>NC_063355.1:16187642-16189731 GCF_021869965.1 Rhincodon typus | reverse complement strand
AAAACTGCTGTTCCCAGTTAAAACTACTGTTCCCAGTTAAAACTGCTCAGGCAACTCCACTTCTTTTGTTGAACGTTTTCCCTACGATAGATGTTAAACTGACTAGCTTGTAGTTTCCTGCTTCTGGTTCCCTCTCGTTTTCAGATAAAGGAATTGGATTCATTACCCTATAATCTAAAAGAAATCTGCCTTGAATATGTAGAATTTGGCAAAATTTGCACCAATGCGTCAACTATCTCAGTCATCATTTTTTTTAAGATCCTAGGATGAAGTCCGTAAGAATCTAAGCCACAGCTCAAGCATTGTGCTCAGTACCACTTCCCTAGTGATTGTAATTTTCTTGAGATCCTCCCTTCCATTTCAGTTACAGCTAGGTACACAACCCACTAAAAAAAGTCACTTGATGTAGAATAATTTGTAAACAACTAAGTGCAGGCCTCATCAAAGTCAACGCATTATTTCAGTATACAACGAGAAGCTGGAGATTGTTCAAACAGACATGGAGGAAACTAATCTAATAATAACAGGACACCGATGAGTTACAATGTCATTTTATGCTACTTTTTCACAAGAAAGTAGTATATTTTCCACAGCGAAACAGTCATGGGGGTATTTTCATCAGCACTGAAGTGCTATCAAAAGTGCCTTAGAGTTGCTGAAAAATTCATAAAGTTTGAAAATTTCAGAGCAACCCAGATTGCTGGGATGCTTTCTGTAGTAACGTACTTTAAGATTACACATCTGATGAAAGCACATCAGTTCCATTGTGCTGTACTTTATAAGGATACAGGTTACCTTCTATAGTCACACAGATATTCTCTGTTACACACAGCAAGGGAAATGCTTAGCTGTCATGCCAATTTAGGACATATCTCCCATCTCTTAGATCAGGAGCTTCAACAGGAACATGGACACGTCCCCTTCTAGAAGGCATCTCACTAAGGCAAAAAGAGAATAACATGTAAAGACCAAAAGGAAATGAGAAACCAAAGAGTCGATCCATCAAGTTTGACTCATAGACTAAAAGCACACAGGTGTATGATGGCATAAGGAAATTTCTGCATGCACACTATCACAAAAACAGGACGATGGAGTGAACGGGTGGAATTTTTAAACATTTCTTTAATTCATTTCTTTAATTTTCTGCAGTTTTAAGCAAGTATGGAATATATAGAACCAACATACTCAGTGTAACATAAATTTTGGTCAAACTGAACTTAAAATCTTTGGGTGGTGTTTACTGGTGTTGCCCATCAGCTGAAGGTAACACCATGTGGCCTCCTTTCCAGGCCTTGCCCAGAATAAAGGGTGCCAGGACAGGAAGGATGCCCTAACTGTGAGCTGCTGCCCAATTGGTAGCTGTACCTTGGCTTGATGAGGCATTGGGATGCAGTGAGAGTTGCTGATAATTCATACAACAGCAACACAGAAATGCTGAGGGACGCAGCTGAAAGTAGGTGTTGGAACCCAGTGGGCCATCCTCTCCTAAAGTTGGATCTCTCCAATCCGGCACCAAGTTACTTTGAGCAAAGGTCCCCACATCCCATGACATAGCCCCAAACCAGAGCTCTATTAGAAAGCACACCCTGTCAGATTGCTTTTAAGACATAGTGACTGCCTCACCCAATGTTGGGTGAACATCAGTGGTAGTGGATTAAGACCCAATTACCCAGTTGGGAAGGGTTCCCAAGACCTTTCTGAACTCAGGCTTAAATCAAGGCAGAGATGGGAAGGTTGCTGTATTTTCACCTAAAAAACCTCCTATCCAATTAAACGCACCTGTGCCACAAATTTTACCTCAGGGTGACATTGGATTCTGTCCTTACAATTTTGATTTTCACATATTCACTAATCTTCCACAAAATGTGGATTATTGATAAAATAAATTGACTAAGCAGAATCTGGCGTCTTTTAAAGCTGTGGTCCTTTGTTTACCTATTGTTACACTGAGACCAGCCAAACTGAACTATAGGATATTGCCGAGACAACAAGGTGCAGGGCTGGATGAACACAGCAGGCCAAGCAGCATCATAGGAGCAGAGAGGCTGACGTTTCGGGCCTAGACCCTTCATCAGAAAAGGCCCGAAAC
>NC_063355.1:16093219-16182642 GCF_021869965.1 Rhincodon typus | reverse complement strand
CCAGCATCTGCAGTTCCTACTATCTCTGATTCGATTTTAACCCCACTGCGAAGCCTCTTCTAAGGATGCCTAACAGCTTTTCTGATGAAGGGTCTAGGCCCGAAACGTCAGCCTCTCTGCTCCTATGATGCTGCTTGGCCTGCTGTGTTCATCCAGCCCTGCACCTTGTTGTCTCGGATTCTCCAGCATCTGCAGTTCCTACTATCTCCTATAGGATATTGCCCATTTTTTTGTCAGTTTTGCCTTCAATTCACTGCAATGGGATGAACGTCAGTTGATTTTATAAAATGCAAATAGCTATTGAAGTTGTAAAATCAGTTATGAAACACAGCTAAAACTTCCACTTGTAAATGGTGACAATATCCTCAAATAATATCAAGTTCAGTCAAAGAAAAATCGATGCAGCATAGAATGCTTGAATTGTACTGAATTCTTCCTATGATAATATTTCCCCAAATTGGTTAATTTTGCACGAAAGAGCAATTTTTCAGAACACTTATGTTTTCAATAAGCAGCGGCAGCCAGAAGAGATCTTCCCTAAGTTTGCAATACATAATTTTACTTTAGCTCCGGTAAGATTGAACTGGGTGTCTGATTTCCATGGAAAAATTCAAACAAAATCAAACAGCGCAGCTCTGAAGTGTCAATGAGCTGTGTCAAGTTGCAGGAGCAAATTTGTGGTGACCATAAGTTGCTGACCTCTGCATTTCCTTAGGATGTTGGCAAATTCAAACAAACATTTAGCTGCAGGCTGTTGGTGAGAAACAAGAGGCATCTACAGAAGCTACAAGTATTCACATGGCTGTTTGTGTGTAGTAACAGAAAGACTCTAACAAATATACGTTGTCCACCGATCCACCCCCTCAGACAATACATAGTAATATGACCCAAACAACCTAGAGAGAACAGATAGGTAACACTTAAATTTACGACCTTATCATATCGATGGCATTTGTTTCAAAACACTGCACATATGAAAATGGATTTTCCTGCATTTATAAAATAATCAAAGAATTCAATGCTCCTCAGTCTTGAATGTCAGTTTTTATACCATCATTGGAAGGGAATTGGAGCCACAGTAAAAAAGCAGCCAAAATTTAAGGATCCTGTCATTTCTTCAGATTAACTTCATTTTAAACAGGCTGACTTGCTACATTGAGGTTCCTGTTGACATACAATGGGAGGGGCAAGGCAATTCACACAGTGTCCAGATGTAGCAGTCTTGTAGGTGTCCCATAACTAATTAGGGTATCAATTTCATATAATGGTAATGGGTCTTCTTTTTTGCTTCTTAAGTCTGAAGCTCCTTTTTCTGACTCCCTCGCTCCAACAGTAGTTCATCATACAGTTAGCATAATGCAAAGTTATGAAGCAGCACAAGAGGTGGCATTCACATCATGGCTGTACAGGACATTGGTTAGGCTACTTTCAGAGTACTGTGTACAATTCTGGTCTCCCTGTTATGGCAAAGATGTTGTGAAACTTGAAAGAGTTCAGACAAGATTTACAAAGATGTTGCTGGAGTTGGAGCATTTGACCTATAATAAGAGGTGAATAAGTTGGGGCTACTTTCCCTTGGAGTGTCGGAGGCTGAGGGGTGACCTTATAGAGGTTTATAAAATCATGAGGGGCATAGATAGAGTGAATAGCTGAGATCTTTTCCTCAGAGTAGGCGAGTCCAAAACTAGAGAGCACAGGTTTAAGGTGAGAGGGGAAAGATTTAAAAGGGAGCAACTAGGGCTACTTTTTTCACACAGAGGGTGATGCGTGTATGGAATGAGCTGCCAGAGGAAGTGGTGGAGGCTGGTGCAATTACGACATTTAAAAGGCATCTGAATGGGTATATGAATATGAAAGGTTTAGAAGGATATAGGCCAAATGCTGCAATGGGACTAGATTAATTCAGGATATCTGTTCGGCATGGACAAGTGGACCAAAGGATTCATTTCCGTGCTGTACCTCTTCATAACTCTATGACTCTATACATCATGGTACCTTCAGAAAAATCAATGTTTTGCATCTGCAAAATGGTTTCTGGTGTAGGATTGGATCTTGTTATGGTAATAGACAGCTGACATCAGATGTCAGGGATTGGCTTTCTCTCAGGAAGGCCACCTAGGTTATTCCTTTTTCTGGAGAGTTGGTGCTTTGGAGTTTCTTAAAACAAAAGCATCATGGCAGTTCCCAGGGGCGTGAGAATTGACTAACAGTGTTTACTGGTTGAAAACTAGCTACAAAACAAAGAACATAGAACATAGAACTTAGAACAAAGAACATAGAACATAAAACAGTATGGCACAGGAACAGACCCTTTGACCCATCATTTCTGTGAGAACTATGATGCCATTCTGAATGAATCCCATTTGCCTGCACATGGTCAGTATCCCTCCATTCCCTGCCTGAGCATGCATCTGTCTATATTCCTGTTAAACAACTTTACTAATGTATCTGCTTCTACCACCTTCCCTGGCAGCGCAGTGCAGGCACCTACCACTCTCTGCGTTAAATAACTTGCTCACCTCCCTTAAACATTTCCCCTCTCACCATAAACCTATACCCCCTAGTCTTTGAAATGAGATTGTTGGCTGTATATCAAGAGGAAATGTGAATGAATGGAATACATTCTGTCAGATGGGTGCCATCCAAGATTCTTTGCAGTTTTGGGAAACCTACCACTTGGTACAATGTCAGTACTATATCACATTGTTCCTACCTGTATTTCTGATAGATGGTAACTCTGCATCTCTGGCATCAATGCAGCATCAGAAAATCTTTGAGTCTGCCTCTGCCATGTGGTGCCATTTTTCAGTGGTCTTCTTGTTCATATTCTTTTCTACAGTCTGCAGCACCTGTTCCCATCACAATGCTACTCACCAGATGTTCTTTAAGTAATGCAGGTTATTTTTCAGTACAGCTAGCCTTGCAAGAGTTGGGCCCTCTACGAAGGCATGTAGCCTCTTGGCAATGTGCTTAGTGCTGGCTGCATACAACATCCAATTACAAGAGCAGGTAGCAGCAAGTTTATATGTTGTCTGAATCAGAGTCATAGAGTCATACAGCATGGAAACAGACTCTTCAGTCCAAATAACCTACGCCCACCATGTTCCCAAACTAAACTAATCCCATTTTCCTGTGTTTGACCCATATCCTTCCAAACATTTCCTATTCATGCACTTATCCAAATCTCTGTAAAATGTTGTACCTGCATCCACCATTTTCTCTGGCAGTTCATTCCACACTCGAACCACTCTCTATGTAAAAAGGTTGCCCCTCATGTCCTTTTAAAAGCTTTCGACTCTCACTTGAAAAATATGCCCCCTAATTTTGAACTCGCCTACCCTAGGGAAAAGACTTTTGTTAATCTATGCCCGTCATGATTTTATAAACCTCTAAAAGGTCACCCCTTCAACGAAAAATATTCATCGCCAACACCAAATGTTGTGCCATTGCAATTTAAGGGTGTAACTTGACTGTCACTGCCCATGTCACTGCCTTCTATTCAAAAGCACTTCAAAGCTTTGGCCCATTCTGTTTTTGTGTAAGGTGTTACATAATTGCAAGTCTTTTATTCTCCTTTCTAGCACAGTTATCTTTTGCAAATCTCTACAGTCATTGCTCCTCAGTTGAAGATATCTGATCAAACTTTAATGTGGAATACTCGCAACTGGTCTCCAGGATTCTATGATGATGCCTAACTGACCTGGCTATGCACCATTGTTGCCCCTTCTCCTCTGCCTCCAAGCTGTAAGTTCACCAATGAGAAAGACTTCATATCTGGAAAGGGAGGCAGCAAGATTGATTTATAATGTAAGTGGCAAGAGTCAACAAAACCCATTAATGGAATAATAAAAGTTTAACAGCAGCAGTTAATGAATAAGCTTATCTTTTAAAATGGCTGCAGGGTATCGCAGTATTAATCTAACATTCTTAAGATACAGCATAGAACAGGTAGCAATTAGACTTAATGAGATGCATGGTACCACTTTAAATCCTTTCATAGAATTGAGCATCACCAGCAGCTGTTGTCCTTTCTCTCTGGAGAATAACTCTGCAGAAGATGATGGTTAGCCCCCCCATCTTTAACCACTGAAGTCTGAGTTCCAGGATTTTGATCCAGTGACAGTGAAAAAAAAAATAAATGGGCAATAGTGTCCCAAGTCAAGTTGATATGAGGCTGCAAAGGGAACTTGCAAGATGATGATGTTTCCATATATCTGTTAGCCTCCTTCTTCTATGCTGGAAATCATAGATTTGGAAGCTGTTGAATTTTTGTTGAGTTGCTGTAGTGCATCTTATCGATGTTACACTGTCTGCCGCTGGCAGTAGTAGAGGGAATGTATGTTTAAGGTAATGAATGGGTTATGGACCAAGTGAGCTGTTTGGTTCCAGGTGGTATTAGGTTTCAAGTGTTGTTAAAACTGCACTTATTCAGCCAAGTATACTCCTGACTAAATCCTTGTAGATGGTGGATAGGCCATGGCGAGTCAGGAAGGGAGTTGCTCACTGGCAGTGTTCTGAATCGCTGACCACTACACCAGCAACACTTTATTTAAACATGTTTTCCCTAAAATTAAATGAGATTGAGTGTATTCTTTATCCATCAGAAATCAAGGGACCATTATGGGTGTGACTGAGCATAACAGACACCTACCTTAATTTTTGCCTTCATTCACTCAATCAGCATCCTAAATGGAATATGATTGCAGTCCATGATCTGAAATAAATGCAGCTGCAACTTTTATACACATCACCCAGTTAATGCAGAAAGTTTGGAAACGGCAGATGGAGAGAAAGCACTACAAACAAGATTCTTCTTTCAAAAATGTTACATGTAGAGCAGGGATATTCTGTCATATATATGGCATAGTTTAGTGTAAGAATCTTCTTTATTTTCACACCTTTCTGGAGAGGGAACCAGAGGTGCTTTAATTCGAGTTGGGACATGAACAGCTGGAATAGGAAAACTGAAAGCTCGTGTCAGTTTCTCTGACAAATTGACATCTCAATAAAGAAGAATGTGTTGTAACAAGGTGACTGAAACATAAATTTTCCTCCACTAATTACCATGAGGTGAGAAAGATAGTTCTGACAGGATGCATCTATGAAGCAAACTCATGTCATAGATTTCAAAAACATCCCCTGGAGGTGCTGACCTTCTAACAGAAACAAGGTTCTCAGGTGTGAATAGAAAAAAGCAGGATGCAAGGCTTAACTGGATACAAGACCTGCTAAGTAGCTTTCCATTCTAACCGATCGCTTTTATACATGATTGCAGGCAAACTTTTCTGCAAGATACATTGAATGCAGCAACAAAAGTGAATCTAACTATCTCTCCTGAACAGTCAATGGCTGACTCCCCAGCACTATCAAATACCTGGGAGTTACACTTGATTAGAAATTCAACTGATAGTACTATGGCTGCAAGAGCATGTTAGAGGCTAGGAATTCTGCAGTGGGTAACTCACCTCCTGACACTCTGAACCTGGTCCATCATCTACAAGGTACAAGTCAGGAGTGTGATGAAAACAGCTCAACAAGTCCACAGCAGATGCCATATCACTGGCCCCACACTCATCCCCAGACATCTGCATAACAAGGGCACCTATGTTAGGCTCCTACTTATTGACTACAGCTCCACCCTCAACAGCATAATTCCAAACAAACTCATCTTCAAACTCCAAGACCTAGGTTTCAGCTCCCGTCTCTGTAACTAGATCCTTGAGTTCCTGACCCATTGACCACAACCAGTAAGAATAGGCGACAACACCTCCTCACCATAATCTTCAACATTTGTGCCCCACAAAGCTGCGTACTCAGCCCCTCACTGTACTCCTCATACACTCACGACTGTGTAGCCAAATTCAGCCCCAACTGCATTTGCTGATCATGCCACCATTGCAGGTCGGATCTCGAACAACAAGGAGATACAGTATTGGAAAGAAATTGAGTGCTTTCGGCATGGTATAAAGACAACAATCTTTCCATCAACGTCAACAAAATGAAGGAGCTGGTTATTGATTTCAGGAAGCGGATAGAGGGCCCATCATTGACTGCATCAATGGTGCTGGGTTGGTGATGGTTGACAGTGTCAAGCTCCTGGGAGTGATGATCAGCAACGCTCTGTCCTGGTCCACCCGTGTTGACCAACAGTCAAGAAAGCACCTCAACATCTCTACTTCCTCAGGAGGCTAAAGAAATTCACATGTCCACAACAAGTCTTACCAATTTTTATAAATGCACCATAAAAAGCATCCTGTCTGGATACATCACAGGTTGTTATGGCAACTGAGCTTCCCAAGACCACAAGAAACTACAGAGAGTTGTGAACACACTCCAGTCCATCACGCAAATCAGCCTCCCATCCATTGACTCCACCTGTACTTCCCACTGCCTCGGGAAAGCAACCAACATGATCAAAGATCCCTCCCACCCTGGTTATACTCTCTTCCATCCTTTTCTGTCGGGCAGAAGATATAAAAGTTTGTGTACACATACGAATAGATTCAAGAATAGGTTCTTCCCTGCTATTATCAGATTTTTGAATGGACATCTCGAATGTTAATTCTGATCTCTCTCTGTCTCTGCACCTTCTCTGCAGCTATAACACTGTATTCTGCACTCTGTTCTGCTATCCTGATTCACTTTGTGTGGTACAATCTGCCTGTATAGCACAGAAAACAACACTTTTCACTGTATCTCAGTACATGTGACAACAATAAATCAATCAATGAATCACCCCAGAATTGGATTTTAAAAACATTTTACAATTGACAGTAATGATCAACTCCGCACACACTCTTCTACATCACGAATGACACATTACAGTCAATCCACAAGATAACTGGACTATAATCATTAAACACACAGTAAAGGACTTCAAGCCTCATCTGACACTCTTGATAAAAATGTAATAATTCATCTCTTGGCTAATTTCTCTTGATTTAGCATGAAGAATAGACTGGATTTTTGAGATGGCAGAAGTTACATCAATGGTGCTAAAAATAGGAGGTGACTCCACTTTGCGAGCTGCAGGATCTGGGACTATGGTTTTAGCTGCAGAAAAATAATAAATTGGCTACAACTGGGTCCAGCCCCCACGGCTACGAGTCCAGCAGCTCAGAGCTTTCATTAGACCCGCCTCTAGCAGTGGCCCCAGCTGGTACAGCAACTTCGGGATGTGGGTGCAGCAATGGCCACATGCCCTCAATTAAAGGTAATTGGGACCCTGCGGCCAGTCAGGTAGACCCCGGTGAGGGGGAAGTCCAAGCAAATAAGCAGCATCAATGCCATACGGGTGGCCACTGCCAGTATGACACTCCTCCTTGGATCAAGGGTGCTCAGAAAGGCAGGTCCTCCCAGCCGAGGCCAGTGTTTCCCACCAGGGTTATGCTGACAGTCTCCCCATGAATCAGCAAGCCTTCCTGATGTCAGGAACATGTACAGAGACAGGAATCCAACTCTGGGTGCCAGTCCACCAGCTGCCTCTCCCACTGCCACCAATAGTATATGGTGACAAGAAACCATTTTAATGGCTTCCTGTGTCATTTTCTCCACCTTCTTTTGTTATGACTCATCCCCAAAGGGCTTAGGAAAATACAGCCCAAACCTTTCAAAAGAAATTAAAAATATTATAATGATCGACAAGATAAAATTATCGATAAATTTATTCTCCCACTTTGGAACACCACGGCTGCTGCTATCCTGGGCTTTCAGCTGTACCAGTTCCTCCTCATTCCTTGCTGTTCATTGCAACACAACAACAACGGCATTGACCCTAGTTCTGGCTGGATCCATTGGTCACAGTTCCAATGAACTTGTGTGGGCAATAAAGGAAACAGCACAGATCCTTAGTAATGTGAACAGTCAACATTCACATGACCCAACTGCAAGTTTTAGTTCTGAGCAGCTCTGAGAAAGGGTCACCGGACCCGTCATGTTAACTCTGATCTTTTCTTCACACATGCTGCCAGACCTGCTGAGCTTTTCCAGCAACATTTGTTCTTGTTCCTGATTTACAGCATCTGAAGTTCTTTCGGTTTTTATTTAGCAGGCAAGGAAGACTTGGACAAGCAGGGCCATGGAATGCCTTTACATGGACATTCAACATGAGGAATGTGGCACAAACTCAGATCACACAGATATATCAGGATATTGTGTTAACATACCTTGTCTCCCAACAACTCACATCATCTATGAAAAGCTGCATTGCATAACAGCATGTGGGGTAAATATTTGCAGTTCAAGGTGAGAGGAAATCAGCTCCATGCCCTCATGCCATGACCTATAAACCTTGAGGATTACTGGATTAGAAATGCAAGGTCAAAGCTTGGGGGCATTTCCCATTTATTTACCAGAGATCCCTTCTTGGGCACAATGGAAATTCCACACCTCACTGTTCTCTTTCTCCCAAAATTAATGCCGTAATATCGTCCATCTTTGATGAAGGCATTGATGCCTTATTGGGACATTACACCATTGGTGTCCCCTCCTAAGCAGATATGACTCGTGTGAAGTCTTAGTGAGTGTTATCAGTATCAGTGGCATTGCAAATGACCACCCCTCAGGCAGTATCCACATATCCGCTTCCAGGAAGATAGCAATCGGGAGCAGAATCCCTGAAAGCTTGCCATCTGATGGCACTGCCACCCCAACTAAGACCAGGTGACTCTCACATTGAATATTGGATCCCAAGCCTTGGATTGCTCAGGTGCCCACTGGCTAAATTCATTCAGTGAGCAGAAGAGGGAACTCACAGTCACAAACAGCGACCATCATTTTCTGCACTTAAAAAAGAACCGCGAGCCTTGTTTGTATTTTAATGGTGATCTATCCTCAGGTGGATTCAACTTTGTTTAATCTGTTACATTGAAATGGCAAAGTAAATTAATTCCACTAACTAATCCAGTTAGTCCCGTTTATTGTCATTGTCTGAAGGTCAGTTGAACTGAGACAATGAGACTACCATGACATCTAACAGTCACTGTGCCCAAGTGGCTACGCGTTAATCCTAGGTTGCATGTGAACGGGGGCATACAGTCACCTGCAAACTATTTCTCATGATAGATCAACAGAAGTGAAGTTCTGATCTGAAAAACAAAAGTTCCTCAGATAAATATGCAGTATAGTGCTGTCTTGAATCAGTTATATCAGCAAGGTTTCAGGTTCACCTGCTGTGCTTCATCAAGTTCTTTCAAAAGGGTGCATTGTAATTTTCCTCAGTATCCTTGGGCTATGGAAAATAACAAAACCAAAACAGAGATTCTGCTCTCACATGTTATCCAGAAAACTGTGGGTAGGAGCGTCAGCTATGATGCTTCCCAGGGTCACATTGCCTGCCACTACTATAGAGCAGCATGGTGGTCAGCACTGCTGCCTCACAGTGTCAGGGGCTCAGGTTCATTTCCACCCTCGGCAACTGTCTTTACGGAGCTTGCATTTTCTCTCTGCGTCTGCATGGCTTTCCTCTGGGTGCTCCAACTCCACCCCCAATCCAAAGATGTGTAGGTTGGGTGGATTGACCTTGGTAAATGCAGAGTTACAGTGGCGGAATAGGTGGGTAGGTCTGGGTGGGAAGCTCTTTGGAGGGGTGGTGCAGACTCGATGGGCCATATGGCCTGCTTCCAGACCGCACCACTATTATACTCATTCTTTACATCTACATGAGTGCTTGGTAGAGTGCCAGCTAACTGGTACTTCCTGAAGAATCATACTGGGCAGACTGTTTGAACAAATCTACTCATCCGTCTCAGTCCCTATCATTTCTGTGCAATTGCTGGTGTGGGGTTTACTAACTATTAATACCCATCAGGTGCAGCACAATGTTATCTTGCTGAGAAACTCAACAGTTAGTTTCAAATTGGATCTTTGTCAACTCCATTCTACAAAAGGGCATTTTGAAATACCAGAACCAGAGCTAACCTTGACTATTCCATCCTTATAAGGAAACACCTTAAAGAGAAGAAATATTGAAGCACATCCACCTTTGGCTTTGCCCTTCCCAAATGGAACAGTTAAGCCTAAATTCCCAGCCTCTAAATGACATGGATATTGGGGAGAAAGTTCTGAGAATTTCATGAGATTAACAATGAGGACCTCCCTGCCATTGAAAGCAAAAAATCCCATTTTCCAAACAAGTGGTAAATGGAGATGAAAGATTCTCACGAGAGAGTGGCAAGAGGTCTATTTACAAATGTTAGCATTCTCAGCATTCCATTACTTTCCCTAACTGACAGACAGTTTCCCATTTTCCCACCTGTTGGATGGAAACAATACGGTGACAATTCTCAACATGAAAGTTGACATGGTAAAGTCCAATTTTTCAGGGTACTTTCCACGGGCAATGGCTACATGCATCCCCTCTCCACTAGACCCTCCAGCCCCCTATCAGCAAATCAGGATGCCAATTACTCTCTGTTTGGCACATCCAAGGCAAATAAAATCAACTGTGAAGGACAGATGCAGACTGCCACCAATCACCCCCAGGTGCACAACTAGCCTTTAGTGATGGCACCTGTAGTCCAGGAGGTCCTATCAGCAGCCAGTACATGCAATGCTGGTGACTGGGAGAATGCACCAAGTGGGACACCATAGAAGTATGGAACATTGTTAATGTGGCAAGTCTGGGAAGACGGTGCAAGAAATCTCACTTGGGCCCGCACAGACAAACCATCCATAGCAGTAAACAACAATGACGCTAAGTGTTGAGCCAGAGCCAAAACCTCTACCCTATGTTTTTTTTTTGCTTCATTCGCAGGATGTGGCTAGTCCAGCATTTATTGCCCACCTCCAACTGGCCAGATGACAGTTAAGAGTCAACCACATTGCTGTGGGGCTGGAGTCACATGGAGACCAGAACAAGAAAGGATAGCAGTTTCCTTCCCTCAAGGACATTAGTGAGCCAGATGGGGTTTTCCAACAATCATCAATGGGTTTGTGGTTATTGCTTGATTCTTAATTCCAGATTTTTATTAAATTTAAATTTCATCACCTGCTGTGGCAGGATTCGAACCCAGGTCCCCAATACAATTTTCTGATGAAGGGTCTAGGCCCGAAACGTCAGCCTTCCTGCTCCTATGATGCTGCTTGGCCTGCTGTGTTCATCCAGCTCTACACCTTGTTATCTCAGATTTTCCAGCATCTCCAGTTCCTACTATCTCTCCCCAATACATTAGCTGGGTGTCTGGATTAACAATCCATCAATAACATCACCAAGCTGTTGCCTACTTTTCACTGCCCTCTTTTTACTAAAAGAAAATCCTAAAATCAGATGCATTAGAATTGTTTTATGTTGAGGCAAGGTTGTGAAACTGACAGGCATTTTACAGCTGTTTTCAATGCCAGACTGGGTAAACTTCATGAAATGAAATTCAAGGCATCTACCACACAACAGCATGAAGTGAGAAAAACTGCTGTTCACAATGAGACACAAAGACTGTGACTGGATGCAATGCAGAAACTGGAGCAGACTTGCCATTTAGCAGAAACCATCACGCATTTAATAACAAGAAGATGAACTTCACTTGGTGAGGCTAGAAGTGTGCTCAGTGCTCTTTGCAAACTCCAAACAACAGGAGATATCTTAACACTTCAGCACCAAGAAGCTGAAGGGGCAATTCCCAAACTATTTCAATGGGATAAGAAAGGCGGCTATGAGAAACAAATCATTTCAAATGCTGTGGCTGTGCAAACGCAAGCAAATCTTAGAATGAGAGGCTGGTTGCAGCACAGACAGGCCACTCGGTCTGTTTCATCTGTTCTGGTTCTTTAAAGGAGTTAAATGAAACCCACCAGTGAAGGGGAAAGTCTCAAAACCAATTCCATCAAAGGCAACAGAGTGAAGTTACCTGCTCCCATGTGGTGCATTTGAAGGCAACAGGGCTCATTGTACAAAATGGGTGAACAGCCCATTGCCTCCCCTCCCATCCCTGACCTGGCCACCAAATTCTGAGGGTGGGTAAGGCATCAGGCAGCCAAGAAGACCCACAACGCTCTGTCCCCATCTCCTCTGTAATTGTTCAAGCTGCTGGAGAAAGGTGAGCAGCTAGACAGGCAGGAAGGTGGATTAAATCCTCTCAGAGTCCTCAGGATCCCATCAGGGACAATCCACAAAGATGGAAATCACTCACCCATCTTCAATTCTTATCTTCACATTCTCAAAGTTGGCCCACAGACTCTTCCCCACCTGTTAGCGTTTACCAGCCAGGACCCCCAAGACGCTGATTGACCTATACCTGGCATCCAGCTTCTCTTCCTTTTAAGAGCTGCCTCCTATCTTCTTGCTCTGCTGGGACCACCAAACCTCCAGTCAACGTGATTTGTCTCTTGGACAGGGATTATTCTCCCTGAGGGGCAATAATTCCACTCTCACCCCATTAAACCCACACCCAGCACATTACTGTTGATGGCCATCTGGATTCCTGGACAGCAATATTCCAACACAAATTTAACTCAGGGATGGGTCATAAAACCATAAAATCCATCCCAACAAAAAAAGTTCTACAAACACATGTTATATGGTATTTATGACATTGCAATACTTTATATTTGAAGGAAAAAATTAAAGCAGCATCATAAATTGCTTAGTATAAGAATCGTGTTTCTCATCCCTTTGGCTCAATCATTTGCATTCTTATCTCTGAAGTAGTAGATTCTAGTTTCAAATTCCATCACATGATCTAAACACAGAGTTCCCTACAGTGTGGAAGCAGGACATTCAGCCCATAGAGTCCACACCAACCCACCAAATAGCATCCCACCCAGACCCCAATCCATGTAACCCTGCATCCCCCATGGCTAACCCACCGAGCATGCACATCCCTGGACAATTTAGCATGGTCAATCCACCTAATCTTTGGACTGTGGGAGGAAACTTGAGCACCCAGAGGAAACCGATGCAGACACGTGGAGAATGTGCAAACTCTACACAGACAGTTGCCCGTGGGTGGAATTGAACCCAGGTCCCTGGCGCTGTGAGGCAGCAGTGCTAACCACTGAGCCACTATGAGAACTGTGAAGCAGTCAACAATATCAGCAAGTGGGCAATGTGAGACTGCAACTGGAGGGGGGAAGGGGGTCATCAATGGTCAGGGGAACTCTGGCTTCAAGAAAGGTGATGATGTATTCCCTGACTCTTCATTCAAATAATGATCTTATGGACAGTGAAATCAGATAGTCACCGGCTCTGTTGACTATTTCCTTTGAAAAAGAAAACCTCAAACAAGCAGTCCTGGCACATCGGTTTTCATATAAGTGACACCTGCACATAATGTTCATGCTCTGGGGAAGCAGGGGGTAGCAGGTCAGGCTGCTAATCCTGGATGGAGTTCAAATGAGGCCATCAAGGCAGCAGGTGTTGGGGTAGGCATCAGTTTTCTGGGGCTTCATCCCAGTGGTATGAAAGTTCTGTTATAGATCCCTTTTCCCTCACCCTTCCCACCCCCTACACCTCCTCTCCTCTCCTCCCCAAACAAATTCCATGTTCCTTTCATACACCCATGTGACCTCTATCCTTTCTATGCCAACTCACACAGTGTCCACAGTTTATACAAAAGAGGAGCTATTTTATAAAAATATGTTTCTTCAGCTGGCCTCATTCTGAGTTGTAACAGAGTCTGAAGAAGGGTCTAGGCCCGAAACGTCAGCCTTCCTGCTCCTATGATGCTGCTTGGCCTGCTGTGTTCATCCAGCTCTGCACCTTGTTATCCAAGAGTCACTAATGGATTAAGTCAGCCACCATCTGTCTATGCACAGGTAAGTGCTGTTAGCTTTGACTGACATCTTTCACAGATTAAAAAAAAAATTCTTTCTTGTTTTATCTCAATGTATATAAGATTATTTGGATAGGATTAAAAGGTGTAAGTTGTGTAAAGCTTCTGAAACTAAAGCTACAGATGGCAGGGTTTGGTCAACACTTTTTTAAGGTTGTAAGCACAGCAGATTTTTCAAAGCAGATTTTTGAATTTCAAAAGCATTTCAAGAATTGTCTTCGAAGACTGGCCATCCTCCCCAGGTTGTGCAGCGTGAGAGGCAGAGACTGAGTATGAGATGCCTATCCACACAATGGAACCTGCCAAGTCTGCAGGCTAAGGTGTGAACTTGCTGCCTGCACTTTTGTTCCACACTCGTAAAAATTGCCAGCACTGGAAAAGGGGAGGAAGGAATCTGGAATCAGGGCCCACCCACAGTTTTTAAAGGCATCCAGACTTGGCTTGATTCGACAATTCTCCATGCTGTTGTCTTAATTATATTGCCAAATCCAGGACTGCTAGCAGTCAACAAAATAAAGTTAGCCTTACAATGATTAAACTATTCCACAACAACTCAATCGGCTCCAGAACTGGCACAGTGGCTCAGTGGTTAGGAATGTGCCAGGGACCCAGGTTCAATTTCCAGCCTTGGGTGACTGTCTGTGTAGAGTTTGCACTTTCTCCCCATGTCTGCATTTGGATGCTCCAGTTTCCTCCCACAGTCCAAAGATGTGCATATTAGGTGGATTAGGCATGAGAAATGCAGGGCTATAGGGTTGGGGGTGGAGGGGGGGATTCTCTTCGGGGGGCGCGGTTGGTGTAGACTCAATGAACCAAATAGACTGCTTCCATGCTGTGTGATTCTGTCCTCACCAGAAGCTTTCAGCTGAGACTTTCATGAGTCTAACATATGCAGCCAATTCACAGGAGTCCAACCCATTACCATAATCTGAACAATGGGAGTTAAGCAAAGACACAGCGGAAAATTACTGATTCAGGTACATATCAACAGCACCTACACTGATTCTGAAGGTGTGCTGCGACTTACTGGATCAAAGCCATGCCTTCCCTTTTGGCAGGCAATCATGTTATTAATCAATTAATTATGCCAACTAAGCAGATAAGGTGTGAACATCAACCTGTTGAATTGTTTATTAAACTATTATCTGAAACTGCAAATGGTAACAGTGAAATTTTGAATAGTGTCATTATTCTTTGATAGTCAACACAATACAAAAAGTACCTTATTCAACTAGTTCCATACTTTGATACAACTCTTCTGTTTGAGGAAAGGTCACTTAACCCGATACGTTAACATCTCTTAGACATATTGTTTTCTGCCTCAACATTAATTGCATCAAAAAGGCCTTAAGTCCTTGTTAAAAGGAAGAGTTGTATCAAAGCATGGAACTGGTTGAACAGAGTTATGAGGAAGGGTCACTTGACCTAAAACATTAACTCTGATGTCTCTCCACAGATGCTGCCAGACCTGCTGAGCTTTTCCAGCAATTTCTATTTTTGTCTCTGATTTACAGCATCCGCAGTTCTTTCATTTTTTATTTTGTATAAGAGATGTCTTTGGTTTGTTTTGATAAAGTCAAACTCCAATGTTTGTTTGTTTCCTTGATATGCTACTGTACAGAACCGAACTGTGTTTGCAACTATAAATATATAGAAAGATACTTTTTATGAATAAAGTATATTTATGAAATTAAAAAAAAAACATTGAGGAAGAAAACATTTTAGCTCCGGAAATCTAGTCACTCTGTCGAGATATAGGCCTTGTTATTTAAAATCTTGCCCACTTGCCAAACCCCAAGACAGTTGTGATGTAGGAAACACAGGAACCAATTTACACACAGCAGCTTCCACAAATAAAACAATGCAATAATTATCAGATAATTATGTTTTGAGTGTCGATGATTGAGGGATAAATATTGGCCAAGACATCAAGGATTTCTCTAATCTTTAAAGTAATGCCAAGAAATCTGTGACATCCATCTCCAAGGAGAGAAAGGACTTCCACTTGATATCTCAACGAAAATATCATAGCTCATAAGTACTAGGAACAGGAGTAGGTAATTCAGACCCTCAAGCCTGCTCCTCCATTTGATGCGATCATGGCTGATCTCATCTTGATCTTAACTCCACTTTCCTGCCCGCTCTCTATAACCCTTCAGTTAAAAATCTGTCTATCTCCTCCTTATATTTACTCAATGTTCCAACATCCACCAACTCTGGGGTAGTGATTCCACAGATTCACATCCCTCTGGGAGAAGTAATTTCATCTCATCTCAGTTTTAAATCAATTATCCCTGATCCTAAAACTGTGACTTCTCATTCTAGATTGTACCACATGAGGAAACATCCTCTCTAGATCAACATTGTCAATCCCTTTTAGCATCTTATTTACCTTAACTAGATCTCTCATTCTTCTAAACTCCAAAGAGTACAGGCCTAAACTGTTCAATGCCTCTTCATAAGACAAATCCCTCATCTCTAGAATGAATGTCGTGAACACCCTCAATAGTGTGCTGCAGTGTTAGCCTGGATTTCTGTGTTCAAGATGTCCCCAACCCTTCAACCTGCCATTCGATGTTCCTCCTCAAGTTTGTCAACAGCCAATAGTTTGGAACTGAAAGCTAACTGGAAAAACGCATTTAATCCAAGTTATCAAGGCTCTTATGCAGCCTGATGAGCTAATTTAGCAATCCCAAAATACCAGCAATAAACATGTCAAACACTAGGAAGAGGGATGTGAAACCAGCAGGCCAGTTGGTACTGAATTTTTTGGTGGGGGGTACCATTTGCCTCCACTTCTGGTGCCAGTGTAGACCGAATACCTCGCCCAGGTTGTTTGATGTTCATGTTGATTGACAGATTCATGCTCAAAGCCTGATTTCAAGGTAACTAAATTGGATCTTTGACAAGTTTGGCAGTTGCTTTCTTTGTGTCCCTCCATAAGCCTCTTGAGCCCTCCGTCCTCCCTTTCTGTAAACCTACATCTTTGACACAGCTTATGGTCACCTCTCTTCTTATCTCCTTCGGACCAGCAGCAGTTTTTATCAGATTACGTGATTGAGAAATACCTTGAGACATTTTCTTGAATTATCGGAAATGCAGTTGTTGTAGAAATACAGGAGTTAAAAAAGGAACCTAGAGGCTCTGATGTGTATAAAAGACTTTTCTTTGTATACATGTTCCAAGTTATGGAAATTACTACAGCCCTCAGACATTTAAGACTGTGAAATGCATGTCACGTATTCTGGTGAAAGAAAACTATCTTAATTGTACTTTTTAATAAACCCACTAAGCTGTTAACCTGATCTACTGTACACAGCATAAAATTTTCCCATCAGCTCAAAAGATCAGGAGTTTATGACAGTAAGCAAAATCTTTCCCATGTGTACCTCATCAGTTTCCCTGCTGTCTGATATTGCAGATTACAACACACATGAGCTCACCTTTTGATTCACAGAAAAACTATTCTTGCAGTGGAACTGATCTTTTGCATTTGGCATGAAAAACAAGCATCTGGAATGCACCTGAGAATCTACTAGATAGGAAGGAAATAGCTACTGACCAACAGTGACACTGGAAAAACAGCTGAAGGGAGGAAAAATTCTGGAAATTCTAATGTATTGGGTTACAGAGAAAGCTGCCTTTCCTACCATCTGTCTTGCTTCTAGCCTTAGAGCAGCCTTTTTGCTCCAGAAATGCTTATCGCAACGCTTCTTTTTAATGTTCCATATGTCTATTCAATGTGCAAAATCCATATATGTATCAGCTATTTTTAAAATCCTAATGTTGATTTCAATTAGCTCCATGAGGCTACTGAGTTTTCAAGTTTTAAAATTAATAATAAAAATTGTTAGTCATCAAGTGCTCGTCACCTTAACTGTCTGTTGAACCAGGTCACGCAGACTGGCTGAAAAATCAGTCAAGTGGACAGAGTATTAGTGAAGGCACATTAACACTCTCTCAGTCGTCCATGTGGTTTTGTGATCTGCTTGCACGTTACTCAGAGCCATCTGCCAATCAGCTTGGTGAGCAAGATATTCAAAACATTTTGCAGTTATGACAAACTGATACCATTAAAAGCTAATTTTAATTCTGAGACAAAAAAAGAATTAGCTCCTAAAAATACCAATGCTAAAGAAAGCCCAATGTTCATAGTGCTCGGCTGAATCTTACTTTTTTTTGGCAAAGTGTCAGTTTCATTGAGCTTCACAAAGCTTTTCTCTCTGTAAGGCTGAGCATGATTTCTCGCTATATCTTACCAAACTTTGCCTCCTTAATCACTTACTCTGCCCTCATAACACTCCAGTCACCTACTACTAGTACCATTCTACCATACACCATTTCTGGAACAACCCACCCCTTAGCATTTGTTAAAACACCAGTAACCTTGGCACCTGTGCCATCTATAAGAGGCTGCTATGCACTCTGATAAGTGTTGGCAATCTGGCATTCCCTGTCACCAGAAATTTAATGGCACAACATTCACATCGCCATCATGGCTGACAGTTCCTTGCACAGACAACCCCAATCTCTCACCCTCATCACTGTTTAACCACCAAGTCACACGGTTTACCTGTACCTTAGCTACATCCCATATGAACAGTTCGCCAAGTCACCACTACTTTGTCCCCACTGCCCACTGCAAACTTACATTTTGTCATTTTCCTACAGGCAAACAATCAGATAATTCCAAGGATGAGCTTATATTTACAGGCAGCAAAGAGGAGCACAAACAAACAAAAAGAGACTAAAGTTCACCCGAAAAATGCAAACCAGATTTTGGCTTCATCACCAATGAATACTTTACAGTCCACTATGGTCTGCTGAACCCAGCTCCCCTCTATTGTAACCAGGTGTCAATCAGGTTCTGTCTAGCATGGTAGTGCTTGACAGATACAGATGAACTCTGTAATTCACAAAGAAAACTTCCTAATCCTTAGTATCTGTTTCCATCTCCTCAGAAGACCTCTCCCAATCCCCCAGTTTCTCAGCATTCAGCACATTGCCTTAATGCGTGCTCCAATTATATGCAACACAACACACCAGGACGATGCAGCGCACTCTGTCCAGACTATAGTGGAGGACACACCAACAAACTGTTCAAGCAGCAGAATCACATCTTCACCAGCTCTATTGTCTTCTCCAGGTCAAAGCATGGGCAGCACTGTATCTGTGCTCACTTGGGTAAGCGGTAACCCCTGCCCTGCAGAAACCAGGCTGCTCGGGTACTACAACCCTCAAACACACCAGACACACGAGTGTGCTCCAAGATGTTGGAGTCATGGCAGCTGCCAGGGTGGTGGGCACACAGCTTCAGGAAATGGTAATGGTGATCACGGATCACCTGAACATTAATGGAATGGAAACCTTTCCTGTTGATGAATTCTGCAGCAGTGTGATACAGCCATCTCAGTACCATGTATGCGCAGTCAATAGCACCCTGTACCTGAAGGAATCCATCTAAGTTTCTGATTCCTACTGCCTAGGCTACAGCATTAACCTCAACAATGGGAAACAAAATGAATCAGTGTGATCTTACTCAAATGGCATTGGTCACTGTCCTGATGCATTGTGGATGGAGGACCAAGAGATTTCTTCTTAAAATCCAAATTGTTTTTGGAAAAATTGATTTCCTAAGGAAACGTGAGCTGGGTAGGCTAAGGAACAGATTTATTGTCTAAATTCTGAGGCAAGGGTTATCAGTTAACTGTGATAATCTGGTGAAGTAGGAATTCTATTGAATGAAAATTTACAATAATTTTACATTCAACTTCTTTATTGTGACTATCCTTCAATTAGCCATCATGTTAGGAACAAACGTTAAAGCAATTATGGCAGCTACCATTTGGTAAAACTATGTAAAATAGAATTTTTTTTTCAGAAATAGATCTTGCTTCTAAGAGAGCTGTGACTAGATTATGGTCAAGGATGGCTATAACTAGGAGAGACGTGACATAAATTTGACCCAGGTAACTCTGGTTAAAGAAAAAGAGAAATGCATTGAGATTCTGAGATTTACCATTGCCTAATAGATACTTCATGGGCTGTAACTAAACAAGTGACATTTAACACAGAATTTTCCATTGTTCACACAACAGGATGGAGCTCAAAGTGACAACAGCTTTAAGGAGAGAGTTTCACACGCACACATACACACACCCACACAGACACACACACACACCCACACACGCCCGCACACACACCCACACACACACACACACACACACACACACACACAAAGACACACACACACACACACACAAAGACACACACACACACACACAAAGACACACACACACACACACAATTTGTTGCTGAAGTATTGCTATAATTCTCATGCCAAGGCATTTTGCACTGATAGGGAGCACTGACTGATAAAGGCAGCAACTCACATCTCGTGCAGAAATATGGAGCAAGCAAATACTTCAAAAGTGCAGTGTAGATATAATCCAACTTGAACAGCACAAGTTCTCAATTTTCACACATAGTTTTAGGTAGCATTAACAATAGCTTCAACAAACTGCTTAGTGTTTTTGAATAATCACAGTTTTGTATTCTTAAACTGGCTGCAGATGCTTTATGTGTAGTCAACTCCAGTGTTTTTCCTTTGTTAGACATGGGGATCGGATGGTAGGATGATTCCTCCCTTTCCAACTTCTTAACCGTGCAAAGTTAACGCACTCCTAATAAACACAAGAAATGGACCAGTCACCTCCATCCTTATGCGAGGAAGAAAGAGAGACTGACCAAGATGCTGAGGAAGCCAATGTTGATGATAAAGAAACTAGAGCTGTAGTAAGGTGAGGCAGAGTGGCCCAAGACAACCTGGTGGCAGATAGATTTGAAGGCGAATGACTTTATATCGATATTGTGGACAATCCGAAATATGAGCCAATTATGGTGCAGAGGTGTCTCTGCCCTGAAAGAAATGTTTGGATTACACATTTCAAACATCAAACTACTTTCTCTGGCATAAATTGCAAGCCAATATGTTTCCTTCTCACCAATAGCCTTCTATTCATTATTTTAGCCAAATCATCATTATGAAGCTGAGTAAGAATACATGGGAGGTACATTTATACAACTTAAACCTTTGTTTACAAGGGGAATTCATTTGTTGCAGAGATGTAGAGGGACTAAACTATGCTGATTGATTCACAAAACCCAAACATCGAGCTTAACCTCCCAAATTCTGAAAATGGCAGTCTCAGTGCTCTTTGCAGTGCTCCCCATGACATGCACATCAGTATCTGTCAGTGCCCCTCAACATAATCAGACACTATTGACACTGTTGGCTGATTTAAAGAGACCACAAGGCTGTTGCACAGAGAGCTGCATTTGCATCAACTGCCAGGTTATACTGAAGATAGATTACTATGCATCCAAAGTGACTTCAAAGTTATTTAATCTTTCTTTACCTATCACTATGTCATTAGCAGCTGTAGCTGATATTAAAGAGGAATGCTAACTGCATCGTCACCTTGCCTCAAAACTCTGGGTGGTCCAGGGGCACGAAGCTTGCTCAGCACGTTCAACTCACTCAACTTGTTAGCGGTTTTAGGTTCCCTGGCGATGGGGAATGGACACAGTAGGAAACTTCTGGAGGGTCCTGGCTCATGCACCTCCTCCTTTTTGTCATGTAACAATATCTCCCTCACCCTTTGAGGGGTTGGGGCACCTGGAAGGAGGTCAGAGGACCTCAGTCTTCTCTCTGCTGCCCAGGGCATGTGCACTTGAGTAAAACATCAGAGATTTACATCTGGCAGGTGGTGATTGTTCTTGCAGGACCTGGGTGCATTTGGTAGCCATATGGCAGTCAAATAAACCTGTTGGACTATAACTATATATATAAATGTTGGTATCACGTGATTTCTGACCTTGTCCACCCCAGTCCAACACCGGCACCTCCACGTCATGGCTACCCATTCCATGGAGGCAGATATGTGCTTGTATTTTAGAGCACAGCATTATTCAGAACTTGGGTATGTTCCTTTGCCCTTCACTCTAGTCTGCATATGATCTGTGGCACCTCTATAGGAAGATCCACTGCTTGCCTCTGTATCTCTGTAAACTCGTTCTTATTGATGTCCAAAGGTTCATTATCTATTCTGGACACAGGCGCATGGTCTCCAGAAGTCATATTATCATAGAATCTTGAACCTCTATGTATTATAGACCTTGGCCATTTATTCCTCCTCCAGCTACAGCCTGTGCCAGTGCTGTGCTCACCAGAACGTGACTATGAACAGATTCTAGACACCTGACCTACTCAGGTCAATGTGTTCACGTTGGTAACAGGTGGGAAGTACAGCACAGATTCTGAGGGTTGTAACTGTCCTTCCCCGACACCACCACTCCCCCCCCCTCCAATTCCACTACCCCCACTTACAGGTGTGCTGCAAAGGACCAGGAGAGATGGGTTTGGAAGCAGGGGGCTCTTTTATTTTGGTCCTGGCTCAGGATTGGAGTTCAGAGGCTGCACAGTTAAAGCATAAACATGTGTTGCTGTTTCAAGCCATCAGCATTTTCCAAGTTATGTTTGTGTTGTTGTTTAATGCCCAGCTGGGAGTAGCTGCTTATAGGCTTTATCACGAGATGCCTACAGATGTCCAATTTCCCTTTCAGCACAGGCACATTCCCCTTGCTCTCCCAGCAGCTCAGCAACCTGCTTCTTGAAGGGGGTAAGGACCTAAATGTCAAGCATTTCACCTGCCTCATCTTACAAAGAACAAAGAACAACACAGTACAGGAAGAGGCCCTTCAGCCCTCCAAGCCTGCGCCAACACATTTTGTCCTTCCAGACTAAAACTGTTTTCATTTACGGATCTGTATCCCTCTATTCTCTTCCTTTTCATGTATTCATCCAGGTGTTTCTTTAATGCTGCTATTGTGTCTGTTTCCAACTCCTCCTCTGGCAGCACATTCCAGGCACTCATCACCCTTTGTGTGAGAAACGTGCCTTGCACATCTTCCTCCCTCACAGCTTGAACCTGTGTCCCCCAGTAATTGATTCCCCCAGCCTGGGAAAAAACCTCATTGTTTTCACTCTATCCATGCCATTCACAACCTTATAAACTTCTATCAGATCGCCCCTCAACCTCCTGCATTCCAGTGAAAACAAACCCAGTCTTTTCAATCTTTCTGCATTGCCAAAATCCCCCATACCAGGCAACATCCTGGTAAACATTTTCTGTACCCTCTCCAAAACATCCACATCCTTCTCATAGTGTGTTGACCAGAACTGTACACACGCGGCCTAACTAAAGTTCTATAAAGCTGCAGCATACCTTGTCTATCCTTATTCTCAATGCCCCTTTCCAATGAAGACAAGCATGTCATAAGCCTTTTTTACTACCTTATCCAACTGTGCTGCCACCTTCAATGATCTGTGGACCTGCACACCCAGATCCCTCTGCATATCAATGTTCCTAAGGGTTCTGTTATTCATTGTATAATTTCCACTTGTACTTGACCTTCCAAAATGCATCACTTCTGACAATCCTCCTCACTATCCGCAACTCCACCAATCTTTGGATTGCCTGCACACTTATTAATTAGACTAGCCACATTTTCCTCCAAATCATTTACGTTGACCACAAACAGCAGAGGTTCCAGCACTGATCCCTGTGGAACACCACTAGTCACATCTTCACGCACTTGCACTCATTGTGCTCACTTTTCTCTTGCACAGGGAGAGGAGCATTAAGAGACATTAGCACAGGCATATTGGCATTCTGCCTGCATTGATAGATACATAGAGAGGTATCAATCCCCAGGGCTGTGATGGTCCATTTCGTTACTAGTCAGAACAATGTGGTATGGGGGCAATTAGCTGTTAAAGGAACCTTATTGAAAAGTGCTTCAGTGTCATCAGAGGGCTATGCTTGACGCAAATCACTCAAAGGGGAGGCGATAGCCTTGTGGTATTATCACTAGACTGTTAATCCAGAGAGCCAGGTAATGTTCTGGAGACCTGGGTTTGAATCCCACAATGTCAGAATGAAATTTGAATTCAGTTTTAAAAATGTCTGGAATTAAGAGTCCAATGATGACCATGAATCCATTGTCAATTGTCAGGAAAAGTGTCTGGTTCACAAATATCCTTTAGGAATGGGACTGCCATCCTTACCTGGTCTGACTGACATGTCACTCCTGACCTACAGCAATGTGTTTGACTCTGGGTAATTAGGGTTGGGCAATAAATGTTGTCTGAGCCAGTGACACCTTCATCCTATGAATGAAGAAAAACAGCTTCACCTAATACATGTGCCTAAGATACATGTGACATGTTCATCCTGAGACCATGTGTTATCATGGTGTCCTTGTCCCATACAAACTTCTGGTGAAAAGCTACTTTCTCCTGGTTGTGTCAAAAGGCTTTTTCATATCGCTGCTGGCATTTTAACAGAGGTGGGTTCACCCAGTAGGAAGTTTGCCTCGTAAATCATGGTGGCCTCCTTGCAGGCTTGGGCGGTCCTCTTCATTGGGCGTTTGTTTCTTATGGAGGTATCCTCAGCAGAAATGACCACCTACATGTCAAAATCTCTGTCACCTCCTCCCACCACTATCAGTAACCACTGTGCAGCTTTGTTCCCTCTTGACCCTACAACTTCAGCCCAGTGACCTCAGATCCCACTCAGCTAGTTGCCTTCTTCTCATTTAAGTTGTTGCTGAAAACTTAATCTTTGACCAAGCTTTCAGTTGTCTCAAAGCAGTTCCTCACGTGACCTGGTGCAAATTTGTTGGGTGAAGCCTTGGGATGCTTTACAACCGAAAGGGCACTATATAAATTCAAGTTTTCATTGGTGCTTAAAGTTCACCATTTTGACCATTAATGTTAAGGTAAAGACATTTTTGCCTTTCCCACGACTTGATGACAGACAGACAACAGAGAAGTTGGAGCTAGAGGTGGCAGCAATGACTTAATGTTGATCCTTAATAAACAGACAAAAGTATAGCTGAGATTCGAGAAAGAAAAACACAACTGCCAAAATAGGCAACTAAAATGTTTGCCTTTCATTAGAAAAAAATGGACGTCCTGTGTTGTTTCAGAATTAAAATGGGAAATAATCATTTTCCAAGTGTTTATGCATAGATCTTGTCCGCCTGAAGATGAGAATCATTTTCAGAAATAGCTATTTTCTCCACTTGACTCACCTTTATATTTATTGCTCAGAATGATTGCCCATATTAGAATTTGCCATTACGACAACAGAAAGGCAAGGGTAAAACATGTAGAAAAGAGTTTCTGTTTTCATACCTATGCATTAATTAGCAATGTACACTTTTCATTACACATCTCAGAGTTAAAAATATGCTGCAAAATGAATGTTCTACTCAGTTTTTATAATGCATTGTAAAATGTGGTACTTGACCTGAAAATTCCAGAGATATTCTCACTTTGAAAACCATAAGCCCCCCAAGCAGAATATAATTAATTTAGAAGTCATAAGGGGTGGAGGAATTTAACTTATAATTTCAGCCTTGTATCAGTGAGGTGAAATCATCAATAAGTATCTAATTGTGAGTGAGAGCATAGGAGATGAAAGCTTCAATCAGTTATTGTGGTATATCAAAATGTACGACCTAAAAGATAAACGTAAAATCATTATTCCTTGAATGGTATTTTGAAGTTTCAAGATTCAGAGCAAAAAAGCTCATTCAGTTTGCACTAAGGCTTTATAGTCTGCCCAACACTGTATTACGGAATATCTCTGACCGGATTTTTGTGAAGAGGGTGCATCCAGGTCAACATTTCTTCCCTGTTTTCCAGATTGATAATACCACACTGGATTTGTTTGCAAAATTTCCCACTTTTTTGATCCAATGTTCAGTTTGAGTCTGAAATCTAAATTAGTTCTGAGGAAAATTGTTATTAATTCACCCTTTTATTCAGTGCGACAAGCAGAGTGCATCCCTCTGTCCTTGAGTAGCTATTTACCACTTACCTCTCTTAGTTAGTTCCTGCAGGAGAATTTCCAATCAAGGTTTTCTACCTGCTTAAAGTAACATGATATACAAGGAAACAATTACCTGTTTCTTTGTCAAAGGCAGAAAAAACGTCTTAAGAATCACTCTTACACCAATTCAAAAATGTGATGCAGAGATGGGGCTGATGGGACAGGGGATGGTGGAAGATGGCACTTGAAGATGGGAGCAGTTGGCATTTCTCTGACAACCCTGTCAGAATCTGAAATTTTTCCCACGCTGAGTTTTTATTTCAATGCTGCTCAAAACTGGCCCCAATCTCTCATCTTGGGCTGTGAACAACTGAGGCAAAGTCAGATAAATTCAAAGACTTTGAAGTTAAACATGAATCAGATGTTACTTTAAAGTACATAACAGTCAAACTCCTGAGGCAATTCACATACAGGGCCAGGATTAAGGGTGTCATTCAGGTCATGCTCTGTTAGGCAGCAGGGGAGAACTGCACTAAGGAGGGGTTTGACAAATTTCAGACCAGCCTTAAATGTTATCGCAGAAACACAGGGTGGAATTTTGAGACTGGCAAGGGCAAGTCAGGTGTGAAGGAAGTGTGAGGGAACAGCATGTATGTGGCATGGAGGAATGGAAGAGAGCCCCGAGGTAGTTCAGACTGTAAGGTCAGGGCTTAGAAGTGAACAATAGGCAGGATTTGGTGGTCTGGGTGTGGTAAGGGGGTGGGGGGGGTGGGGGCGGTGCATTCAGTGAAGATAAACTAAATAAGAGCATCAAAGGGCAGAGTCAGGTGTCAACATGTAGGTCTTGTGAGTCAATCACTTGCGCACCACAAATTGGCAGAGAGAACTTTAGAATCCATGGTGGTGTGGCAGATGTAGGAATTTTATTTGATAAATGGTTAGGTCCTGTCTAACGTGGATTTTCAAAGGTTTCATAGAGTGGGTCACAAGGTCTAACAGATATGTTGGGGATTTTTAAAAATTTTGTTCATTGGATGTGGGCATCACCAGCAAGGCCAGTATTTACTGTTCATCCTTAATTGCCGAAGAGAAGGTGGTGGTGAGCTGCCTATTTGAAACACTTTGGCCTTCAGAGTGTAAGGAAACTACATTGGTGCTAGGAAAGTAGTTCCAGGATTTTGACCCAGCGACAGTGAAGGAACAGTGATATATTTCCAACTCTGGATGGTGAGTGGCTTAAACCTGCAGGTGGTGGTGTTCCCTCTGTGTACCACTATCCTACTAGATGGTATGAGTTGTCAATGTGGAAGGTGCTGACTAGCAAGGCTTGGTGATTTTATTTTTGTAGTCCATTTTGTTAATGGCACACACTGCTGCCACTGTGTATTGGTTGTGAAAGGAGTCAATGTTGAAAGTGGTGGATTTTGTCCCAGTTAAGCAAGCTTCTTTGCCCTAGGTGATGTCAAGCTTCTTAGGTGATGTTGCAGCTGTACTTATCCAGCCAAATGGAGAACTTAACATCACGCTCCAGACTTGGGCTTTGTTGATGACGGTCGGGAAATGGAAAGACAGGAGGTAAGTCATTTGTCACAGGACTCCTACTCTCTGACCAACTAATGTAGCTACAGTTTATTTATGACTAGTCCAGTTCAGTTTCTGGTCAATGGTAACTCCCAGAAGTATTGATAATGGGGGATTTAGCAATGGGACTGCCATTGAACTTTACAGAATGGTGATTAGATTTACTCTTATTGGAGATGGTCATTGCCTGGCACTTGTGTATTGCAATTATTACTTACCACTTAGATGCAATGGATGCAAAGGCAAATGTGGACAGCCAATAGTACATTGCATTGTGGGGGTAGGTTACTATCCTTAAAAAGCCATGTGCACCTTCAGCCTGCCTCTCTCTATTCAGAGAGAACAAAATGAAGTCTCCTCTACGAGCATGAAGAGAATTTGTCACGTTTCCGATGAACCTATGGTCAGTGAACTAGAAGGTCTTAGATAAAACAATCTGCTACATCTTGAGTGAAACGCTCCCAGAAGATCCAAGGTCTTCTGTTAAGAACCCGTCTCTTCTACCAGTCTTTTCTGTCCTGCTATAAGTAGCTTTCCCTCTGCTTTACTCCCTCTGCGTTGTTTCCTTCTCATCCTCCTACTCTGTATACTGTTGGTACAAGCATCCCATGCTCACTCTAACCTTCCTGGCAAGATGGCATGTGTCACAGGGTCAAAGTGGCACTGATGGCATGCAGGCTATGAGTGCCGCAGGAGCCAGTTTTGCAACCTTTGATTCTACAACTCAGTCTATTATGATTCTAGAGCAATAACATACCTCTGTCATTTTACTTCTAAGGTAGTTAAGAACCTCTTTGGAATATTCTATGATTATCAGTCAACTATCAGTTCCTAATTACAGGATGTTAAGAAAGTATGTTTACATTTCTCGGTACTGAAATGGGAAGACGACTGTTTAAAACTGAGAATTACGGAAGGAATTGTTGCACTCTTTAAAATTAAGCCGCTGAAACTCATTGCAAAGTTATGTCTACACCTAATGCTTTGGTCAAGTGTTGAGGTTGACTATTTGCAGACAGGCCAGCACCAGACTTTGTCTACAAAGTAAGATCCAGCTGGAAACATGTAGCTGATTGATTTGTCGAGTTGACAAGGATCATCAACTGACAACAATTAGCTTCCTAGGTAACTGAGCAGCTTGTAGCTGTGCATGATACTGGCAGAAGCCTTCAGAACTCCAGAAGAAGTGGCTTGGTGTCATCCTCTTCATTAAAATACCTAAAGTCTGAAGAAGGGTAACTTATTTTCCCTCACCTGTGAGACCTGGCTTTAAGCAGTATCTAAGAGACTTAGATGATGGTCAGGAAATAGGGAGACAGGAGGTGAGTCATTTGTCACAGAACTCCTACTCTCTGACCAATTAACGATGCTACAGTTTGTGTATAGTTAGTCCAGTTCGGTTTCTGATCAATGGTAATTCCCAGAGGAGTCGATAATGAGTGATTCAGCAATGGAATACCATTGCACACAGACTTTATAGTTAAGGTACCAAATCATCTGTACACATTGCGAAGTGGAAAAAGACCGGGGAAGAGAAACTGAAGAACTGCAAGGCCTGGCAAGCAAAAGAGCCATCTCAGCAAAACCATGTGGACTGGGGAGTTTGAATTGCTTCTTCAGTTTCCCCTAATGTGTAGGCACTAATGTTGTTACTCTGCTCGTAAATGTGTGTAGCGGGGGCTTTAGATGGGGGTTAACTAATACAGTCATATGTTGAAAGTTCACAGTCTTTTACCTGTAATTATTATTTATTTATTTCTCATCATTCTTATTTTACTGTTGAAATTAGCAAGGACAGACATTTAGCAGGAGAACTTCATTTGCTGTATTCCTCAATGAAATGATTGAAGATTCTGTGTGGGTTCATAGTTCTTGTTAAGTAGAGAAACCAGGTTTGTGTTTTCTGTTAACCTGGGTCAATCAGACAGGTAAGTTAGGGACTTTGACTAAACTTTTAACTTTTGTGTGACCGCGGGAATAGTTGGGCTTGTTTTCCAGTGCGCTACCCGAGTGAGTTGTAACAGGAAGAAGTAGAATTAAACAAAGCTTTCAAATATGAGTATGCCCAAAAACAAAACAATATTTTTTCCTACAAACTAAATCATAGGAAAATGATCCTGAGAATAAGTACATTGTTTGAACTTAGTTTGTCCTATGGGCATTCTTTAATGTGATTTTGTCTCAATGCTATGACTTGATTTTTAAACATGTAACAGGATGTTATCTCAGCTGCATCCCCTTCATAACCATCACTTAATAGGCAATATTTGGCAAAATATGAAGCTCCACTGTGTTCAAATTCATTATCGACATATGTTTATATCCCAAGTTGTATCCATTTTTTAATATCCAAGGAACAACTCAACACAGGCCATTCTAATCAAATCTATTAATTGAGTCTGTTACTATCTAAGTGCTAGAAACTATTCACGTAATGCATTACAGCAAAGATCAAAAATTATGATTAGTGCAAATATGGGGTTTTGCCCTTGATCCTATCTCCAATGTCACCATTTTATTGTAGTACACTGATTTGTATCAGTGAAGTCAGTACATTTGCAGGCTATTTCATGCAAATGCATCTCATGAATACATTCTGGAAGAAAACATTGTGTTGGTACAAGAAGGAAATCAATGATTCATTTAATAATTGAAAAGGAAGCCAGCCATGAACACTGACGCCTGCGCAAGTTTTGAAGCAGTATTTTTCTTCCAAAATTTGTCATTGAAATGTACTGTAGACATGATTATTTGTAAATTTATGTTTAGTCAATTAGTTCAATCCTCTGTGAATTTATAAATAACAGTGGGGTTAATCACTCATTTCTTCATAGCCATTCTTTTATTCTTCTTAAATATGGTGACAAGAGTAAAAGGGAGAGAGATTAATTCAGGGAGAAGTGGTGCTATGCAAACTGACTTTAACTCCCTGCGGCAGGCAACCCATACAGGATCTTCAATAATATCATTGAAGAACACAACAAATGAAGTTCTCCTGCAAAACTTCTGTCCTTGCTAATTTCAACAGTAAAATAAGAAAAATGATAAAGAGAAGTCATTGTACAAGTACAGTACCCCAATTCAAGCAGTCTGAAAACCCAGCATTTTCCTCTGCCTCCGACACTCAACATTTACCACATTTATACAATTACTTCAGATAAATGCTGATCACACGTACATCGAAGTTGTATCTTTCCACTGTGGGATTATCTGTCATTCTAGCATGGAGGCTCAGACCCAAGTCCATTGCTGAGGACCTTCCTTTGGTCTTCTTAATGCTGCAGATACAAAACTGTCTGTCGCACCGGAAAATAATATGTAAACATAAAGATGAGACTTTTAAAACTTGAGGAAAAGGGCAACTTGAGGGAAATCATGAAATAGACTGGATTAAGGCAGAATGAAGTTTAGACACAAGCAGGAGTCCAAAAGATTTGAAATTCAGCACTGTCATGGTCCCAGAGATGTCAGATTTCAGACTTCGGTCCTGTGCACGTTTACGGAAGATAACCCAGACAAAAATTATGTCCTCAGCATCCTCTGTGATCCTCAGAGAGCTAAGGGCTAAACTGTAAGGAATTTTGGAAGGCTTCCGTACGAGATCATTGTTATCATTCCATTAATGACAACAGATCTCTTTCTAGTCAGTCAGTAGCCTTAATGGTGGCCAGTAATCATTTATGCATTCACCATAAAATGCTGTAGATAGTTGCATGCTTTGTTATTATCAAATGTTCCGAGCAAATAAATGGACCAATAAAAGCCAAGTCCATTCTTGTCATTTACCATGTATGATTTATCCTATCCAGCTCACTTACATAGACCCTGACCCCCAAGGACTTATCAAATAATTATCTACTGTGCAACCTTCTTTGTGTCTTCCCTAGAAAACAGCTCCTTTCCTCCTAAAAACACAGGGGCCACTAATGATTACACAGAAACTTGACATGAAAAGGTTATCAATATTTTCTTAACTCTCAGAATCTATGGGGTCAATGAGCTAAGTAGTGCCCATCATTTGTATGATTCAGGTCATTATGCATTGCATAAAACAGGAACCAGATCAAAGGCGCTGAAAGTTGGTATTTGTATGAATAGTCCTGATATCTTCATTAGAAATCATATCTTGTGGTTTCAATGATCTGCATATTAACTGTGATCTAATAGAACAAAGAACAGGACAGCACAGGAATAGACCCTTCGGCCCAACAATACTGCTCTGACACATGATGCCTTTCGAAACCAAAAACCTTTTACCTCTACCTGGTCCATATCCCTCTATTCCTGACCTATTCATACATATGTCAAGATGCCTCTTAAATGTTGTTATTGTATCCACTTCCACCACCTCCTATAGCAGTGCATTCCAGGCACTTACCACCCACTGTGTAAAAAAAATTGCCTCTCATATCTCCTTTAATCTTATCTCCTTTTACCTTAAACCTATGTGCCTTAACAATTGACGTTTCTACTCTGGGAAAAAAACTCCAACTATCCAACCTGTCCATGCCTCTCATAATTTTGTAAACTTCTATGAGGTCACTTCTCATCCTTCAATATTCAAGTGAAAACAAACCAAGTTTGCCGAATCTCTCCTCATAAGTAATACCCTTGAAACTAGGCAACAGCCTGGTAAACCATTTCTGTACCCTTTCCAAATCCTCCACATCCTTCCAGTCATGTGGTGTTCAGAACTGTACACAATAAATAAAGTTCCATACAGCTGCAAAATAACTCACCAATTTTTATACTCTATGCCCTGACCATTGAAGGAAACAAGCCATGTGCCTTCCTGACCACCGATCTACATGCGTTGTCACGTTCGGGGGACTGTGGACCTGAATGCCGAGATCCCTCCATATCTTAATGCTTCTATGGGTTCTCCCATTTACTGTCCCTCCTGCATTAGATCTTCCAAAAAAGCATCACCTCATATATGTCCTGGTTAAACTCCATCTGCCATTTCCACGCCACCCTCCACCCACCCCCCACATCTCCAGCCTATCTATATCCTGCTGTAATCTTCCTCGCTATCTACAGCTCCCCCAATCTTTGTATCATACACAAACTTACTGATCAGGCAATCTACATTCTCCTCAATATTATTTACGTATATGACAAACAACAGGGGTCCCAGCACTGATCCAGGTGGAACACCATTAATTGCAGATCTCCAATCAGAAAAACACCTTAACCTGTTCTTCCTCCCACCTATCCCCTCCTCCCACCTCAAGCCGCACCTCCATCTCCTACCGACCAACCTCATCCCGCCCCCTTGACCTGTCCGTCCTCCCTGGACTGACCTATCCCCTTCCTAACTCCCTACCTACACTCACCTTTACTGGCTCCATCCCCGCCTCTTCGACCTGTTTGTTTCCTCTCCACCTATCCTCTCCTCTATCCCTCTTCTATCCGCCTCCCACTCTCTCCCTATTTATTTCAAAACCCCCTTCCCCCCCCCCCCTTCTGATGAAGGGTCGAGGCCCGAAACGTCAGCCTCTCTGCTCCTATGATGCTGCTTGGCCTGCTGTGTTCATCCAGCCCTGCACCTTGTTGTCTCTCTTCTACCGTTACTCTCTGTTTTCTATGACTAAGCCAGTTCTGCATCCATCTTACCAGCTCACTGTGGATCCCATGTGACTGCACCTTTTTATCAGCATGGCATGATAGATCTTGTCAAAGGCCTTGTTAAAGTCCATATAGACAACATTTACTCCCTACCCTCATCAATCATCTTTGTCACTTCCTCAAAAAAACTCAATCCAATTTGTGAGACACTACCTTCCCTGCACTAAGCCATGCTGCCTATCCCTAATAAGTCCATATTTCTTGAAATGTGAGTAAATCCTGTCTCTGAGAATCTTCTCCAATAACTTTCTATCCACTGACCTCAGGGTCATTGGCCTGTAATTTCCTGAATTATCCGTGTTGCCCTTCTTAAACAAAGGAACGATGTTAGCTATTCTCCAATCCTCTGGGAACTCTTCAGTGACTAAAGAGGAGGCCCCCAACAATTTCCTCGCCTGCGTCACCCAGAATTCTGGGAAAAATCTCATCAAGTCCTGGGGTCTTGTCTAATTTAATGTTTTTTAAAACACTCAACACCTCCTCCTTTTTTATATTGACAGGCCCCAGAATATCAACATATCCCTCCCAAGACTCACCATCCACCATGTCCTTTGAGACTACAAATGCAAGGTATTCATTAAGGACCTCACCCACTTCCTCCAGCTCCACTCATAAATTCCTGCCTTTGTCCTTGAGTGGACTTACCCTTTCCCTAGCTACCCTCTTGCTCCTTACATATATGTATAAAATGCCTTGGGATTTTCCTTAATCATGTTTGCCAAAAACATTTCATCACCCCTTTTAGCCTTCCTATTTCCTGGTTTGAGTTCTTTCCTGCTTTCTTTGTATTATTTGAAGGGTTTGTCTGTCTTCAGTTTCCTTCTTTTTGACTAATAAATGGCTTTCAGTGTCTTACCTTCAGTTACCATAATTTAGCAGTATATACAATGACGTATAACTCAATACCTTACCCAATGGCGTATGCAATGTAGAAGAAATCATGAATCTTTGGAATTTTAGAGGACACCGAATACAGCCATGTTGCTTCATGTTGCTGGAGCAAAATGTTGTATCAGACAATAGTATTAAAAGACAGAAAATTGGAAACTCTAGTTATAAAAGACTCCAACTGTTATTTGTTTCCAGCACAAACAATGCTTTAGCAAGTGTACTGAACTCAATTTAAATCATTTCTACAACAGTCATACATTTTGTAGTCCAACAACATTAAGTAAATAGATATCAACCTTATATAAAATCAAAATAAATATTTACATATGGTGTAGCTTCCAATCAAAACCACAAAAATCTTCGCTACGCAACCAACTGAATTCAGTTCATGTGTACTGATAAAAAGCAAACTGAATCCCTCTTGTGTAACATTTTATCATACCAGCCAATATGTTTGGTTTTATATGTATCCAAATTTTGCTTCAATGTTTCTTCCACTCAAAGACATTTCTGATGGCCTACATTTTCTGAGGCCCGGATTCTATGAGCTAGATTACAAAATTTAAAGATAGAAAGCATTTTCTACAGATGAGCAATGGACTTGAGAGATAGGAGTCCTCACACAACAGATTATTTCCTTGGTCATAAAATAGTAATTCCAAATTTCTCCAGATTGGGCCCTATCATCTGTATAATTAAATGCAATGCACACAACAATTGATTGTACCTTAGAAATAAAATAAAGAATAGTGGATGGTTAATTACTAGTTGCAAGACAACCTACACAAAATGTTTAAGTGATTTCAATATTAGAATGTGAGAGAAGACTGTGGGAAATTTATCTCTAAGTTAAAGCCCTTCAGTTAATTCACTAAACAATGTCTAATATTATTTAGATCGGAGGGAGTTCAATGACTTCTCATTCTCTAAGTGAACAAATCTGTTCCATGAGTTTGCCATGGTTTTATCTGTGCAATCTGAATGAAATCAGCCAAACCAGCACAAATATTACATGCAACTTCTACACAGTCATGTTCATGATGGGGTTTGTGATCACTGTTACTAATGTAAACAGTCAACCATTTGTAGCAACTTGTCATAGTTTATTCAGTTTTATTTAAGAATCAGCAATTTAGATATGATACATTAGTTGATGAGATAAAGAATGTATAAAACCTTTATAATTGAGGATTGCTCACGGATACCTGAGGACAAACAGGTGGTTGACACAGAATGCATTGGCTACGTTAATGTTGTGAAGGCAGCATCTTGCTCTCCAACTGAGGGTTTAGGGAACTCCCCCATGGATCTTCTTCCTCTTCCTCTGGTCCATCTTCCAACTAGAAAAACAACTCTTTGAGCATCAGCTGATGAAAACTCCGTGCTGAGGACTCCCTTGTGTATTAATTGTTTTGTCATATTTCTACAGACAGGTCATTTACTCTATGTTAATCAATTGTCTGAACTATTTTGGTCAATGGCCATGGGATAGCTCCTCACGATTTTGATGACCATTGTCCTGTTGCCCACCTTTATCAGGGAGCTAGTTTAACATTCTTTCAAAGAACAAATACTTATTTCACAAATAATGTGCTGATAATAGGGTACATTTGGCAATAGATAAGCAGATCAATGGACATTGTAACCTCAGTATTTTTCATAATTCTTCCCTTTTGTTTCCTTATGCTCGAATTCTGGAAAGTTAAACACTGTGTCATTGAGTCATTCAGCATGGAAACAGACCTTTCAGTCCAACTCGTCCATGCTGACCAGGTTTTCTAAACTGAACTAGAACCACTTGCCTGCATTTGGCCCATATCCCTCCAAACCTTTCCTTTTCACGTACTTGTCCAAATGTTGTAATTGTATTAGCTGTTAAATGAAGTCTCATAACACAGTATTAGGGAAATTCTGTTTCTGAACGACCCCAATTTCTGACACATTTCCATATTTTTGAAGAATTGTTTAGAAAACATTGAACTGGGAGGTGGTCATGTCTGCAAACTTGGCAAACCCTGCCACCTCAAAGTGACAAGCATGCCAATTGCACACATTTGTAATTCAAGTTAAACTCTTTCCTTTGACACTTGGGCACAGTTTAAAAGTTTTCAAATATTAAGAAATATTTAATTCACTAATAAACTGTTACACCAAAGAGACTAGTAAATTTATTTGTAGTAATTCAAAATCTGTGAAGTAATCAGTTCATGACATGGAGAAGGTGACTGTCTTCAGTTACATTGTACATTTCACTAAACCACGTTTTCACCATTTCATCAAATTTGCTATGGCCAGTGTCCTCAGCATTACAACCAAGAAGGCACAAAACTCACTGGGAACTCAGGTGTAAGGTAGATGGACCTATATTGTAGAAAAAAAGCTTGCAAAAAATTAAAACAAGTCTTGCCTATTGCTTGTCTTAAATTTGAAACATTTAGCAGAAAAAATTAAATACAAAGGTTAACTGTTAACTTAAATTTTCTTTTCTGTTTATGACTATCAACAACAGGTTCATGGTCATCATTAGACTTTTGAATTCCAGTTTTGTTTTTCATATGTTGAATTCAAATTCCATCAGCTGCCATGGTGGGATTCAAACTCCGATCCCCAGAATATTAACTGGATCTCTGGATTACCAATCTAGTATTAAACATGTCTTCAAAATGTGGAAGAATGTTGGAAATTGGGGTTCCTCAAAAACTGAATTTCCCTAATATATACTGTGTGCCGTGAGATTTCATACTGTGTGGCATGAGATTTCATACTGTGTGGCATGAGATTTCATACTGTTTGCCGTGAGATTTCATACTGTGTGGCATGAGATTTCATACTGTGTGCCATGAGATTTCATGCTGTGTGGCATGAGATTTCATTCAACAATTAATACAATTAGTGAACCACCCATCTGGTTCACTAATGTCCTTTAGGGAAGGTGTGGCCTACTTGAGACTCCAGACCCACAGGAAATGCAGATGACTCTTAATTGCTATCTGAAATGGCTGGGCAAGCCATTCAATTGTATCCAAGGGCAACTACAGATTGGCAATAAATGCTGGCCCAGAGAACGTCCCATCCATGTCCACATCAACGTTCCATGAGTGAATAAAAAAGTCAAGTTAGTCAAAGGTGGAGGATCAGACCTTCTCATTAAATATGCAAATTTATTGATTATTTATTGAAATGTAGACTGAAACTCAAACCATAACTTCACTTTGGACAACAGGTCAACTTCAAGTGCAGCTTGCCCATATTGTCCCCACTGCTCTCACAGCACAAACTCAATCTGTGTTTTCTTCTGCGTTAACGTTTGCGTTACAGTCAAACCAGGTTGTCACAAGTTATCAAAGTCATGACATAGAACTTCCAAGAAAAACTTGATTTATTCTGTTGGTGCACTATTTAATAATCACTGTAACATAATGGAAAGTTTAATGCACTAATCATAACTATAAGAGGGTAGTCAGTCTATGACACGGAGAAGGTCATTCCATTCAGTTGTATGGTACGTTTCACTAAACCCTGTTTTCACCGTATCATCAAACTTGATATGGCCAGAGTCCTCAGCATTACAACCAAGAATGCAGAAAACTCACTGACAACGCAGATGAAAGGTAAAGGACCTATACTGTAGAAAAAAATCTTTCAAAAAATTAAAATAAGCCTTGCCTGTTGCTCATCTAAAATATGAAAGCTCAGCAGAAAATATTAAATGCAAAGACTAACTTAGATCTTCTTTCCTGTTTTTGAAATGTCTGGTAGCTTTAAACAGTTTTATTATTGAGATAATCTATACATTTACACTTCAGGCTTCAACGACACAATGTAGGTGATGCAGAATTATACAGGAAGTAAATCCAGTGTGCTGCGCTACTTGTCTTAATATATAAATGAACATTAGCAAAAGTGATGTAAAAGACTGAAGGCTCTGATACTGATCAAACACTTATTCTATTCATGAAATGCTACAATGTAACTGCTCTCCTGACTGTTTGCATATCCACATAATTAGTCACAAGGTAGTCAGGCAGTGAAGCATTCCATTCCAGTCTGTGGCAGGATGGAGCTTGTTTGATGGACAGTTTGTTAGAAGGGCTTCTCCACACATAACCTGTGAACTTTTGATGTGTCACCTTGATTTGCAAAGAAATGCAAAGTGTGAGTTCAGTCAAAGGGACAGCTATCATCTCACTAATTACCAGCAGCCCCTACAGGGAAATCAAATGATCTAACTCAGTCCAATATAACAGAAACCTATTAAAGAAAACAGAGCCATTCAACTCATCGAGCACATTCCAACATTCAACATAAACATGACGGATTTGCTATCTCACCGCCATACCGTTTGACACCATTAGCTTCTAGAAATCTATCCATTTCTCTCTTAAATCTATCAGTGACTTTGCATCCACATCCACTGAGTAAAGAAATGTCTTTTCCTCTCGGTCTAATGTGGCCTACTGCATATCCTGAGACTGTGACCCCTTGTTCTAGCCATGAAACATCATTCCTGATCCAGTTTGTCCAGCCCTGTAAGAATTTTATACAATTTCAATACAAGCTCATCTCATTCTTTTACATTCCAGTGAATACAGGAAGTCAACCTAATCTCTGCTCATACAACAAACCTACCACCCCAGGGCTCAGTCCGGTAAATACCCTTTGTCATATTCTCTCATTTGTAAGCGTGTCCTTTCTTCGGTAGGGACATCAAATCTGCACACAACGCTCCAGGTGTGGTCTCACCAGGATCCTGTACAGCTTCCTTCCTCCTCATACTCAAACACTCTCCCAATGAAGGCTAACATTCCCTTTGCCTTCCTAACTGCTTTCTGCATCTGAATGTTTGCTCTCCATGACCAGTGTACAAGAAAACCCAGGTTTGTTTGTATATTAACCTTTCCCAATCTAGCCCCACTTAAATACTGCTGAGCCACTGTCCTTTCCCAACTGAAGTGGACAACTTCACATTTATGCTTGCCATAATGTATGTCATGAATAAGTTCTCTCAACCTGTCTAAATTTCCCTGAAACATCTTTACATCCTCAGGATGAATCTTGCGATATTTTGGCTGTGGAGAGATCGTAGGAACTGCCGATGTTGGAGAATCTGAGATAACAAGGTATGGAGCTGGATGAACACAGCAGGCCAAGCAGCATCAGAGGAGCAGGAAAGCTGATGTTTCGGGTCGAGACCCTTCTTCAGAAAAAAAAATATAAAAGATATTTTGGCTGCTGTGTTTCACAGAGGATTTCACTTCTTCAGAAGGTCTTTAGAGGTGCCATCTTCAGAAGGCCTCTGAGCCACCCAGACAAGCACTGCCAGTCCAAAGTAGCCCCACACAGTTCCTGATATTTGCCACTGACTTGACAGAGGAGGGGGAATTGACACTCCACTTTGCAGATGGAGATCTGGAGTTGTACAGAGGAGGTCACAATACTAGACTATGCTAGCCTGGTTCAAGGTTGCCACCCAGGTCAGTGTGATTTCATCCATGGGGACCAACACCAAGCAGTGTAGGAAGGATCTTTTCTGCTCTACCAGCATAAGTACCACCATCTTCTCTCTGTTACTCCACAGTCACTCTGTTACTGCAACTGCACCACCTCCCACCAAGGCTCATGGACTTCCACTCTCACTATTGCATGCAATGTTTTCCCTCACTCACTCTTTCCTATCTAATTCCCAACGTAATTCAAACCTTGCATAGCCTCTGCATTGCCTAGTCGATCCTTTGTAACAGATTTACAAGGATGTTGCCAGGCTTGGAGGGTTTGAGATATAGTGAGAGGCTGAATAGTCTGGGTTTTTTTTCCCTGGAGCATCAGAGGCTGAGGAGTAACCTTATAGGGGTTTATAAAATCACGAGGGGCATGGATAGGGTGAATAGTCAAGGTTTTTTCCCCAGGATAGGGGAGTCCAAAACTAGAGGGCATAGGTTTAAGGTGAGAGGAGAAAGGTATAGAAAGAACCTCAGGGGCAACTTTTTCACACAGAGTCTGATGCGTGTATGGAATGAGCTGCCAGAGGAGATGGTGCGGTGGGTACTGCTAAACTTTTAAAAGGCATCTAGTTGGGTACTTGAACAGGAAGTGTTTACAGGGATATGGGCCAAATGCTGGCAAATGGGACCAGGTCAGATTGGGATATCTAGTCGGCACGAACAAGTTAGACCGAAGGGTCTGTTTCTATGCTGTTTGACTCTATAACTCTGACTTTAAAATGGTCTTGATTTCTTGATGGGTCCCAGCAGAATTCTTATCCAATTCTGGCACAAACCTCACCAAAGCTCACATCCCTCAGACTTCTACAAGTTTCCACCTGTAGTAGCTGCGTTCTTTTCACCCAACACTGCTGAGGAAGACATGATGAATTATTGTGTCATGTCTCACGGCCAGTATGTTAAGATAACATTTCTGAAACACACACATGATATCACCACTTTGTCATAACATATGATCTAAGAGCATAAAGGTCTCATCCTCCACTTTACCCTAAAATCATTTGAAGCATGACACATTATCAGAAGCTTGATAATCTGTGGAGCTTTCGAGCTTAATACTAGCCCTGAAGCTATATACCCAAGGAATGAAATATTTGTGTATAATAACTAGTTGTAATAAATGTCTGTCGGACTTGTTAACACATTGATATCCATATCAAGATTTATTTTGAGGGATAACATTAGCATTGCTACATCAAGTAAAAACATCCAATGGGAGGCAAAATCAGGAACAAAAACAGAAGCAGCTGGAAAAGCTCAGCAGGTCTGGCAGCATCTGTGAAGAAAAAATGAGAGGTAGCGTTTCGGATCCGGTGACCCTTCCTCAGAACTGATGGTAGCTGGGGAAATGTCAGTTTATATGCAGGCGAAATCACTTCACTAACAACATGGTGCCTGTTGAATGATCGAGGGGTATATTCTCACGTTATGTAACAGTCACTTCAAAGGCTTTAGCACCAAAATCCCTGTTTTTAAAACTGGTTTGTCACTCACTTCTCTGCAGAAAAAACATAGCTGCTAGCACCACGATTCTATGTAATAAATAACCTCTACCAGTGTGATAGCTTCAGCCTAAATCAGTTAAATTGCTGTCATGGTAATAAGCAGGTAAATTGCAGATGTGAATGGCAGTGAGATTGGATTGGCATCGGTTTCTCAATGCAGAGGCTGGCCTCTAAGTTTGCAGCACTTATACAGCCCGAGCGTTTCAACCAAGGAATACAGCACATCAGGCACTCGAGGTAGAAGATAATAGGCTTCTCAGAGCAAAAAGAGAGTCTGGAATTATTTTGGGCCTGACAGCAACTCCCAGAGGGTGTCCTGCTGTGAAGCTGGCAGCTGGAGAGGGAGTTTTCATACTTAGGTAAACTTACAAATTTCAGTCCCAAATGGAACTAGTAACAGCTTTGTGCGGAAACAAGGTTTCTAGTGTGAATAAGCCTAAATATTCAGGGAGTCTTAAGTCACAATAATTGGTATCGATTTGCACAGTATACTCAGAATGGACAAAGGGTTGACATTTGACTCAGTTGGGGTAGCTAGAGGAGTGCTACAACAGGTCGATAATCCCTGGGTGAGGAGTCTGAACAGTTCAGCTTAGGATCCCCTTTCCATTTGTTGCACCAAGAATCCTGGCTGAGGTTCCCCGGGTTTTACAGTTCTCGATAGAATATCCCAAATCTTTAAGCTTCTCGGTGAGGAGGATCAACTGATTCCCTTGTCCCCTTTGTTGGTTGCAAAAAGGTTACTTTAAGAATGACCCTCTCCACTTGTAGATACCTCCTTCCCAGACCCAAATTATTTTTTGTTTGAAAAGCAGCCAATTTAACTGAACTTTCTTGAGTTAACAATGATTGAGTTTATTAATCACTAAATGCGAGAAGAATTAGTGATGTAGCACACATACACAGAGATGAGAAATAAAATGTTAGTTCAAAAAAATAGAAGTTAAATAAAACAGACATACAAGTCAGTCTCTGGATTATTTGTGAAGAGGAAAGAGTTGAACATTGCAGCTATTGCGGTGGAGGTTACCAGAAGCAGGGTCCTTTTATTGTCCGGTTTCCTTCTGTCTGGCTTGCCAGCTAGCTGGCTCCTAGCATCAGAGTGAGAGAATCCTTTTGCCTGCAATGCTGGGGTGATCAGGGAATAGTTTGCTTACGGTAATATTCAGAGCATGCTAATGCTTGAACCTAGGCTAGCGCACAGAAGTACCTTTGCCCATTGCCACACACAAGAACCTCAGACCCAATAGCACACTCCAGTAAATCTGAAACTGATATTTTCACCCCTGTCCTTGAGTATTCTTCAAAGCGAAAAGTACAAAATGTGTTTACAGGGACGGCTTGGTGTTGAGCAGGAGTTGTCAGCCCTTTATTATCTTTGTAGTCACAAGGGATCACTGTCCAGTCTGTTTTGACTTGCAACTTGCTCCTTTGTTATTTGATGTTCCTTTTGCACCTGTAGGTAGGACATTCCATGGGTCTGTCTCTCTACAGACAGCTACTTGATTTACATCCATCATAATTTTGGACTGTATCAGCCCACTTTAAAAAAAATTGCTACAATTCTAAGGTAAAAGTGGCCATAGCACTTTGTGGTTCTGAGCCCTGGTCATGTTGAAATGAGCAATGCAAATTTAAGAATGTGCTGTAATACCCTCTCTGGTCATTTTGAGAAATTATTAATGCTTACTGGCATTAATTGTTTGGCTCTTTTAATATAATGAAATGTTATCAGACCATCAAGTAACATGAGGACAGGTGACCAAAAGTTGGTGAAAGAGGTAGATTTTTCATTGAAGTAATCAGACAAGAGATTCAGGGAGGGAAGTCATTGACTTAGACAACCACAGGCAGGATTGGCAAAAATGAGGAGGCAATAGATCAGGAATCTACAAGAAACTACACATGAAGAATAGTTACTTGAATGCAATGCCCAAGGATAACTTTTGCTGGTGAAGAGGTGGCTGAAAATTAATAGGATGACAAAGGAATACGAATGTAGGATTGGAAGCAAAATGTGGAAAATACTCAGCATTCCAAGTTTGGAGTAATTAAGTATCAAAGAATAAACATCCTCATGTTTGAAGTAATTATGTGCTCTCTCAAACCAATACTACTACAAGAAAATTGTAACTGAAAAGTCTGCACTTTGAAAATAGTTTGGAATTTGAAAATAATTTAAGAGGACTATTTTCAAAAACAGATTCCAGAACAGCAGAAACTTTCAGGATTAAACACAAAGTAGTTCTGAAGAAGGGTCTTACTGGGCTGGAGACATTAAACAAAAAACAAAGTACTATAGATGCTGGAAGTTGGAAACAAAAACAGAAATTGCTGGAGAAACTCAGCAGGTCTTGTAGCATTGCTGTGGAGAGAAAGCAGTTTTTTTGGGCCCAGTGACCCTTCTTCAGAATACAAAATAGATCAGATATTCACAAGAGCTTTGAAGAAGTCACTAGATCGGAAATTTGACCATGCTTTCTCCAAGAGATGCTACCAGACTTGCTGAGTTTCTCTAGCAATTTCTGTTTGTGTTTCAAAATTTCAACATCTTCCAGCAATATTTTGCTTTTATTTAAATAGAAAATAGTTGTTTTCATTAGCTATTTTACAAAGTTATTATTTGTAATTCTTTATTGTATCTTTACAGTTTCCAATTTAATAATTTTTAGGAGCAGTATGAGCCATCTACAAGATGTGCTGTAGCACCTCACCAAAGTTCCTTCAACAGCACCTACCAAACCTGTAACCTCTACCATCTAGAAGGACAAGGGCAGCAGACACCACCACCTACAAGTTCCCTCCAAGCCGCTTGCTATCCAGATTTGGAACTATATTCCAGACTTGTCAATGTGGCTGGATCAAGATCCTAGAATTTCATCCTTAACCTCAGTGTGGGTGTACCTGCCCACATGGATAGTAGCCATTCAAGAAGGCAGCTCAAGTGCACTCGGTCAATGTCCCTTGCATCCTAGGAACAAAGAAAAATAAGTGGTGGACATCCAGTTCAATGAGTGCACAAGAATTTGGGAAAAAGAAGTTTGACTTATAAATACAAATGTCAGGAGTTGGGTCACAGAATTTTACATAAAGTATCAAACAAAACACAAAATAGGCAAATGACCTGATCCTGTCACATTCTCGCTGGTTGAGAAAGATTAGTATTATTCCCCCAGACTGTTTGTTCAACTAGACTGCCAACAGATTATTCAATGGGTTTAAGTCCAAATGCATAATGCAAGTGGACAGTCCAGAACATCACTAAGGCAGTGCTGCACTGCACTGTCAGAACAGCCAATGTGCAGATGTGACATCCATCTCCCTTTCCACCTGAATGTTAACGCTCTCGTGGTGTTTTCTCAAGATCAGAAAGTACTCATTCAACCAGCACCACCAAGAATATATATTTAGCCAATTAAGTTTTGCATTATCTTACTGTGTGCATTTTGGCTGCTCTATTTGTTCGCCTAACAATATTAACTGCAACTCAAAGTAACTCATTTTATGTTCTTCTGAATGATTTGATAAGAAGTTATGCAAATGATAGTTTCCTTTTTCTATCAGCTTTCTTTGCAAGGTACTGGAAGCACATAGTAGCAGGTCAAGGAAAATATCCACCACCATCACTTTGACTGAAGAGGACAAAATTATTCAAAACTCATGCCTGGTACCACCTGTCCCCCATCAATATGATCCCATGTTAAACCAGGGTCAGCAACATAGGGATCATACCCTAAAGTTGAAAGAATTATTTTTAATAACCATGGGTTTCTCTTATTTCCACTTCTGTTCAAATGGTTTCTTTATTTCAGAGTAATTTCTCTTATAATAGACAAGATATTATCCTCACAATGGCTTTCAAATTCCCCCTTACAACCTACTCTACATTGGGAAAACCAAACGCAGACTGGGTGACCACTTTGCAGAACACCTCCGGTCTGTGCACTAGCATGACCTGACCTTCCTGTAGCCAATTGTCCTGCTCACATGCCCACATGACTGTCCTAGGCATGCTGCAATTCTCCAGCGAATCACAGCTCAAACTGGAGGAACAAAATCTCATCTTCAGACTAGGCACTTCACAACATTCTGGATTTAATGTTGAGTTCAACACCTTCAGATTGTGAACCCACTCCCCATTCCTTCCCTTTCTTTTAGCCTTACTTGTTTCATTTTCTGTCACCATGTCCTCTCTCCCCTCCTCCCACCCCAATGGGACTGTCTGTTCTTTCCAGACTGGCAGTTAGACACACCATTGTTCTGCCACTCTCACATTCTGATCTCTTAGTCCCCACTATCAATACCTTTTCTCCCCCAGCACCCCACCCCCCCCCCCCCCCCCCCCCCCCCCACCATTGCATAAATGCTGTCCCTCCGCACTTCACATCAGCTCTGATGAAAAGTCATCTAGACTCGAAATGTTAGCTTGCTCTTTCTCCATGGATGCTGCCTGATCCACTGTGATTTTCAGCACTTTTTTTGTTTTCAGTACAGATTCCAGCAATAAATTGCTCCCCCTTACAACCATTTCTACAACTGAGTGTTGACTTAATAGCAGCATCTCTGCCTCCCAGTCAGAAGATACAACATGCATATGTCCAGTGAGAGTGAGCACAATTCAGTTTCCTTGTCTTCCTACCCTCACTGACTGCCCGTTCCCAACAGTGAAGAAGTTGTGACAGTCCAAATGACCCTCTTACAACCTAAGCCTGATACTGGCTGGCCTGAAGATGGTTACAGCCATGGGACTGACATGAGCATCACAGCCATTATCAAAATGTTAATCAGTTGTGAACTATTTCACAAATTTCCACTATTCATCCAAGGGATGAATGTCAAGATAGGAAAAGTGAATATGTTAACCTTCAAATTGTTACCGTTCAATTGTGCGAATCCAAACTGATGTAGCTCACCATCAAGTTAGAACTGGCATTGAGTCTCTGCACCATGCAGCAACACATATCTAATCCTTTACACCAAACCCAGCAAATTTCCTTTCGAGATGTAATGGGAGGACCTGTTATTGCTTTATCTTCAGCAAAATATTTCTCTCCTGAATGCTTTGGGCTAAGACTGGTGAAGAGCTTTTCTTCAGAGTATTCTTTTGGTTAGATATTCTAATTAACATAATCACTTTTACAATACCTGTTTGATGTTCCCTGGGCAATGAGTTTAAGTTATTATAAAAGAGGGGTTTGAGTGGAGGTGTGTATGGGAATAAAACAGATGAAACAACATTTTTAAAAATTGAATAATCAAAGGGGAGACTGCACAGTAAGAGAGAACCATAAAGATATAAGAGTGCTACAGATCAGATGATGCATAGCAGAGAATAGTAGAAGATGTGAGGAAAAGACAAGCCATAACGGGGCTATTTAATTAATAACTGAAATGGAAGCAGAAACCAAGTGAAACAGGAAGGTTTTTATGAATGTTTTTAACTTAGTTGTTAACAGGGACTTATTCGCTAACCATGGGAAAGAAACCAGCATAATCAAAGACCCCTCCCAGCTCAGTTATTCTCTTTTTCACCCTCTTCTGCCAGGCAGAAGATATAAAAGTTTGCAAACACATACGAACAGATTCAGGACAGTTTCTTCCCTGTCTTAATCAGACTTTTGAACAGACCACTCAAATGTTAATATTGATCTCTCCCTTTCTGCACCTTCTCTGCACCTGTAACACTGTATCCTGCACTCTGTTCTGCTACCTTGATACACTCTGTATGGTATGATCTGCCTGCATAGTATGCAAAACAACACTTTTCACTGCATCTTGGTGCATGTGACAACAATAAATAAAACAAACAATAAATCAAACAACAAGTGAGAAAGTCTTTGAAAGTAGTAAACATTAATTGGAAATGTTCCTGAAATGTTTTTTCTCAAGGCTGCCATTGCCAGCTCTCTATATTTGATCTACAAAGTGACAGGTCAGTTATACAGCCAGCATGAACAGCCACTCATCTGTGCCAAACGTGCCACGTAGTTCAGGAACAAAGTCAGCTAGAGTGGGATTTGGAAAGTATAACTGCACCAGGTATGAGATAAACTTCAGAGAGTTCACAGATAGTTCACTGGGCTTTCTATGGATTATTTAAATTTCTTCTTAGCACTATTCTGGCGAAAAGTGAGCTATCAAGATTGGAAAAATATTTAAAGAAATATTTTGCATTTATATAGTGCCTTTGATTCCCTCCAGAGATCCAAAGCACTTGGATGAACTTTCAAAGCACAGTGATTGTTCTAATGTAAGGAACAAGACAGACAATTTGCCCACATGGTGAGCTCCCATCAACAATAATGAGATAAATGACCAGACAATCTGATTTGGTGGTGTTGGTTAACAGACAAATATTCAGAGAACTTCTCTGTTTAAAATAGTGCCGTGGGATCATTGTCAGAAAAATGATATCAGTTAAGTTAGCCCATGGATGAGAAATCTGACCAGTTAATGAGCTTAAATGATATATTACAGCATAATTTGTTTTAACTGGCACCTTATCAAGTGGCATTCTTGATAAACCAGCATAAATTATATACCTCAAATACTGCTATCTACCATGATGTCTGAGTATTTATGCTGACATAAATATAACAGTCAAATGGAAACCACCTGCATTATTTTTCTTTTACTTACTATGTGTTTTTACATTGATTTTAGGAGCATGTTGATGCTGAAAAATAGCTCATTAATTTGTTCCCAAATGTAGTTCCATTTTCTTTCCCATAAGCTGAATACTCTGCAGGCAATCTTTCATCTCCCAAAATAATGTGAATTTCTTGACACAAAATTCTCCGTTTTCACTATGTTTAGGTGAAATTTCACTGCAGCCACTTTCATGTATCCTGTATGAGTTCCTTGGATTGGCCTTATACAGTTGATAAAAGCAGCCATTTTAGGTCAGTACTTGACCTCTTTAAAAATCACTTTAATCCATGAAAGTCTCAGGTATTAAACTCAGATGATGGAAGTTGAATGTCGATAGTCCATATTAACCATTATCTTACATTTACATTGATGCAGTATGCACATAACGTGAACATTGAAAGGAGATTCAGGGGTTAATACATTTTGTAGCTTGTTGAAACTGTAAAAAAAACTTAAAATAAAACACTGAGGATAGCTTCACCTCTACCCTTTGAATGCAATTTGTCTGGTGTTTAACAAAGCAGCCTGGTTTGCACCACGTTCAGCTATAAATCTAATAAAAATAAATATTAAGCAAAAGCAATTATAGTATTTGTGCTTGGGTGCTCTGGAGGAACGTGAAAATAAAAGTCGAGCGATTGTACCAAGAGGGATTTGCACTTTTTATATCATTCTTCTGGCGTGTAAATTTCAATAATAACTGATTCAAATATCATTGCTTGGGATAAATCCAGTTCTTGATTATCAATATTTAAATAAGCACATAGGCGTATTTACACTTGCTTTTGCCAAAGCAGTTTCAGAAAGATTTTGTCATCTCCTTAGTGTTTATAAAAAAAAGTTTAAAGGGGAGTTAACATCAGCCTGCTAATTTAAACAGAAAATCCACTGACATATTTTTCAATTAATTCAAGTTGCTATGCTACTGTAAATAAGAGTGGAATTTTGCAGATGTTGGAAATCTGACATAAAGACAGAAAGTACTTGAGAAACTCAGCAGGTCTGGCAACACTTGTGGAGAAAGAAACCAAATTAATGTTTTGAGTTCAATATGACTCTTTGGCTGGAAATCTTCTACCTCCTAGTGTTTGATTAAATATTTACCAAAACTCACTTCCACAGCCATCTATGCTCGCTCAGTGACTGTCTTCACCCTGTCTTAACCTTCACAGATTCCAACTAAATTTGCATCCTTCTTCTTTCAAATCCACCCTGGATTACAGGTACCACCATGACACACATTTGGCAGACAGACAGTTGCTCCACTATTTCAGGAAATCCACACTGAGTGCCATACACCACCCCATCCACACTCTCGACCTCTCTCTCCATCAGCTCTAACTCACATTATCACAAAGCTGCCCCAGTCCCCAGTTCCATTTCATTCTTCATCTCATTTGACACTTTATCAGGAAACTTTTTCCCTTCCTTTCAGGAACCTAAACTCCAAAAACACATAATGCCCTTCTAGATTCTTCCTCCCCTCTCTTTCCCTCTGAATTCATCCCTTCTTCCAATTTCCTCTCTCACTCTGTTTCACTATAACCTTTGACCATTCCCTCTCTGCTGCTGAACAATCTGTGCTCAACAAAGTACTTTGTTTTATACTTTTACACACCTGCGCCAATGAATTTCAGGCATGACATAATGTTGAACTCTTCTTTCATCACCCTTGCCTCCATGCTCACTTCTTTGGCCAGGAGTCGCCTCCCCACCACATAGACCCTTTCACCCGCCTTCAGCATCTGTCTCCACCTGGAGATCTCCCTCTGGCCTTTTACCTGCACTTGATCTCCTCATCAGGAACTCCTGATGTGACATTGGCTGCCTTAATTTCTTTGCTCACTCTAACCTCACTCTCTCTGAACTTGCTGCACTCTGTTCTCTCAGGTCTAACCCTGACCTGCCGATAAAGGTGGCACTGTTGTTATCTGGCAGGCTGACCACTACCTTGCAGAGGCTGAGCACCAACTCTGAGATATTTCTTCCCATCTTCCCCTGGACTTGACCACTGAACATCAGACTGTCACTTACAGGACTCTCACTGCCCCCATCCTCTCTGGAGATCTCCCCTCCGGAGCTTCCCACCTCATAGTCCCCCAAACCCATGTAGTCCACTTCCTTTCCAAAATTCGCATGTGGGTCTGCCCTGACAGACCATTCATTTCGGCTTGTTCCTGCTCCATTGAACTTATTTCTTTCTATCTTGACCCCAACTTGTTCAGTCTCTTCCCACTTACATTCATGATACATCTGACGGTTCCACAATTTCCAGTTTTCTGGCCCTAGCTACTTCCTCTTTACCGTGGATGTGCAATTCCTCTACACATTGATCCCTTGTCAAGATGGCGTGTGTTATGTTGCAGGTTTGACCTATGTCAACAAACTAAAGGAAATGGAAATCTCAAATCATGATAGCTGCATAATTAATCTGTCTTCAATTTGGTTTTCGTTGTCTTTTTCCTCATTCCTTTCTTGTCTATCCTTAGCACACAGCATGCCAGATGAGAGGCAGACATTTGTTCAAGGCTGTCAGCCACAGGCAAAGTCCGAAGTGTCCAAGGCTGTACAGCTGAGACTGAGGGAGACATCCTGCAGAAGATCACTTCCGTATCCTATCAGTCCAATATGGCAGCTGGGTGTTGCACTCTCCCTTGACATCATGCACACCTCAGAGGACTAGTTTCAAATTTTCAAATTCAAATTCTACTCAACAATTTGGATTTAACAGTACCTTTAACAAATTAAAACATCCCAAAGCACGTTGTAGGAGAATTATCAGGCAAAATTTGACACTGAGGCATACAGTAAAACACATGACCAAAAGCTTGATCCAAGTAAACAATAGGAACAGAAGTTGGCCCTTATGGCCATCTGTCCAACCTCTTCCACCATCCAATATCAACATTACTGATTGGTCACTTAATTCCACATTATTATCTTTTTCCTACAAACCCCTTCATACCGATGGTTCTTAAAAATATATTGAACACAGATTTAAATTGAACTTTTTTTTATTCAGTCATGGGATGATGGAGCTACTGGCTAGACCCACAATTATAGCCCATCCCTAAAATGATCAGAGGGCAGTTCAGAGTCAACCACATTGCTGTGGGTCTGGAGTCACATGTAATCCAGACAAAGTAAGGAAGAAAGTTTCCTTCTCTAAAGGACATGAGTGAGCCAGATGGGTTTTTCCAACAATCAACAATGGATTTGTAGTCATCATTAGACTCTTAAATCTAGATTTTTTTAATTGATAGCATCGATTGTTATTTGTGGATGAGCATTCCAAAATTCTATCATCCTTTGTGTGTTTCCTATTTCCTATTTTCATTCCTGAAAGATCGAGTCTAATTTTTAGACTATTCATCCTATTGTCCTCAGCAAATGGGAATATCTTCTCTCAATTTGCCTGTTCCCTTAAAACATTTTGAAAATGTTAAATCAAATTGCTGCTTAACATCTATTTTCCAAGAAAGCACTTAGTTTCTATAACCTTTCCTTTCAATATAACCATTGGAGCCCAAGCATAATTCTGTTAAATCACTACTGCAGTCCTTCAAAGAGCAATGCATCTTTCCTAAGATCTGATGTCCAGATCTATTCACAATGGTCCAAGTGTAGTCTAACCATGGGCTAGGTACTTGAGACTCTTTGTAATCTGGTCCTCTGGCTATCATTTAATTCACCTTTTCAATTAGTTTCTGCAACACTTCATAACATTTTTACAATCTATGTGTGAAAGAGCCTCAAGTTTCTGTAGAATTGTTTCTAGCTTTTCACTTTTCAAGCAGTGACATATAAGAGATAAGAAAGTTAGATAAAAGGCTAAAAGGTGTAGGAATAGAACACCAGAGCTGAATGTCCAAATTGTTAAAGGCAGTCATCTCAAGTGGAATTAAGGGAAGTGAGGATAGGTAAGTGACCAGAATTGGAGCAGCAAGATAATGAAGGGTAAAATTATTGTTATAGCTAGCATTTTAATTCATAACTATTTACAATGGCAGTACAATTGGCTGTTTGACAATGAAGTACATTGGTCTGGGCTGGACAGTGCAGATTTAGCACTGTGGTTCTTTCAAGGAGAAACATTTTTAGTTTCAAGAAAACTCAATGGTTTTGTTCCACAATTCATTGACAAAATCAAAGAAACATGTGGCTTCTGGAACATATGATTTCTGAGAATGCAATTTCCTTAGGAGTCCAGTGATCACAAGGAGACAGACATTCATCTTTCTTTTATCATCACGAGTGCTACCTGGAGCAGAAGAGGGACTTGGGAAGAAGCATGAGGATTGAAAAGAAAATCTAAGTTATTCAGTCAGAGTTGTGCTATTGCTCATGGGTATGGGTGGGTGGACTGCATGGGTGGCATAAATAAACATGTGTTACACCCACTCGAAACCCATGATGGGAGTATAATCCATGCCAATGTAGCTATGAGTCAGCCAGTGTTCAGGCTTCACATTGTCCCAATTGCTAAATTTCTGGGTTTCTTTTGTAAGCATCCTGGACAGATGCCAGAGGTAAACTTGAAAGTGTTTTATGAGAGGCCTAATATCTGTTGAAGGAACATATTCGAAATTAGTTTCCCATGAGCAGGGCAGGCATTGCTCTCAGTATTCTTCGGGGGATCATAGAATCCCTACAAGTGTGGAAGTAGGCCATTCAGTCCATCGAGTTCACACCAACCCTTCAAAGAACATCTCATCCTGTCCCACCCCCCACCCTATTCCTGTAACTTGACACTTCCTACGGCGAACCCACCTAGCCTGCACATCCCTGGATATTATGGGCTATTTAGCATGGCCAATCCACCTAATCTGCACAGCTTTGGATTGTAAGTACTGATGAACTGTAAATTTGAGACTTTTTTAATTAAAAAGAACTTTCCTGTGGAGTCAGGAGGAACAAAGGGAGGAGTCCCACTGATTCCACAAATATTACAGTCAGCCCTGCAGCTGCTCTGTCAGCCCTTGCAGAACTTACCTGAGGATCGTTGTCAGTGGCAAGTAATTTGTAATTGTATAGATGCTCCATCGACACAAGCAGCTCACCTCAAATATTCTGGCAAGACCAAACAACTAATTTTTATTGGATCTCTTGGCTGAAGGCGAGAAAGTTATCCTGGACTGATCTCTACCCCGAACACTAATTGGCTGTTTGTCTAGTTTGTTAAGAAATGACTCTGATGTATAGTGAAGAGAAAATAGTTCAGAAATTGAACAGTGGCAGTAATTTATCAATTCCTGTGTTTAATCATTCAGCATGTAACTCGCAGGAATAAAACTGACGATTGAAATCATGGCTAAATTTCAAAATGTTTTTCTGTTTGACTGCCTTTTATTTTCATGATCCTTCAGGGTACCCAAGCAAAAACATGTTAATTGCCATCTTGACTTTTTTTCATAAAGGGGATTTGATTCACAGCTAAAAGTGGTGCAAAATGGGTTGCTTCATTACCAAAGAAGACAAATGGCACACAAAGGGGTAAAGGTGAAATTGTCTTTCACATTTTGTTTTACAGTCGTCAAACAATGAAGAATAGTGGTGTACAGTAATTATTGTCAATTGAATGGCATTATCTTCAAGGGACTTTCAAACAATAAAAATAATAAAATTAAGTCCTCATAAAAATGTCATGTGAAACTTATACGATTATATCCCTTTGGTTTTCATTTTCCCTTAATAAGATTGATTTAGCTCCCTTTTCTTCTGTTATAACTTAGTAATTGAAAGTTACATGTCCTTACTGTCACCTTTCATTGATCTTCTTCAAGTGTTTTTTTTATTAAATATGTTGAGATTGGTAGAGCTCAACTTTTTGGTACACTGTAAAACAGAAGCTAGTGAGTTGGCATTCTATATTACACCACAATGCTGATGTCAATTGAAATAAAATCAGGAGAAATCAACCTGCAATGGCTTTAATTGGATGTATAATTTATCTCAAAGGATTCAGCAAATGTTTGGTGCAATCTGACGTTCATGCACTTGTGTTGGCTTGGATTTGTTGCTTTATTTCTCGCTGCATCTGCTCTCAGTTTCTTTCTTTGCAATAAGCTCTAACAAAAACCCTCTATAAATGTCAAACTATCAGGTCACAATTTCCTCTGACTCTGACTAAAATTAGAATTATATTTGTCAGACCCTAGTCATCTGTATGATCTCTAGGATAAATGATTTTCCCAGAGCTCTGTCACCAAACCCCCGAATTCTAGTTTTATATTTTTGAGAAATTATTTTCACTTCTTCTGATTTGACATTTCTGTTTAAAGGCATCATACCTTATCTAATAAAGAGAAAAATAATTTGCTTTCAAGCATGTCAATATTATTTTCTAACTAACTGAGAAGAGATAAGCAGAAGTCGGTCAGGATAAATTATCCTCCAATTGTCCATTTCTCCCTCTTCCCAGCTGTGTGGGTAAGAGAAGAAATTGAAAGCACAGGTTCCACCATGTATATTACCTTCCTACATTGTACTGCAATACATGGGATGATGGCAGCGTGTTTTATTCTCCTTTTGTTTTTGTACATTGATCACCATATGATCCAGTTAGTAAATTATGCAAACTACAGTTAATAAGCAGGAAACAATAACAAAAGTGAAGGAAGAGCAGGATGACACTAAATTCAAATAGAGTCAGAGATTATTCTCCTTTCAGATATTTCATAATCACCCTACCCAGAGATGTTATAACTTTTGGAGGAGGTGGGGTCTTGAACCTGAGCCTCCTGCATCAGAGGTAGGGGCATTACTACCATGCCAAAAGATTTTTAGGACTGAATATTACTGAAGTGTTCAGGAGCCAAATTTAGGCTAAAAAGCGTGTCCCAAGTCTACGTTTGTCACCAGTTCGGCCTGTTTGCCACAGGCTACCTCTGAATTGGCTCCTTCTTCCAAGTTTGCTATCAAACTCAGGACAATGGATAGTCTCCTGCTTCTGCAATTCCTGTCAGAGGGTTGGCAGCTCAGAGGTCTCAGTAAGCTCCCAATTGGCCCACAAGCGTGACCCAGACCTTCCAGTTGCCTGCCATTTCAACTTAGCCCAATGCTGGTATATTCACATTCTGGTCTTGAGCCTGCTGTCGTCTTCCAGCGAAGCCTATAATAAGCTGGACCAACAGTGCCTAATTTCTACTTTACAGCCTTCAGGACTCAACATTGAGTTTCACACATTCAGACTTTGAACATTGCCTTCGGTTTTGATATTTCCCTCTCCCCCACAGTAGTCTTGTTTTCATGATGTCGGTTATAGTCAGAAATGACCCAGATTCTGCTACTAACACCTACTCTGAATGTATACTTTGTCCCTGGTCTACAGTCAATGCCATTCCCTTTGCCTTTGTTCAGTGACACTTGTGTGCACCCTCTATCGCTGATCTTCTCCTCCCTCCTCCTCACCTTACTCTACAGTATAAAACCCATCACTTCTCCGCCTTTCTTCAGTTCCACAGAAGAAATCAGATAGGCCACGAAATGTTTTTCTCTCTTCACAGATATTGCCAGACCTGCTGAGCTTCTTCAGCACTTGCTGCTTTTATTTCAGAGTTGTTGCAGTATATAAATTATTCTGGTTGCCAAAGTTTGGAGGAAAATTAAGGGGTCATCTTTTTAAGCCTGATTTGCAGTGCTTTTTTTTTTCTCTCTCAGAGGCATGATCTCGCTCCCTCAAATGGCGGTGGGGGTGGAGCCTTTGAATATTTTCAAGACGGAGGGGGATAGATGTTTGGTAAGCAAGGAGGTAGGTGAAAGATCATCGGGGGTGGTGGTGGCAGGAATCTGGAGTTGAGATTACAATCAGATCACATAGGTTCTTGTTAATTTGCAGAAAATGCTCAAGGGGTAAAAACAGCTTATTCCAGCACCTGGCTCGTGTTTTTATATGCTCTTAATAACTGTAATTTCCCTAACTTCTGAGATAGTAGGAACTGCAGATGCTGGAGAATCTGAGATAACAAGGTGTAGAGCTGGATGAACACAGCAGGCCAAGCAGCATCAGAGGAGCAGGAAAGCTGATGTTTCGGGCCTAGACCCTTCTTCCCTAACTTCTGTTCTTTTCCTTCCCGAGGTCCTCCATCCAGTAGTTTTATTACCATATTTGGAACCCATTTGAGCATATGCTGTAAGTTATTCATGAAGATATTCAGAAGATTTGTGGCAATTTTAATCTCTTATCCTGAAGGGGATAACTCATTGATTAACATTTTTGTTGCTGTGATCAAAAACTCTTGTTGTTGCTCATGGGCTGAATTTTCCTGTAGGCAGTTAAGACCATACGACTTTACAACATAGGAGCAGAATTAGATCATTTGGCCCAGTGAGTCTGCCCTGTCCTTTGCTCATGGCTGATATGTTTCTCAACCCAATTCTCCTGCCTTCTCCTTACCAATCAAGAATCTAGCTACGTCTGTCTTAAATGCACCCAATGACTCCACAGCCATCTGAAACAATAATGTCCACAGATTTGTCATCTTCTGGCTGAAGAAATTCCTTCTTACCTCAGTTTGGACGGCACGCTGGCTCAGTGGTTAGCACTGTTGCCTCACAGCACCAGGGACCTGCGTTCAATCCCAGCCTCGGGCAACTGTCTGTGTGGAGTTTGCACATTCTCCCCGTGTCTGCTTGGGTTTCCTCTGGGTGCTCCAGTTTCCTCCCACAGTCCAGAGGTGTGCAGGGTAGATGGATTGGCCATGGTAAATTGCCCATAGTGCCCAGGGATGTTTAGGTTAGGTGGGTTAGATAAAGGGAAATTCAGGGTGGGATGCTCTTCGGAGGGGTAGTGTGGCAGTGTGGATTTGTTGGGCGGAATGGCCTGTTTCCACACTGTAGGGATTGTATGGTTTAAAAGGATCGTTCTTTCATTCTGAGGCTGTGCCCATGGGTTCTAGTCTCTCCTACTATTGGAAACATCTTCTCAATGTTATGACAATGCTGTCACTTTGAAAAGGTTATTTTGTCTTGGGTTTTCTTGAAGAGAGGTTGTAAAGGCGGAGGTACCATAGTAGCTATGGAGGCAGCCTGAATCAATAGTGATTTTTTTAAAAGCGCATTTTAACAACTGAAGGGAAGTGGCCACTTCTCCCAGTTCATGTTCTAGTTTTTTAGCTGTAGCAGTCACAAGATGTTTTGAGTACCAGATGGGTTGCAACCTTCAGTAAATGTTTCCTAAAGGACTTTCTCTGAAATCTCTCTGGATGTTGTTCCCTCCTGCCTGTAAGAAGCTGTATTTGAATTTACCTTTTTGCCAATGGGTATGTTTATGGGATGTTACTGTACTGGAACAGTTACTTAGTTGAGTTGCTGTATCGGGTCAGTTAAGTTTTCCAATAATTATGTTATTTTAAATTCCGCTGTCCTTTTCTTGTGTTTTAACTATCGCGTTTCAATAAATTCTGTTTTGCTTACAGCTGAGTAATTTAACCAGTTGCATCACACCTGGAACAGCCATCTCATATCTACCTTTAAAATAAGAAAAAAATTAGGGACTTAGCTACCTTCTTAAAATATTTTGAGGGGGTCTGGCCTGGTCCATAACAGACTGGGGGCTCTTGTCAGAATCATTCTATAATTGTAATTTGGGTTTAGGGTTATTGGACTCAAAGACAGTGAATAGTAGGTGTTAGTGTGTTTTGTTTCGGATGTTGAATTTGTTTGGTTTAAACAGTGCTTTGCATAGTAATGGCGTTTTCGGTCACTAAGAGTTTTCTGGGGGTGGAAGAAGTGACTTCAGGGGCTTAACAAAAAGTGAGCAAGGCAAAGCTGTTAAAATTGGCAGACAAGCTGGAGTTGGGATTGCTATTGTCTGTGAGAAAAGGAGAAGCAATTACAGCAATAGCTCAAGATTTAAATTTGCTGGAAATGCCTTCGGAATATTTGGAATTGGCTACAATTCATTTGGAGATGAAGCAGCTTTAATGTGAAAAGGGACTGAAACGGTTTGAATTCTGATTAAAAGCGGAGGAAAGAGAAAAGGAAAAGAATAGCCCTAGCAGAACAAAAAGAAAAGGAAAAAAATAGCCCCAGCAGAACAAAAAGAAAAGGACAGAATAGCCCTGGCAGAACAAAACTAAAAGGAGAGGAAAGCTATAGCCGAAGAAAGGGAAAAAGAGAGAGAAGAAAAACAGAAAGAGAGAGAGTCTGAGCTTCAGAAGTTGGCAATTGGACAGGAAAGTCAACTTAAATGGATGGAAGTGAAGATATAAGGTAGGCTGAGTGAGGAGGCTAGTGATGATGAGCAAACCCATTGCAGCCAAAGGCCTTTTAGGGGATTTGTTTAAATATACCCAAGTATTGTTTAGATTTGACGAGAAGGATGTAGAAGTCTTTTTCATCTCATTTGAGAAAGTGGCTAAACAAATGAAGTGGCCGGTGACCATGTGGGTGTTGTTGATTCAAACAAAGTTGGTGGGTGGAGCTAGTAAGATATTTGCATCACTATCAGAGGAGGTATCTGGAGAGTATGAGGAGGTAAAGAAAGTGCATCTTAAGTGCATATGAGCCATTGCCAGGAGCCTACAGACAATGTTTCAAGGAGGGGACCCCTGGTCAACCTTACATTGAGTTTGAAAGGATCAAACAAAGTAAGTTTGATAAGTGGATAAGGACATTAGGAATAGATCGAACATATGACACTCTTAGAGAGACGATTATTTTGGAGGATTTCAAAACTTCACTTCCTGAGTTGGTGAGAACTCATGTGAAAGACCAGAGAGTTAAAATTGCAAGCTGGGTAGTGATCTCCAGTTTACTCCCAGTGCCACGCGCCAGTGACGATAGAAATAGAAAGCTAGGCCAGATGAATGCATGGCTGAGGAGCTGGTATAGAGGGCAGGTTTTTCGGTTCTTGGATTAGTGGGATCTCTTCTGGGGTAGAGGTAACCTGTACAAGAGGAATGGGTTGCCCTTGAACTGGAGGGGGCCCAATATCCTCGGGGGAGATTTGTTAGTGTTACCCGGGAGTGTTTAACCTCGGCAGGGGGATTCCGAATAAGAGAGGGGCCATCGAGAAGTCAGGGGAAAATACATTAGCCATCGAGAGCAAGTTTACTGTTCAGGATAGCCAGAGGCACAGTAAAGGGAGGGAAAAAACTTCTGGTTTAAACTGCATTTATTTTAAAGCATGAGGCCTGACTGGTGAGGCAGATGAGACCAGAGCATGGAAAGGCCCTGAGAATTGGGATATTATAGTCAGAACAGAAACATGGCTGAGAGGAGGGCAGGACTGGCAGCTCAATGTTCCAGGATACAGAGGCTACAGGCGTGACAGAAGTACAAGTAAGTGAAGAGGGGGAGTTGCCGTTTTGATAAGGGAGGTCATAACAGTGCCTAGAGAGGATATTCTTAAGGGGTCATCAAATGAGGCCATTTGTTTAGAACCTAGAAACAAGAAGGGGATGGTCACTCCATTGGGACTGTATTATAGACCCCCAAATAGTCAGTGGGTACTAGAGGAACAGGTGTGTCGAGAGATTGCAGATACCTCTAAGAATAATAGAGTAGCATTGGTTGAAGATTTTAATTTCCCCTGTATCGACTAGGTGGAATTTGTCAAATGTGTCCAAGAAAGTTTCCTAAATCAATATGGAGAGAGCCCTACTTGGGAAGGTGCAACACTGGACCTCTTAGGAAACGAGGTCGGGCAAGTGACTAAGTGTCAGTCGGAGGGCACTTTGGGTCCAGTGACCATAACTCTGTTAGTTTTAATATGATTATGGAAATAGATAGGATAGGCCCACAGGTTAAGGTGCTAAACTGGAGCAGGGCCAATTTTGGAGCCATTAGGCTAGATCTAGCAGAAGTCAATTGGGTGAGTCTGTTTGAAGGAAAAGGAATGCATGGCAAGTGGGAGGCTTTTAAAAGTGTGATACCAAGAGTCCAGGGACAGTATGTCCCTGTTAGGGTGAAGGAAAAAGATGGCAGGTTTAGGAATCCCTGGCTTACGAGGGATTTTGAGGCTCTGATCAGGAAAAAGAAGGCAGCATACCCTGGGTTTAAGCTATCAGGCTCAAGTGAATTCCTAGATGACTATGAAAAGCGTAGGGGCAGACTTAAGAGGGAAATCAGAAGAGCAAAAAGAAGATATGAGATTGATCTGGCAGATAAGATTAAAGATAATCCCAAGAGGTTTTATAGCTATATTAAGCGTAAAAGTGTGGCTAGGGAGAGAATAGATCCCCTTAAAGATCAGCATGGTCGTCTATGTGTGGAGCCACAGGAGATGGGGGAGATTTTTATTGAATATTTCCCCTCATGTTTACTGAGGAGAGAATCATGGATGCTAAGGAAATAAGGGAAATAAGTGGGGATGTTTTGGACCACGTACACATTACCAGAGAAGAGGTGTTTGCAGCCTTAAAGTACATTAAGGTGGATAAATCCCCTGAGCCTGATCAGTTCTGTCCTTGAATATTGTGGGAGGCTAGGAAAGAAATTGCAGAGGCCCTTGCAGAGATTTTTGCTTCATCTTTAGCCACTAGTGAGGTTCTGGAAGACTGGAAGGTGGCTGATGTTTTCCGTTGTTTAAGAAAGGTGACAAAGACAAGCCAGAGAACTACAGGTCAGTGAGCCTGACATCAGTGGTATACAAGTTATTGGAAAGGATACTGAGGGACAGGATCAACCAACATTTGGATAGTCAAGGTCTGATTAGGGATAGTCAGCATGGATTTGTGCGCGGGAAGTCATGTCTGACAAATCTATTAGAGATTTTCGAAGAGGTAACCAAGAGGATAGATGAGGGTAGGGCAGTGGGTGTTGTCTATGTGGACTTTAGTAAGGCTTTTGACAAGGTCCTGCACGGCAGGTTAGTCATGAAAGTTAGGTTGAATGGGATCCAGGGAAAGCTAGCTAATTGGATTCAAAATTGACTCTGTGGTAGGCAGCAGACGGTGATGGCTGAAGGTTGTTTCTCGGACTGGAGGACTGTGACTATGGTGTGCCACAGGGGTCAGTGCTGGGACCTTTGTTATTTGTTATTTACATAAATGATCAGGGTGTAAATGTACAAGGCATGATTAGTAAGTTTGTGGATGATACAAAATTAGCACGTATTGTTAATAGTGAAGAAGGATATCAAAAATTACACAGGGATCAGATGGGGAAGTTGGCTGAAGAGAGGCAAATGCAATTCAATACAAATAGGTGTGAGGTGTTGCATTTTGGAAAGTCAAACCAAAGTAGGACTTATACAGTAAATGGTCATTTCTGAAAAAGAGTCCTGACCTGAAACGTCAACTTTCCAGCTCCTCTGATGCTGCCTGGCCTGCTGTGTTCATCCAGCTCTACACCTTGTTATCTCAGACTCCAGCATCGGCAGTTCTTACTATATTTGAGGTCCTGAGGAGTGTTGTGGAACAGACGGCCCTTGGAGTACAAGCATATAGTTCATTGAAAGTGGCGTCACAGGTGGACAGGGTGGTGAAGAAGGCATTTAGCATGCTGGCCTTCATTGGCGAGACATTGAGTATAGGAGTTGAGACATTATGTTACAGTTGTATAAGTCGTTGGTGAGGCCGCACTTGGAGTATTGTGTACAGTTTTGGTCACCCTATTATAGGGAAGACATAGCTAAACTGGAAAGTGTGCAAAGAAGATTTATGAGGATGTTGCCAGGACTAGTAGGCCTGGGTTATAGGGAGAGATTGGCCAGGATAGGACGTTATTCCTTGGAATGTAGGAGAGTGAGGGGTGACCTTATTGAGGCATAGAAAGTCATTGGGGGCATAGATAGGATGAATGCATATAGTCTTTTTCCTACGGATGGGGAATTGAAAATTAGAGGGCATAGGTTTAAGGTGAGAATGGATAGATTTAAGAACGACCTGAGGGGCAAACTTTCACGCAGAGAGTGGTGGCTGCCAGAGAAGGTGGCTGAGGCAGCTACAATAGCAACATTTAAAAAACATTTGGATAGGTACATGGATGAGAAGGGTTTAGAGGAAATATGGAACAAAAGCGGGCAATAGGAACTAGCTGAGTGGCACCATGGTCAGCACGTACCAGTTTGGGCCAAAGGGCCTGTTTCCATGCTGTATTACAGTATGACTCTATGTCCACTGGCTCTCCTTTGTCTAACTTGTTCGTGATCTCCCCTTGATAAAGCTGTGCTGACTCAAACCTATCTTATCATGCACTTCCAAGTACTCTGCAATATCATCCTTAATAATGGTCTCTAAAATCTCACCAATGACTGACTAACTGGCCTATAGTTTCTTGTCTTCTGTCTTCCTCCCTTCGTAAGCAGGGGTGTTACATTTGCCACTTTCCAGCCTTCTGGGCCCTTCCCTGATTCCAGTGATTCCTGAAAAATCACCACCAATGCCTCTACAATATCCTCCACAAACTCCTTGAGAACTCTGGGGTTTAGTCCATCTGGTCTGCGTGATTTATCCACCTCCAGGCATTTCAGTTTCCTCAGCATCTTCTCAGTGATGGCCAATACACTCAACTCTGCCCCCTGAAAGTCTTGAAGGTCTGGTATGCTGCTGGTGTCATCCAACGTGAAAACAGATGCAAAGTACGTATTCAGTTCCTCCATCATTTTTCGTTCCCCATTACTACTTCTGCAACCTAGTTTTCCAACAGTCCAATGTCCACTTTTGCCTCTCTGTTACCTTTTAAATATCTAAAAACAACTTCAGCAATCTTCTGTCAAATTACTAGCTAGCTGACTCTCATATTTCATCTTTTACCCATTTATTGCCTTTTTAGTTACCTTCCGCTAGTTTTTAAAGGCTTCCCAATACTCTGGTTTCCTCCTAATCTTCATCACATTGTATGCTTTCTCTTTTGCTTTTATGCTGCCCTTGACTTCCCTTGTCAGCCACGTTTGCCTCGTCCTCCTCTTAGTATGTTTCTCCATCCACGAGATGAATGTGCTTCCCGAATTACTCGAGTACACGCAGTGGAGTAGCAGCGCTCGAGCCGTGCCAAGCCCGGAGCTTGTCTGCTTCCACCTGCCTTTGTATTTTCTCTTCCTTTCTTTTGCTTTCGCCCTCTCCTTCTTTTCCCCCACCCCCTTTTAGAGCAGGAGCTGTCACCTTGCCAGAGTGTCAGCAGTGACAGGAGTGGTTCCTTCCCAGAGTATTGGCAGCGGTGGGAGAGCTTCCTTCCCAGAGTGATGGGAGCAGTTCATTCTGGGACAGTTGGGATCAATGGGAAAGGTTCCTTCCCGGAGTGTCGGCAGCGGTGAGAGCAATTCCTTCCCGGAATGTTGGCTGCAGTGGGAGCAGCTCTTTCCCGGAGTGTCGGCAGTGGTGGGAGAGGTTCCTTCTCAGAATGTCGGGAGGGGTGGGAGAGGTTCCTTCCTGGAATGTCAGCAGCAGTGGGAGCAATTCCTTTCCGGAGTGTCAGAACGGGTGGGAGAGGTTCCATCCCGGAATGTCGGCAGCAGTGGGAGAGGTTCCATCCCGGAACGTCGGCAGTGGTGGGAGAGGTTCCATCCCGGAATGTCGGCAGCGGTGGGAGAGGTTCCTTCCCGGAATGTCGGCAGCAGTGGGAGAAGTTCCTTCCCAGAATGTCGGCAGCGGTGGGAGAGGTTCCATCCCGGAATGTCGGCAGGGGTGGGAGAGGTTCCTTCCTAGGGGTCAGGAGCAGGGAGAGCGGTTCTTTCCTGGGAATCAGCAACGGCGGGTTTCTTTGCTAAAATGGCGGTCCCAGGAAGCAGCAATGGCAGCAAAGTAAGCCAGGACAAGGCACCAGCTGCTTTGGCTCAGTGGGCCCAGCAGCGGGTTTCAGCCCAGTTCGGGATCCGACAACTTCAGCACCGGCTGCATTGCTGAGATTGGCCCAGCACAGACTGATGGCAGCGATGGGGTTGCTGGAGGCAAGATGGCACCAAAGAGTGGTGACACGGTTCCAGAGGTAATGGTGCGGCTCCAGGACATGGGCAGTGGGCATTGGGTAGCAGTGACATAGGAGGGGCTTGGATGGGATGTTGCTAAAGATGGCAAACTGTGAGGCCTGGTTGTTAGATACCAACTGGGGTATGGAAGTGGATGTCCATGTGTGAGGAAGGGTCAGCTATTTGTCACAAACGACTTTATCTTTGGGGCTGCAACAAAAACAGAAATGGCTGCAGAAACTCAGCTCGTCTGGTAGCATCTGTAGAGAGAAAGCACCATTGATGTTTTGACTCAAAGCGTCAACTGTGCTTTCTCTTCACAGGTGCTACCAGACAAGCTGAGTTTCTCCAGCCATTTCTGTTTTTGTTTCAGATTTTCAGCAACTATAGTCCTTTGTTTTTCTCTTGTTTTGTGTTTGGGTCTGCTGTGCCAGTACATTGACATTGAAGGGCAATTCCAGAGTGCCAACATTTGGACAGTTTAAAGATGGAGCGGGTGCCAAGGACACTGATTCATTTTGGGATACCTAGTCAGTGATGTATTCTTACAGACTGATAACCTGTGAGAAAACCCTGAAGACCTTGTGCTCTAAGAAGAGAATGCAAGCCACAGAAGTTGGCAGTCTGCAATGGAATGCTTAAGACCTACTGCACTGAGAAAGTATTGCGACTCACACACTGACTAACAGCCTGTAACTCCACATTAACGTCAGTGTGCTCTAAGAAAGCAGTGAAGCAGACACGGCCTGGCAGTCTCCAAATAAGTGCTTAAGTGACTGACCACTAAGAAAGCATGGTAAAAGCCATATCATGCATGTGTCTTTGTCAACTCTAAATGAATCCAGCAGGGAGGCTGATGGTGAGTTGATGCTGTGCTGTGTAGATGAAGGGTCAAGGATGGTAGACGTACAGTATGCTGGGTCAGTGTTCAGTTGTTCAGCAACACTCCACAGGACCTTACCATTAAGTGTATAAGTCCTAACCTGATTTGCCTTTCCAAAATGTAACATCTCACTTTTTCCAGATTAAACTTCATCTGCCACTCCTCAGCCCATCGGCCCATAAATCAATGTCCTGATTCACTATGAGGTAACCTTCTTCGCTGTCCACTATACCACCAATTTTGATGTCATCTGCAAACTTACTAACCACTTCTCCTATATTCACATCCAAATCATTTATTTAAGTCACAAAACATAGTGGACCCAGCACCGATCCTTGCAGCACACCATTGGTTGCAGGCCTCCAGTCTGAAAAGCAACTCTCCACCACCACCCTCTGTCTCTTACCTTCAAGCCAATGTTGTATCCAAATGGTTAGTTCTCTCCGTATTCCACGTATTAATTTGTTTCAATATATTTCATAATCCACCAAACCACATCGATTTTGTCACATGGGCTGATTCAGCACTGCTTTGTTACAATGTCTAATTAGGTAGACATTAATTGAAATAGATGATATTGAAGATAGCTCATCTGTTTCTGATAACCTTATCTATGCTATTGTTACATCCAAACTGCACTTTTTCAATGCTCTCCCTGCTGGTCTTCAATGTCCACCCTCTGTAAACTTGAGCTCATTCAAACATTGCTGCCTGGGTGCTAACCTACAGCAAGTCTGAGCTATCTATCACTCCTGTCTCTTCTAACCCACATTGACTCCAGGATCACAGGCTCTTCTATTTCAAATTGCCCATCCTTCTGTCTAAATCTCTTTATGGCTTTGCCCCTCTCTATTTCTGTTACCTTTCCCAGCCTTATACTTCTGTGTTCCTCCAGTGTTGGATTCTTGTCCATCATCCCTCACTTTGTCCATCCCAACACTGTGAGGCTGGTCTCCAATCGTCTGACACCTGAGATCTGCTGTACCATCTATAAACCTGCCCATCACTCCTCATCTAAAACTGTTCTCAAAGCTTGTCTCTTTTAACACCTAGTCACTTGGCCTAACAACTCCCCCTCTAGCTCAATGTCAATTCTGGCTTATTACATAGATGTAAACTATCTTGTGTTTGTTCCCATTTTAACAGTATTACATAAATCCATATTGTTCTCTACCTAATTTATCTGGCTATGTAGTGTTATTTAGTCAGTTGCAATCATTCTTTAGCCTTTAACACTTATTATTTGATAACTTTTCTTCAAATAATCTCGAGAAACATGAAGGTAAATGTAAACAAAACTTTTTTTTTGGTAATACACTATTGATATTGAATATTTTATTTTGAAACTATGGTGATAGCACATACGTGAAGGAAGTGAGGGGAAATTAGCCATCTACAGCCCAAAGGTGGAGGTGATAGAACCCATCTGAGTTTTATTCCATTGTCCTTGGCAAGTGTGTTGAGTTAAAATTACTTTCTTTAGTTTTTTCTCACCTCTGTGAATGTCAAGTTGTGCCTCCATTGATAATATTTGTTCAGTTTGCATGTTCTTGACAATTATTTGAATACAAACCAATGACGGGTTTAAATTGGCTTTAATAAAATGTTTAAATAAAACATCATATTTTACCTCTGAGAGAGTAACGTGTGAAAGGTACTGTTACAGAGGGAGGAAAACAGAAAGAAATCAACAGCCTGATAACGTCCTTCCTTATTCTAATTCAAAGTATTTTATCTTTCACCAAAGTGAAAAAATGAGAAAATTTAATTTAGGAAGCTTCTCAACAAATAGAAAGGATCTGAGCAGCATTTTCTTTTCATTCAATAGTACACATTTTTGTAGAATATAATTCTTTTTAATGACATAGGTGAGATTAAGATGGAGAAGAAAGGAGAGAGCTGTTCAAAAACTAATCATAGATATTTCATTCGAACTTCTGCACCAAGTTCTAGGCAAAGCCTTGTTCAAAGTTTGCTCTATGCTCTATCCCATTGCACAGACTTTCTGAAGCTTGCCAGTGCACTAAGTATTTTATGATGGAGATCCATTAGTTTACTTCGATGGCCTGCCCTGTTAAAGTGCTCAGCTAACTCCTGCAGAACTCATGTGCAACCTTGGCCTTCTAGGATACTGGTACCTTAACTTTGTCTACTACCACCTCCCGCCAACCACCCCCCACCCCCACCCACCATCTCACCCTGCCCTGTGGGTGATAGATATGAACCCAAAGTCTCAACATTTACACATGCCGCTTCTAAGCCATTCTGTAAATTGTGAGCCATGCCAGTGTCTGAGCTGGTGGCTGCCTATGAAAAATCAAGTGACAGTGTTCCTTCCTCCTTGTTGATCCACTAGTTGGCCTTCCTGTCCAGCTGGCCAAGTTTGAGGTGGTACAAGGAGAAAAGCACGGTTGCAGTGAGGGAAAAATATGATACGTATCTTCATAATCCTCAACTTCACTTTCCTGCTTTATGCACATGACTCTTGCTCCCTTTGCTGCCAGACCTGTTTGATCCTCCCCGACTCCCACCAGTGCTGCTGTCATTCGATCTCATCCCACACCCAGTCCCCAGCCCCTGACTCAACATCCACCTTCTCCAGCCCCAATGAATTTGATTTGTTTCACTGACACTGATATACCCTTAACACTGCATCTCTTACCTGTTCCCCTTACTACCTTGCAGCCTGGCACCCAATCCCTACCCAGCTGGCACGCTAACCAGGTGGTACCTACCCAAATTGTACCCTACTTACCTTGCAACCTGTGCCTCTAACCAGCTGGCACCCTTCTGCTTCATCCTGAATGGGTCAAGCTTCTTGAGTATTGCTGGAGCTGTAGGATTTGAGGCAAGCAGAGAATATTTCATGACACTTCTGACTTGTTACTGGAAAGTGCATGGGTACTGGGGATTTATGAGGTTAGTTACTCAGTGCAGAATAACCAGCTTCTGACCTGCCCTTATAACTGTAATATATATATGGCAGGTCCAGTTTAGTTTTGTTCATTGGTAACCTTTGCAATGTTGATAGTGGAGATTGTAATTATCCCAAGTCAAAGGGTGATGATTGGATTCTCTGAGATGATCATTTCATGGCACACGTGTATGCTATTCATCAGCTCAAGCCTGAATGTTCTCCAAGTCTTGCTGCAAGTGGACCTGTGCACTGCAGTATATGAGGAGTCGTGATTGGTGCTGAATATTATGCAATCATTGGTGAACATTCTGCTGCTGATCCAATGATAGAAGGAAGGTCATTGATGAAGCTGCAAATAGCTGAGCCGGGGACATAACCCTGATGAACTCATGCAGTGATTTCCAGGGGCTAAGATGATTGACCTCCAAACACCATAACTTCCATTCCTTTGAGCTACATAGGACTTCAATCAGCAGAGTGTTTCATCTGAATCTCACTGATTCCAGTTTTGCTGGGAATCCTTGATGCCACACTTGGTCAAATACTGTCTTGAAGTCAAGGGAAGACACTTTGACCTTTCTTCTGGAATTCAGCTCTTTTGTCCGTATTTGGATCAAAGCCGTAATGAAGACTCGAGCTGAGTGGCCCTGGCCAAACCCAAACTGAACATCTGTGAGCAGATTACTGTTGAGTAAGTGGCACTTAACTGTGCTATTGATGGCACCTTCCATCATCTTAGTCCTGATCGTCAGGAGTAGACTGATAGTTTGGTAAATTGCCAGGATGGATCTTTCCTGAATTTTGCGTACGGGATGTATGGGTAAATCTCCACATTGCTGGATAGATGGCATTGTTACTGCTATATTGGAACAGCTTGGCTCAAGGAAAGCTTATGTATAGAATCAGAGAATTCATACAGTATAGAAGAGGCCCTTCAGCCCTTCAACAAAGTCTGCCCTGACAAAAGCTACTTTACATCAATATGGTCACATTTTCCAATAATTGGTCCATAGCCTTGAATGTTACGATATTTCAATTCTTCAGCACAAGTCTTCAGTACTAATTCTGAGGAAGGGCCACTGGACCCCAAACATAAACTCTGATTTCTCTGCACAGATACTGCCAGACTTGCTGAGTTTTTCCAGCAATTTCTGCTTTTGTTTCTTCAGTACTAATGCTGGAATGTTTTCGGTGCTCATAGCCTTGGTGGCATCCAGTGCTTTCAGCCATTTCCTGGTATCATCAAAACTCCTTTACCTCTTCAAAAAAACTCCAGCAAGTTGGTCCGACATGGTTTTCTCTTAAAGAATCAGTGCTGTCTTCCAAATCAACCTACATTTTTCCATATGGCTACTAATTCTATTAGATCTGTTTAGTAACTGTTTTTAGAATAAATGCGAAAATTGCTGGTGAAACACAGCAGGTCAAGCAGCTTCTGTGGCAGAGGTAATATTTTGAGTTTAGTGACTCTTCATCAGAACTGATAGCAGCTGGGAAAAAGTGGTATTTATGCTGAAGGCAAGGGTCAGGGAGTGGGGAGGTGAGCAAGTGGGTGGAGACAGAGACCAGAGAGGAGAGAGAGAAAGAAAGAGAGGGAGAAAGAGAGAGAATGAGAGAGATATGAAAGAGTAGGCAAATGAGGAGATTATTGATAACAGGCCAGGTAAGAAGAGAAGCTGAAAAAGTGGTAATGAGAGCTGACAGTAGGAGTGAATGGGTAGTTTGTACCGAAAGCAACCGGTGTAAAATCAGAATTGACTGCTCTATAATTGCTACTCCAATCATTACATCATTTTGTGAACAAGGGTGTAATATTTGCAATTCTCCACTCCTCCAGTACCACCCCAGAATACAGGGAATGTTGAAAGATTTGTCGTCAGTGCCTCTGCAATTTCCACTGTCACTTCCTTTAATATCCTTGGATGCGTTTCAGCCAATTATGGCAGCTTGTCATCTTCAAGTAACTTAAGCTTATCTAATACCCCCTCCTTATTAATGGTGGCTGACTTTCCTTTTCTCTCACCATGGTCTGGGCAGCACCTACCTCAAAGGAAAAGAAAGATGCAAAGTATTCATTTAAAACCTCAGCCATATTTCTTGCCTCTGTGCAAAATCCCCCTTTAAGTTCCTAATCAGCACCGCTCTTCCTTTTGTCACTCTTTCACTACTGATGGGCTTGAGGAAGACTTTTGAATTTCTCTTTATGTTAGCTGCCAATTTTTTTTACTCCTGTATTTGCTGTTTTCACCTCTATTCTGAACCTATTGTATTCAGATTGGTTCTAAATCGTACTTACTATCCAATACCTGTCATAAACATAGCTTTTCTTTAATTTATATTCTACTTTATATGATACTTATTATCTAATTTAAAACTCCTTCATAATCCAGGGAGCGCCGGATTTGTTTGCCCCACCTTTCCCTTTTGTGGGAATATACCTTAGGTGTGCCTGAACCATTTCCTTTTTGAATGTAGCCAATGGTTCAGCTGTAGTTTCTCCTGCTCTCAGTTTATCTGGACCAGCTTTCTTCGAGCACCATTGAAGTCGTATGGAGTGAATCAAATTGGTTGAAGGCTGATGCCTGTAATGTTGGCAGCCTCAGGAGGAGGTTAAGATGGATCATCCAATTGGCTGAATATCGTTGCAAATGTTTCGACCTTACCTTTTTCCCCGAAGTGCTAGGATTCCCAATTGGTCAGGATAGGGATCTTTAAGGAATCTCCTTCTTCAGTGAGTCGTTTAATTGTTCACCACCATTCACCAATCTACCCTCTGAGTGACTGACCCATTTTTAATAAGCCAGCAGCAAGCTCTCGACTTCAAATGAAAATTATTTTATTTCTTACTCACTTGCCCTAGAGGTTAACAAAAATCTGAGGTCTCACTCACTTGGCTCAACCATACTATCACTCACACACAAAATTAGATACAGATGGAGACAAAACAACACTTAAAAAAATTGAATCCAACTCCTTGTCTATTTCAGTGCAGATCTGATGTACTGAGGTCTCTTAGTTGAGTTGATACTTTAGCTGGAATGAGGGTCTTGAAATGCAGAAGTTTGTCAAAATCTGCGATGGTCCTTGTAGTTAAATTGCCTATTTGTGCATTTCTCAGGTGAACTTGAAGGTTGAACAGGTTGGAGAAGGGAATGTTTCTTTCTATTTCAAGTTATTGCAAGTACTTATTTGGTCGCTAAACTGACTAGTGGTCCACTGCACTTTCTGTCTATCTATCTCTCTCATTATCTCATAGAATTCAGTTTAAAGCTGAAAAGACAGTTTTAATTTCTGCTTTATCCCTTCGTAAGGAGCAAAGATGACTCCTTTACCCACATGGCCTTGTAACAAGTGCCAACTCATTTTCCAAATAAGATAGTCATTACATATCCTGTTGCTGCGGATTAGTACACCTTAAAATTTGCAACAGCTATTGTCTTTGTGTTTGAAGGAAAGCTATCCAGAATAACGAAACACCACTGAATTTCATTTACATATCCCCAAAAAAGCATTGAGTTTTGTAGAGTCTTTCATCTCTGAATATTACTTCTGAAATAATTTCAGGAAGAGCGAAGGGTCAATGCCAATCTATAAAGTGCTCCTTTGTTTCCTCTTGAGGTAAACTGCTTAATCTGCAACCCACATCTAGGTGAGCCTCAAAGCCATCTTCATTGTCAGTCCCTTAACATGTAGCTTTTTGAATATATTTTGAATTATTTATAATGCCAATATGCTTCTTCTTCAAAATGGAGAACACATTCAACTCAAATATTAACTGATTCACTCTCTATAGATGCTGCTGGACCTGCTGAGATTTTGCTTTTAACATACTTTATTATTCAGTTTCAGATTTCCTGCATTCCCATTATTTGTTAGTCTTTCACAATCAGAGTTTGTCAATGAGCTAAGTAAGTTATTCAAACTGCTTTAAAAATTTCCATTTGTCATGTATTTCCTCATGAACAAGACCTGGTAAAATATTAAATATTGAAACAATACTAACATTGATCTACTGAATTGACTTTTTATCTTTTGCTATTTTCACAAAACTTGCAAACTACAAGCTCTCAGCTCATATCAAAAATATTTCAAATGAGCTTATTACAATATCTGTACATGTTGAGCATGTTGTAAAATTTCTAAACTCGCAACCTGTGCTTTAATGATGGCTGTTAGGTATGTCCTTATTGTTTTTGAGAGACGCTTATGTTTCTCCAAAAGCCTGGATAAAACCAAGAGATTGAATTTGACTTCAGGAGAGTCTGGCTTTTATTTAAATTTGTCAGAAACTATATCTCTTTGGAACTGCTCCCGTACTTCCACGACTAAGGGCTAGATTTTAGGATGACGGGATTTCCTGAGCCCCACCACCAAGTCGCTGAGGAAAGGATCCCTGCCAATGTCAGCAGCCCTGCAGCCATTTTATGCTCTGCAGAGCCTCAATTGGCTGGACACAATCTCTTATTTAAGAGGAAGTCCCATATCAAGACCAGCAACCCTGCAGTACCACAGGGAGTGGTGGCCATTGCTGGGAAATCAGGTAGTCCACAGGCTCTGAATGCTAGGAGCCCAGGGCATGAGCAGAGGGAGTAGGAAGGGAGGTGTGTTGGATGTCATGTTAGAAAGGGTAGACTTTGGGGAGGTCTCCAATTGCAAAAAAGGGGCCATTTTTGGGAGCAATCTCCTTTCGTGTTCAAACTGTTGCCAGACTCTCCTCCCTGGATTAAAAGTTATATTTGGATGGCAATCGGCCTTCAGTGGTCATTTAAAGGTCACAACTGAGGAGAAAGCAGGAAAGCCACCACCATAGGTTTCGCCCAAAACCCATTAACTTTCTCACTGGTCAGGCATCGTCGGGGTAGGTGGTGGAAAGGTCTCCCAGAGGATTTTACGGGGTCTGTCTGAAGATGGAAACCCAGCAGTGGGGGCCTGTATAAACTTGGCCTGAGTTTTGTTGAGGACAGTTCGGTGTGGACCAGGGACTTCTACTTCTGCATTTCCAGAGTGGATATCAAGAAACAGGACATTCTCAACCCATAGCTTTGCATCAGTTAATTTTAATTTTCATGAACTACTTCCAGGTTGGATTATAAATTTAGTGGGACAGGTTGCTTTTTGAAGTACATATTTATGGGACACATGCAATGCAAACTGCTGCGCAATAGACAGGATGGGATTTATACATATAACATATACCCAAGTCATCAACAGGCAGAAGATAGGAGCTGACCTAGAGACCAGGCATGTTAACCAGTCCCCCCGGTATTGTTGTATGTAGATACACCTCATTAAATAAAAGGACTAACCTGACTGAGTGGCCAATTCTCCTCACATGGTTGCTGTGGTTGTGTAAGGAAGCAATGGTGATGAAGGAAGTTGCGACCTGAGGCCATGACGGGTTGTAGACACAGCAGAGGAGGCTGGGATACTGGGAACTGATGGTTTGAAAGGAACAGCTAGCAGATTGTGCCTATCTTCCCTTCAATACTGGTAGAGCCCAGCAAATTCTGACGGTATGGGACTTTTCTCTTCTCCTGCCCACTCATCCTTTCCAACGCTGTAAAATTTCTTCCCTGGCCTTGCTAAATCTTAGCACTCAACCCTGGTGATCTCAGAACCCGGCTTGCTTGCTAAAGGTACTTAGACTGCATTTTTATTGTTCTCACCTCCAAAACCGCGTCACTGTCCACAGCCTTCAGTTCTCCCAGATTTCTGGATCTCCTCTGGGGTTTCTCCAACTTTCCTCTGAAACAACCCTGGAATTCTGGCACCATTCTGCCCACCCAAGGCCTAATGCTACAAAGCTATTGTTAATGCAACTATCAAAAGACGCAGAGAATGGATTTCCTTTAGCTTAATGGGCGCCAAATATTCTTGAATCATTTCCGAATGTTATACTGGGAAGGAATTGGACGCTTCCCCGAAATAAGTGAACTAGCATTGGCCAAATGACCTTCGCAGTCCAGATCCATCATTCAAAGCCTAACCACACCAGTGCACTGAGTGTGAGTCAGGAGTGTCATGAACAACATTAGCTACCTCCTCTCCTCAATGTCCTCCTCTTCCCCCTCTTCCTGCACAGAATGTCACTCCCATTCCCACAGTACCTCAGCATTCAGTTCATTGTTTTTTTAAATTCATTCATGGGATATGGGCATCATTGACCGAACCAGCATTTATTGCTCATCCTTAATTGTCCAGAAGGCAGTTAAGAGTCAGCCACTCTGCTGTGGGTCTGGAGTCACATGTAGACCAGACCAGGTAAGGGTGGCAGATATTGTTACCGAAAGGACATTAGTGAGCCACATAAGTTTTTCCGAGCAATGATTTCATGGTCATCATTAAATTCTTTACTTCCAGATGATTGTTGAATTCAAACTCCACCATCGGATTTGAACTCATATCCCCAGAACATTACCTGGGTCTCTGGATTAAGTCTAGCGAAAATGTCACTAGGTCATCTCTTAACCAGTGTCCCCACCTCACCCACTCACACACACTGCAATTCTGCAGAGCTCACCACACCAGGGTGATGGAGCAGACTCTGTCCAGACTAGATGGAGGGTTACCCCCAAGACAAGCCCAAGCAGTAGAACCTCATCTTCATCGTCTACTCCACCATAGCCCTGGTGGAAGCACAGGCAGCATAGTATCTATACTCGACACCACCCGGGGTCGTGAGCCATGGTCACAGTGGGTAGACCGTGGACCCAGTAACCAGCTTTGTAAGGTCCCTGCATCCTCAAACCTAGCAGGGACAGGAGAGTGCTGCAGGATGTAGGAGTAGTGGCATCTGCCGGGGTACCTAGCACACAGGCACCTGAGGGGCAACTTTTTCACCCAGAGGACAGTCTGTATGCAGAATGAACTGCCAGAGGAAGTGGTGGATGCAGGTACAGTTACAACATTTAAAAGGCATTTGGGCAGGTACATGAACAGGAAAGGTTCAGAGGCATAAGGGCCAACCGCAGCCTAATGGGTTTAGTTTAATTGGGAAATTTAATTCGCACGGGCAAATTGGACTGAGGAGTCTGTTTCTGTGCTGTATGACTCTGTAACTCGATAATTATTTGTCAGAATGCACCAAGCTAGAGTCGCAAAGAAAGATGTAGAGACAAAACAGCCAATGTCACTTGCTCCACTGGGCACTGTTAGACAGGCCATTGAGCTTCTGAAGCTAGTGTCTGGGTGATACCCACCAACACCTTCTTGGAACAGACATGGCTGCACACACTTAATCCAAAACTCCTCCATTGCCAATCCATTGGCTCTAGATGCACACAAAACCCACCCCCATATCAATGAAAGGCTCAGCTCCATGAAAAATCTGAACTCCAAACACTTTTTAATCAGGGATGAATCTCTGAGTCAAAATTAGGTTTCAGTCCTGTTCCCCAGATACTCCAAGGAGAAATTTCAGCCCAGAACTTCACGCTACTCTAATTATACCTGTGCACAGTCCTATAAAAAAAAGCAGAAATTCTTTACTTTTAAACTCTATTCCCTGAGGAATAAGTACCAATTTTTGTTTTGTTTCGTTCACATTTTAAATTACTTTACATGCAGCCACTTATACACAAGTTGTGGAGGATGCTGATTGGCACACAGTAGTTTGTTTCGACATGGCTCATGGGCTGAGCGAGAGGATACAGGTCCCTGGATGTGGACATCATGATGGACGAAGTCCAGAGGAAGAGGCATGGCCTGCACTTCCAGGAGATAGAGAGGCTCTCATTTCTTTGGCCCTCCTGTCCCTTGCTCCTGGAGAACCTCATGCTGCTCCAACTAGCCTCATGTCCACCTCCCATCCCTCCCGCAGAACAGGCAGCACCACTGGCAATGATGATCATCAAGTGCTTTCTCGTTCCTTAGGACTGATCCCTATGCAGGGTTGATTAAGTTTGAGCAAAAGAAGGGGAGTGAAATATGTCCACAAAGGCCAGTATTCCATCGCCAAGTCACCCTTTACTTACTCGGGCACAGTACTGACCAGCTAGTTCAGAGCCAGTCCCTAAAGTGAGGAGAATCCCTGAGACTTCTGTCTATATCTGCCAGCCCGGGCTCCCTGATTGGCCCCGGTTAAGAGCCCCAATCAGGGAACTCATAGTCAATGAGATCCACCTGGCCAACCTCATCCCAATCACTACAGTGAGGTACTCAGATGATTTCCATTTTCTGAATAAATGCTGACAGAGTATGATGAAGTTTTGACATCTTTGAGCCTCCAGCAGCAGGTGAACAGTAAAAAGTGATGTTGTAGAGCTGCTACTTGTTTGCTTCTGATAATGGATCAAAGACAATCTCCTAAAGTGCTGGTCAGCCCCCTTAATGAGCAGCTTCGGACAACTTGAGTGGCAGTCATTCCAAGCATAAGCTTAGAGTCCTTTACCAAGATGTACCAAATGAGAGCTTAATCAGTGTCTCAATTTAAGTCCCCCACTTGGGCTCCTCAAGGTCTCTTTAGCATCTAAAATATCTAGGGAATGTTGGCTCCATAGATTTTTTTGATTTCCATTACAAGGCAGCAAACTCTCATGGGAAGCCTGCTTATTGTCTCTTTGAGGTCCCTTCTAAATTGACTATGGTACTTGATACAATGCCGTTCAATGATTTTGTTTTTTCATGAGTATCTGCCGTGCTTGAAAGCCATTTGCAATGCCCAAGAGTCTGCAATCTAATTTGCTGGAAAGTTCACACAGGTATTGTTCTGTTTGTCTGATATGGAATGCAAACTCGTTCATGAGTGCACGCACACATTAAATCAAAGATTTGGGACATTGTGTGTGAATAAGTCACTACATAAACAATCACATTGCACAACAACATGATGATTATTTTAATTTTGGAACAAAGCAACTGTTTTCTTTTTATAACAGAGCCTGTAAGATAACCCTTTTCTCAGGCATATGACCTTTGAAGATTATAATCTCCAGAACAAAGAGTCAGAATAGAGACAAAACTGCAATTATTATTTTCACAAACATTTATTATCTCATGATTAACTGACTGAAAACGTTTGTGGTTCATAAACCCTCATGATTTAACATCTAAAATACATCTAATAAGACTGTGCTTCTCTGGAGCATCCATAAATTCAGTGCTACAGTGCCATTGGTTTAAAGCAGGAAATCATTGCCACTTGGAAATTCAGTTCTATATCGTTGTAATATATAGTTTTCTTTTTTATAGCTTGTAAGCATAGTACAGTGATGTTTCCATGGAACCGTGCATATTTTTTTTATTTTCCTCAGAGGCGTGTCTGATGTCAGGTTACTCAATGTGCTGCTGTTCTTTGATCTGTGGAGCAGGTCGGCATCTCTTGTTTTAAAAAAATCAGTCGGTAGTAACATTTTTAACTACATGGACAAAACATTTAAGCTCCAAACTGTTCCAAATTCCCTTCGCAATCATTAAATCATTTTAATCTCGAAGAAGGTGAACTGTTTGCTCACCTTAAGAGACCTTTAATTGCAGTTTGAAGCAAAGGCTTGGCATCTTTTACGAAAAATAAATTGTCGCAGTGAGTTAATCCTTTATAGCCTGCTGTTTCAAGTTCTTTATTGTAGACAGTTGGGCGCCCTAGTACAGTTAAGATCAGAGGTGCTGATAACCTGACTCATGATTTATGGGAACTTCGGGTTGCAATCACTTAATGAGGAAAGCTAGAGTGTCAAAGTGTTTATTAAATGCAGGAGCACTTCCAGGAGGTGCCATAAGAGTTAAATTATTCAAAATGACTTTAAAATAAATTTCCTTTGTAGAATCAGCTCACATTTTGCCCTCAGTGTTACTTTATTCACAGGGTAACTTTGGCATTTACACTGAACTGTTTTGTTGTGTCCTCCTTGCTATGGCTGAACGTTTGTTTCTCTAAGTCAACTCTAGAAATCAAGACTTACACCTCGTAACTCTTCATAACAGTCAGACAACTGGAAAATTACCCCCAGTCTGAGTATGCTCTGAGCTAACACAAGTACAATTTACTTTCATCTATATATTCCACATCTTGAAGACGACAAAAAAAGAATTGCAGGTAAGTAACTCTTCTTAAGCCATCGTCTAACTGCGGACAAACCTAAGATAACTAGAAATGGACAGCAACTTTAAATTAGAAATGCACACATCTTGCAAAATATCATAATTAAAGCGACTTTCAAATAATTTCAATGAATATCCTTTACCTTTATCCTCCTTTCATCATCAATTTCACATCAAGTAGAATTTCAGGAAATGTTACTGTTGCTTCAACTCAGCAAACTCTGGATGTACAAAGAAATAGTGAAGATCAAAGAGAAAAGTGTCCAGGGAGAGGATAAGTTCAAGTTTATAAGGCAGAGTAAATGAATATTCTGACACTTACAGAATGTTGTGAAAATTTCTCTAAGTCACTACAATGCTACCAAAGTACCGCATCAAGCTAGTCCATAAGCTCTCAGGCCAGAAAGACACAAATCCAGCAGTTTTCCCACGCCTATTTCACCGTGTAGTGATCCCCATTTGAAGTGTGCACCTCAGATAATGCCAGGAGCAATGCTGGCTGTGATGCTCTCTGCAGTTGAATGTTCCACTCATATTCTCAACCAAAGTTTTTCCATGGATACAGTCATGTGGACAATTCTCTTATATTCAAGCCCCTGTCAAAGCCCTTAAAAGAGAAAGGAGATAGATGAGCACAGTGAGAAATAGAGCCACATACATACTTGACAGAGTAACAGTAACCAAATGAGTCTTCAGAATGGATGTGTCATTTACAGTTTGTTGAATTAAAACATCACTAACTAACAAAGCTAGTGAGCTATGCCACGACTTTGGAAGAAATGCCAACTCATTGAATCAGAAGTACAAAAGGCCATTTACCCCAACCAGACCATATTTCCATTTACCCTCATCACAAGCAGTTAGTTTGAATCACTTTTACTCAACCTGTTCACATACCCCTCAAATCGTTTTTCTTTCATCCAAAAAATTCTTGAAATATTGGCATTGTTCCTGCTTCAACTAACTAACTGTTAAAGAGAATTCTAGAGCCTTACAATTGCCCAGGTAAAGAAGCTTAACCTGTAAATGACATCTCCTGTACTTAATCTTACAGGTAGATTCTAAGTAACTTGTTCAGAGACGTTACTACACGCCTCCAAACCATGGGGGTCTTAAACCCGAGCCTGCTAGGTCACAGGTAGGGACACTATCACTGTGACATTAGAGCCTATATACTTAATCCTATGTCATTCCCAATGACATGAGGGCATTCAGTGATTTTCTTTAAACAAGGCATTAGAGAAGGTGCAGAAGGCATGTAGGTAAGTAGGTTTTAAGGCTTAAGTTGTGTGGAGAGGTTAAAGGTTCTGCAGTGCCCTACTTATAGCACAGACAATGAAATGGAGATTTATTAGAAGTATTCAAAATCATGAACAGTTTTGAGAAAAATGAGGAGAAACTGTTTCCAGTGACAAATTAATCAGTAACTAGAGGACACAGATCTAATATCATTGACAATAGAGGGGGTAAGGTGGTGTTGTGGTAATGTTGCAGGACTACGTGTCCAGCAGGTCTAGTTTCATGCTGTAGTGCCATGGGTTCAATTCCCACTGCATCTGTTGGAATGTATATTCAGTTAATGAATCTGGGTTGCTTGTGTGTCATCAATAAATATATTAAGACTGAGATAGACAGGTATTTGGGTGTTTCAGGTTATCAGAGGCATGGGGAGCAGGACAAGAACAGAGTTGAAACCTATGATCATATTGAATGGCAGAACAGATTCAACAGCACATGCTGTTCTCTCCCACTCTTATATATGCTTGTGTTCCCTTTGACAATAGGTTACAGCTACATATTCTCCTATGGTTGCACACTTGTTGAGAGGTTTTCTATATCTTCCACAACAATTCTTTGTTATAATCTTCCCAGTTGCAATTGTCATGAATCAGATACTGAATGAGATCATCAGAAATAAGAACAGAACTAGGCTGTTCAGCCCTTGAACCTGCTCCACTATTCAATAAGATCATGGCGGATTCCTCATGTCTCCTTTCCTGCCCTTTCTCCACAACTTTTGATTTCCCTACTGATCAAGAATCTATCTCAGCCTCCAATATACACAAGGGCTCTGCCTCCACAGCTCTCTGGGACAAGGAATTGCAAAGAAATAGGATGAGCCAAAGATCCATCCATATTATTATCAGCAAATTGTGTAAGAAACCTTGCATCATAAATATTGAGTAGAACAATTGTCCTTTGCTTGTTTCTAACAAGTCTAAGAGGAAAATGAAACACCATCACAAAATAAAAACTTGCTTATTAAACCCAGGTATGGTACTTGATTTCATTTTCATTTTTTTTAAATGCTGGAAGAATATCAAAGCATTTTATTTCTGTTTAGCTAAGTTCTACAAATTGTAGCTTCCTTACCTGTTGCCTAAGTGAACAATCACTTCCTTTGTTAAAATGTTGAGTCCAACTTTCACAATTCAGGTTTGTATTGCAAATACATAATTCGCATTGCAGCATTCTCTGGGTGGACCGTGGACTGCACATATCATCATAGCGCAGCGGGACTAAAGTATAACAGGGCTGCAGAAGCAAGGAAAAACATGTCAGCATATTGAATATCATCAAATATAACAATAGCACTTTCCTTGACAAGATATAGTTTTATTTCATTGAGATAATGTGCTCTTAAGGAAAACGAGGAAAGAACTTTAGGCATCATGTCATTTCATGACTTTACTGTATTCATTTCTTTCATTCTACCCATTATCCTTTGTGGTCATATCTATTTAGTCCTTCCATTGTTCTTGTTCTATCTTCTTTCAGCAACATTTTTTGCCCATGTTCATTCACAGAAGCTGGATCACTTTGTATGCTTTGAATTATAGAAAGATGCAAAGCGACATCGATGCAAACAGCTATTATATGGATAGCCCTATTGACCATATGTAATAGTGGGATCAATGCCACTTAAAGTGACTACATCGACATAAAGCAGCAGAAGCACTGCAATAAATGGCACAAGAATCTCAGCGAAGGTTTTCAAGGCTGCTGTCAATCTTAAATTTTGTCAAAAATGTGGTGATAAGATTATACCGTAAGTATCTGAACTAAATTAAACCATCCCATATTTGGTCTACGTTCCATCTGGATTTGTTTTGTATAAACAAACTAAATAACACAACAAGAGGCAGGGAATAATAATAGTCTTTCACTAACTTATCTTTTTGCAAGGTTTTATTTTGGGATGACTTCAAACAGTTACAGATGTTGTTTAGTCCTGAGACATTTACCAACTTTCACTGGTAGTGTGTATGGTATACCACACTACTAAAGGTAACAGAATCAGTTTCAAAAATGAGGAATTATTGGCTACTTCTCGATTATTTATTGGACGACCACCAGACTTATCACACCAAGAGTTAAAACAGATAGTCAGAAACAAAAACAGAAATTGTTGAGAAAACCCAGCAGGTCTGGCAGCATCTGTGGAGAGAAAGCAGAGTTAATATTTTGGGTCCTATGACCCTTCTTCAGTACTGTGTCCTGCCATGGGTGGCACTACTGGATACACATTCCCCTCCTTTGTCAGCCTTCTGCAGGGACTGTTCCCTCTGGGACACCTAGGTCCACTTCTCTTCCACTCCCAACACCTCCCCACACTACAATCTCACCTTTCCATGCAATCTCAGAAGGTGTAGCCCCTGTCATTTACTTTCTCCCTCCTCAGTATCCAAAGACCCTGACACACCTTCCAGATTAAGCAGTGATTTACCTGCACTTCACTCGATCTAGCCTACTGTATTCGCTGATCACAATGTTGTCTCCTCTATTTTGAGGAAACAAAGTAGAGACTGTTTGACCACTTTGTAGAACACTTACCTTCTTTCCACAAAAAAAAGACCCTGAGCTTCCAGTTGCCTGCCACTTCAAAACAATATTGTGTTCCCTGGCTAACATCTCTGTCTCAGGTTTGCTGCAGTGCTCCAGCAAAGCTCAGTGCAAGCTGGAATAACAACATCTCATTTTCCACTTGGGGACTCTGCAGCTTTGGGGATTCAATATCGAGTTCAATAATTTTAAGTCCTGAGCACCTTCTCCCATGTCCTTACCCCAAACCCCACACACTAGGCCTTGTCTTCAGATGAGCTGCCAGCACATCCATCCCATGGTCAGCTACTAATGGTCCCCATTAGCAGCTACTCATTCCCTAAACTGAACTTTACCCATTCTTTTGTCTGCCTAAATGTTATTCTGTCTCTCTGAGCTCTATCTCTGCCCATCAACTACTCTACCACAACACCCCCACCCCACCTTTAGCATTTATACCAAACCTTTCCTCTCTACAATCAGTTCTGAAGAAGGGTCACTGTGATGGCTAGTTAACTTATGTAGTTCTGGGACAAATGTTCAAGGGATGATTATTTGATTCATACTCCAGAATAAGCCTTTTTAAATATCATGAGATCTGGACCATAAAGGCCAGTGCCTAGGTAGGCTTTCAATAGTGGATGGAGCTATTTCTAGAAGCGTAATCACATGATATCATATCATATGGCCAATTGTGGCAAACAATTTATAGGTTTCGTTGCATTTTCCATATCAAGATATTGTCCTCTGTGTTTCAGTATTTTTGCTTGTGATTTCATGCTTGCAGCTGCTGAGAAGATCCAAGAGCTATGAGGCCACTTGTGAACAACTAAGGAAAGTAAAACATAACATTTACTGGAATAGGGAGTGCTAGAAATGCGTGATGTGGGGGTGCCGGTGTTGTACTGGAGTGGACAAGGTCAGAAATCACACAACACCAGGTTAACGTCCAACAGATTTATTTGAAAACACAAGCTTTCGGAGCATCAATCCTTCTTCAGGTGATAGATAAAGGAGTGAGGCTCCAAAAGCTTACGTTTTCAAATAAACCTGTTGGACTATAACCTGGCGTTGTGTGATTTCTGATCTAGAAATTCGTTAGCCATGTATCTTGAGCACAGGAGTCAGGGCTTTTGTCCCACCCATCCCTAATCAAATCAAACTGTGCCTACCCACATTTTTTGAATGAATGTTGTTTTGCCTGCAGAGTACCTAGGCTACATTCTAGACCTGAATGCTCTCTGTTGCCCCAGTGCTCAGCAGGAGGACCCAGCAGAGTTGTTTACAAACCAGGAGGTACAAGTCAGGCTGCTTTTCTTAAAAGCAGGCTATAGCTTAAAGTAAAGCTGTGCAAAAAATGTTGCTGTAAGGTCAGCTTTAAGAACGTTTAATCTGACACGGGCAGGGGCTCCAGGATGACAGATGTTATGATCTCTCCCTAGGCAAGATTCTCTTATTTGTTATTATTCCCCAAAATTATAATGCTCCTAGGTGAAGACAGATGTATTAGCACACCTTCAAGATTCACCCACCCCCTTGGTTTGTTGCAACAAGGTTAATTTAAAAAGGATCCCTTCCGGGGGGATGCTTTTCCCCAGACCAAAGGAATTTATGTTTTAAGAGGAGCCAATTTTAAAAGAAGCCACATGTACCTGGGGGCATGGAGTAGAAGAGTAAGGAGATGATGTTGAACTTGTATAAAAGATGATTGTTAGACCTCAGCTGGAGTACTGTATACAGCCCTGGGTGCCCATCTTCTGGGAAAGCTGTGAATGCACTGGGGGAATAGTGCAAAGGCAATTTGTAAAAATCGCTCCAGAAATCAGGAACTCCAGCTGTGAAGCTAGATTGAGAAAGTTCGGTCAGGAGATTTGATCGAGCTTTTCAAAATCATGAGTGGGCTGGATAGCATAGCATAGGGAGAAGCTGCTCCTACTCGTAAAATGAACAAGAACAGGAGATAGATTTAAAGTGGTGTGCAAACAACGCAAAGGTGATTTGAGAAAATAATTGTTTTCATTCAGCGAGTAGCTAGGATATGGAATGCACTGCCTGGAAATGTGTTGGCAGCAGGTTGAATCAAGATATTCAAGATGGTTATTTGAATATAAATGATGTGGAAGGATATGGGGAAAAGGCTGGACTATGGCACTGGTACAGGTTTGATAGCCCAATTGACCTCTATCTGCAGTGCAACAAATCTGTGAACGTAACCAGGCTTTCTTGAGTGAATGAGTTTATAATGATTGATTCTTATGTTTTTTTGGTTGAGTATTAGGGAAGATCTCTCACCACATGCCTAAATAGTTCTCCCGCCCAATCTCACCTCATTAATTGCCTACCATGCCTATATGGAATCTCTCTCAGATTACCCACTGCCACCAATGGAAGCCTGGAAGCCTGTTTGGAGACAGATTCAGCAAGTGATATATTGTCCGGCCACACGTGCTGGCAGTTAGAAAGCATGGAACGTTTACTACAGGACAAGATGGCAGGATGCTTCTGCTGCAAAGGACTCAGATTGGGATATGGATGAAGTACTGTGTGCACCAGCTGGCCTGCCAGTCTTTACCACTGGCAAAGAGTGATGTGGTTCCATCTTGGCAGAGTGGATAGGGTTGCAGTCAGCACCCCATCACGCTGCACAACGAGAGGCCACTTACCACTCATTCTGACTTCCCAAAGAATGATGGGGATGGTTCCAGGGAATGGATTTTCACAGAGAAGGTGGGGAGTGGAAGGCTGGCTCATTTCCACATGATGAATCTGCCCTTTTCAGACATGGACCAGAAATTGACTGGAGCTGGAAGGTGAACTGTAGTGGAGACAGCAGTTAGTAGTTGGCGAGATGGGGATGGAAGCGGGAGAGCTGGGAAGAGGCCACGTTCAGCTCAGCAGGGAATTGCTGTACCTACCGCTGCTGAAAAACATCATAAACGGAAGGACACCTCCAAGAGCAGATGGAGACCTGCAACTGGGATGAAGTGCAAAATGTGCGTTATTAAAATTGAATTGCTATGTATTAGATTTTCATCAAAATTTCCACTATTTTAAAACGCTACATAAAACCTTTCAGTGCTGCTGAACCTGTCCTCAGCAGGCAAGGTATGTTCAGCTGTCCATGGATCTCAACATCTACCTGCTCCTGTAAACATTTCTGGACATTGGAGCCTTGTGATCTGACTGAGCTCCTTAATTACATAAATGTGCCAAATGAACAATTTTTCATTTTTCCCTAGGCAGCAGGCTGGCATAGGAACTACTGACCATCCATTCGCCAGCCTACAAAATGGCCAAATCCAGCTCACGAAAATATGATGCCAGGAGTCTATAAAATTAAAGTTTTCACAAGGCGTGAAATCAAAAAAAATGAACAATGGCATTTTGTTAAGAGATGGAACCCGAGGTAAGTGACACAGAGAGACAAATAACCTCAATCAGGAAAATGGTAACTATAATGTATAAGCCATCATAAAACAAAGATGATATAGAAAGAGATAACAAGGTGTAGAGCTGGATGAACACAGCAGGCCAAGCAGCATCTGAGGAGCACGAAAGCTGACATTTCGGGCCGAGACCCTTCTTCAGGAAAAAGAAAAAAGAAGGGTCTAGGCCCGAAACATCAGCCTTCCTGCTCCTCTGATGCTGCTTGGCCTGCTGTGTTCATCCAGCTCTACACCTTGTTATCTCAGATTCTCCAGCATCGGCAGTTCCTACTATCTGTGATATAGAAAGGATACAGTTTAACCAGAAAACTGAGAGAAACATAAGGTTCAAATTTTTCTGTCATTAACTAGCTGTCTCAAAAGCAATCAATTTCTATAATTTCCAGTCTTGCACGTGATATACTACATCTTCATGAATAATGTTAAGAATGGGGTATTATCTGAATACAATATTTCAAGGGAGACAACTCATCTTTAATTTTTAAAATTTGCACTTTCCACTTTTCAAGCTTCTTCACTTGTTCACAACGTGCATGGAGTGTTCGATTAAGTTAGCTTTTGCAGACAGACACTCATTTCCGTACACTTAGAGATACCTACATACTGATAGTAAATCATTGCTTCCCTTCACTCTAATGGTGACCTGCAACATGCATAACTTCATTGCAGGAAATAGGCAGGGAGCTTCTATCTGTGCTGATGGCTATTTCAGTCATCCTCGATAGTTGTGTTGGGTGATACAGGATGCCTTGGTGTCAGGAATAACACATGTTGTACAGCTAGAAGAAAGACAGCCTCCAAAGACAGTTCTCAGAAGCCCACCCAAGCAGCCATTCACTTGCTGAAGCCTGGTGCAGGATCTTTTGTATCCCATTTGGAAGCCAAAAGTGACAGAGAGAAAATGTTCAAACAAGCAACGATGTGGTCTGCAATGATCCATTCTTACTGTTCTTAGAGCAACAGGTAGAAATGAGGTTTATATTAATCAAGAACATAAATGATAGGCAAAAATGGAGAGGCAGACAAGTTCTAAAAGGGAACACTAAGAGCAATGGCTTCAACTAATTACAGACTTCTTCTTTTCAATACTCTTGAATGCAAACTAATTTACAAATTGTAAACGTCCTCAAAAAATGTAAACAAAACATCCAGGAAGATCAGTTTAAATCAAAAGAAGGGGGGTGGGTGTGGGGGATGCCGAGCTGTTGATGTGTAGATATCTTTTCAATAGTTTGTTTGAAAAAGTACTCCTTTGATCCTACTTGTTTGAGCCAAAACATTTAACAATTTGCATCAGCTCTATTTCACTTCTCTAAAAATACTTTGCAGTTTCTATTACAAAGGGTCATGCAAAGTTTGCCCAGCAGGCCTTCTGTGCCTGCAGGCTCTTCCATCAGTCGCATGGACCAAACAAGCCCATCATTGGCTTTCTCCCAATCCACCCTGGCTGGTAATTTCAGTTTTTGTTTTAAGTGCTGTCCTGGAGACAGGAAGAAGTGAATCCTTGCCACTGAATGCAGTAAAAATACACTTTTCGACCACTTTGCTGACGAGGTCCTTCCTATCCCACCCCTTTTAACGTGCTGAGTTCAGCCAACATCAATTTGCAGCATTGTGTGCTATGTTTAGCCTTAGTACAAGTCAGCCTTTGCCAAACATAGTTTAGCCTGAATATTGCTAAGTACAGGAAGACATGAAATGACAGAGGTTCACAGGTCAAGCCATTAATTCTTTCACTCTTTACCATTTTTAATGTTGAAATGAATATTCTGCTATTGAGGAACACCTCATTCCTGCCAACTTTCTGTTTTTCTTTCTCTGCAGATTGCAAAGAGAACATTGATTATATTAATTAATTGCTCTTTCATAAATTAATATTCCATCTGATGTTTATATTGACCATTAATTATTCATTAACAGAGTTGAAGGGAAATAGTCTGTGGTTCAATGTTGATAGCAATCAAGTGATAAAGCTGAGTGAGTTATTTAAATTTCATCACAATGAGGTTATGGCAATAAAATTACAGCTTTAGTCCAATAACGTCATCCATAAGTTACAAAGCTGATTTACAATTTTCAATGGAATATGTGAACTATCCTTTAACTAAAACCCTATGCTCTGATCCATGGTAACCAACTGCAGCTGTCTTAAAATTACCAGACTAAAGTTTCATTAACACTCCTTTGTGAGCACGTTGTTTGCGATTCTCGACTTGACCATACTCATTGACACTGAGGCAAGGAGCATGCACACGTTATGCTACCTCCTCATTTAAATGTTGTATTGTTGGTCTGACCTCATGCCAGGAGATCGTCAAGGCTTCTGAAAGGAATGGGGTGGGGGCGAGGTAGCCAAGAACGTCATTAACTGGGGTCTAACCCCATGGTCCTGCAATCAGTGCCACAAGATGAATGACCTTTCATGGATGGTCAAGATCATGCTCACATGACATGTTCTTAATGGCATCACCAACATCTCACACTTCTCAATGCACCATGAGCCCACCACTCCCTGCAGCCTGGTAACCAGACACTACCTCACCCTCACAATCCTTTCAATGAAACCAACCTCACATCCAACTCCCATAGCTTCCGCATACTACTGACAATTCAGATGTGACTACATGTTCCCCAAATAGAAAACAATCAATGTCGTTTTTCTCTCATTCTTGTGGGACAAGGTGGGCAATAATTGTTAGGAGCAAAGGAGAACCAGTGTGAAACAAGGTCATTTGCATCTCCTGAATCCCAGCATGAAGGAGATGGTTTTCAATTTGTGAAGGAGCCTGTGACGTCTAACATTGCTGACAACATTGAGGATGATGGCACGTTTCCTTCTCAACTCCCAGCTCATCCTCACACTATTATACGACATGATGTGCAAGATGGGAATGCAGCGACTGTGGAACTCTTGTGGCATGCTTGCAAACCCATCCTCTTCCACTTCTGATGTACCACATTCAGGGGTCCAAGAATTACCACAGGAGGAGGGAAGAGCTCACTGATGAAAGGACAACATTAGTAGCTCAGTGTTAGAAGGAATATGCATGTGGTGAGTCAGCAGTCATGAGTGGGGTCCAGCCAGGCCAGAGTGAAACGATTATTTGTGTGTCATCTCGAGGTTGCGGAAAAGTTTTGCTCTGGGGGACTCAGATAAAAATCTCAATTGGGCAACATGGTAAGAGAAATCTGATGAGAATGCGTACCAAGACTCTGGGTGCACTGGCAGAGCTGACAGGCCATCGCTTATTCCTGTCAATGAGAGTGGCGGAGTTTAGCTCCAAAGCAGCACAGGCTGTTCTACAGTTTTTGGAGACCAAGCTGTCCATCCAAATGATGGTCAACTTCATGACTCCAGTTGTGGTCGATGTCTCATTGTCCATAACGGAACAGGCAGTAGGCACCCCCTGTAAAATAACCTGCAGTGGAAACCCAATTGGATCTAACCTTATTGGGTGCAGCATCAGACTGCCATCGTCACGGCAACAGACACCAGAGCTCAAAAAGGCTCGCAGACTCTCCCAGAATCCAGCAATTTGTTCTCCACTGGGTCATTGGGATTGTTGAGGCACCACCCTGTGGAATGGGAATTGCCCTGGAGACCACAAACCTTCAGGATGACAACATTTATGTTCCCACCATTGTCCTAGCTGTCTTTCAGCCATACGATTGCTGCTACTGAGGGGATGCAATCCAAATCCAGAGTCAAAAGGCCCAGAACAACTCCTCCCCCAAGAAGGTCTTTAATGTCCCCCACTGAAAATCAGCAGCCTTTTCATCCATTATACTACAACTACTGGGGTAACAATGTGGAAGAGCACTAGGACAGGAAAAAAACACAAATGATAGCTGCTAATGGAATAGACAAGTGCAGTTAGTTAATTATTGTTTATATAATTATTATATATTTTTCATGGGAAGTACTGACCTAGTGGTATTACCACTGGACTATTAATCCAGAGACTCAGGCCTGCACCCTGTTGTCTCATGTTCTAGGAACCCAGGTTTGAATCCCGCCATGACAGATGGTGGAATTTGAATTCAATTTAAAAAACCCGGAAATGAAAATCTAGTGCCGACCATGAAACCATTGTTGATTGTTGGGAAAAGCCATCCAGTTCACGAATGCCCTTTGGAAAAGGTAACTTCTGTCCTTGAGATAACAAGGTGTAGAGCTGGATGAACACAGCATCAGAGGAGCAGGAAGACTGACGTTTTGGGTCTGGACCCTTCTTCAGAAATGGGGGAAGGGAAGGGGGTTCTGAAATAAATAGGGAGAGGGGGGAGGTGAATAGAAGATGGATAGAGGAGAAGATAGGTGGAGAGGAGACAGACAGGTCAAAGAGGCGGGGATGGAGCCAGTAAAGATAAGTGTAGGAGGGGAGTTAGGGAGGAGATAGGTCAATCCAGGGAGGACGGACAGGTCAAGGGGGCGGGATGGGGTTAGTAGGTAGGAAATGGGGCTGGGCCTTGAGGTGGGAGGAGGGGATAGGTTGGAGGAAGGACAGGTTAGGGAGGCGGGGACGATCTGGGCTGGTTTTGGGATGCGGTAGGGGGAGGGGAGATTTTGAAGCTTGTGAAGTCCACATTGATACCATTGGGCTGCAGGGTTCCCAAGCGGAATATGAGTTGCTGTTCCTGCAACCTTCAGGTGGCATCGTTGTGGCACTGCAGGAAGCCCAGGATGGACATGTCGTCTGAGGAATGGGAGGGTGAGTTGAAATGGTTCGTGACTGGGAGGTGCAGTTGTTTAGTGCGAACTGAGCGTAAGTGTTCTGCAAAGCGGTCCCCAAGCCTCCACTTGGTTTCCCCGATGTAGAGGAGGCCACAACGGGAACAGCAGATACAGTATACCACATTAGGAGACGTGCAGGTGAACATCTGCTTGATGTGGAAAGTCTTCTTGGTGCCTGGGATGGGGGTGAGGGGGAAGGTGTAGGGGCAGGTGTAGCACTTCCTGCGGTTGCAGGGAAAAGTGCCGGGTGTGGTGGAGCTGGAGGGGAGTGTGGAGCGGACAAGGGAGTCCCGGAGAGAGTGGTCCCTC
>NC_063355.1:16091856-16092819 GCF_021869965.1 Rhincodon typus | reverse complement strand
GTTGCGGTCCTTGAAAAACGAGGACATCTGAGATGTATGGGAGTGGAATGCCTCATCCTGGGAGCAGATGTGGTGGAGGTGAAGGAATTGGGAATAGGGGATGGCATTTTTGCAGGAAGGTGGGTGGGAGGAGGTGTATTCTAGGTAGCTGTGGGAGTCGGTGCGCTTGAAATGGATATCGGTTTTGCGGTGGTTGCCAGAGATGAAAACAGAGAGGTCCAGGAAGGAGAGAGAGGTATCAGAGATGGTCCAGGTGAACTTAAGGTTGGGGTGGAAGGTGTTGGTGAAGTGGATGAACTGTTCAAGCTCCTCGTCCTCATGTACCTCCCCACCAACCTCCGGATCCAACGCATCATCCTCCGACACTTCCGCCATCTGCAATCCCACCCCACCACCAAAAACATTTTTTCCTCCTCACCCTTATCTGCTTTCCGGAGGGACCACTCTCTCCGGGACTCCCTTGTCCGCTCCACACTCCCCTCCAGCTCCACCACACCCGGCACTTTTCCCTGCAACCGCAGGAAGTGCTACACCTGCCCCTACACCTCCCCCCTTACCCCCATCCCAGGCCCCAAGAAGACTCCTAATGTGGTATACTGTATCCGCTGTTCCTGTTGTGGCCTCCTCTACATCGGGGAAACCAAGCGGAGGCTTGGGGACCACTTTGCAGAACACTTACGCTCGGTTCGCACTAAACAACTGCACCTCCCAGTCGCAAACCATTTCAACTCACCCTCCCATTCCTCAGACGACATGTCCATCCTGGGCCTCCTGCAGTGCCACAACGATGCCACCTGAAGGCTGCAGGAACAGCACCTCATATTCCGCTTGGGTATCCTGCAACCCAATGGTATCAATGTGGACTTCACAAGCTTCAAAATCTCCCCTCCCCCTACCGCATCCCAAAACCAGCCCAGCTTGTCCCCGCCTCCCTAACCTGTCCTTCCTCCCACCTATTCCTTC
>NC_063355.1:16058606-16091756 GCF_021869965.1 Rhincodon typus | reverse complement strand
CAAGCCCCACCCCCATCTCCTACCTACTAGCCTCATCCCGCCCCCTTGACCTGTCCGTCCTCCCTGGACTGACCTATCCCCTTCCTAACTCCCCACCTACACTCACCTTTACTGGTTCCATCCCCGCCTCTTTGACCTGTCTGTCTCCTCTCCACCTATCTTCTCCTCTATCCATCTTCTATCCACCTCCCCCTCTCTCCCTATTTATTTCAGAACCCCCTTCCCCTCCCCCATTTCTGAATAAGGGTCTAGGCCCGAAACGTCAGCCTTCCTGCTCCTCTGATGCTGCTTGGCCTGCTGTGTCCATCCAGCTCTACACCTTGTTATCTCTTAACTTCTGTCCTTACCTGGTCTGGCCTGCATACGACTCCAGACCCACGACAATGTGGTCAACTCTCAACTGTCCTCTGGGCAATTAGCAATAAATGCTGGCCTAGCCAGCGACACCCTTGTCCTGTGAATGGATAAAAAAAAGTCACTATCTCATGTTTGAACGATTAGATAATTGCATACATTGTGGATAAAGGTGTCATGGCATAGTTTTTCTTGATAAAGGACTCTGGGCAAGAGGCCAATTTGAAAGGACGTGTCAAAAAGTCATAAAATATGAACTATTGATCTTTAATTCTCTTGACTGATTTGATATCTGGGACTTTAATATGGAAGAAAATAACTTCAAATGAAAACCGAAAGAACAGCGGATGCTGTAAATCAGGACAAACACAAAGTTGCTGGAAAAGCTCAGCAGGTCTGGCAGCATTTGTGAAGTTAAAACCAGAGTTAAACCCAATTCTGAGGAAGGGTCACCACACCCGAAACGTTAACTCTGTTTTTTTCCTTCACCGTGGCTGCCAGAGCTGCTGTGCCTTTCCAGCAACTTCTGTTTTTGTTGCTAACTTCAAATGAGTTAGGTTACTGTGGCCTAAGATGAATGCAGAAACTATCTGACCTGCGAGCTGGCTAATAAATTACAAAATGGATGCCTAAATGACATCGCTAAGGGATTCGAAGAAAATACTGCAGATGTTGGAAATCTGGAACAAAACAAAAACTGCTGAAGAAACTCTTCAGGTCTGGCAGCATCTGTGGACAAAGAAACAGAATTCACATTTCATGTCCAGTTCTGAAGAAGAGTCAAACTCAACTCAAAATGTTAACTATTTGTCTCTCCACTGATGCTGAATTTCTTTGGCACTTCCTATTTTTATTGCAAAGGAACTGATTTGCATTAAGATAGTTGAAATGACTATGGCGCAGACTCTAGTTTACATCATCTTGTGTAGACAGTGACTCTCTCAATGTGTGAATAGCCTCTTCCTATCTGATGAAGGATCGGTCATTCAGGAGCCACAGCTGAGAAATTAATGCTCAGTCATTTTTGGCTATCATGTATACAACAGGATAGTGTCTGAAGCTGACTGTCATCGTGGTTGAGGAAAAGAAAGGACAAGTTGCCAAGGAGGACGTGAAGAAAACAGTGAAGGAGGTGACAACAACCAGCAGCAAAGTCTAGGAAAGCAAGTTGTGCCATTTACTGGTTCAAAGTGATGAAGCAGGTTTGGCTTGACACTGGTGTCTCCTCCAAGGCCATGAGCATCCTGATCTCATTCATTAGCGATATTTATGAATGCATTGTGGGGAGGCTTCCTGCCTGGCCCTCAGAACAAGTGCAGGACCATCAGGTCCTGGGAAATCCAGACCACCATGTGTCCCTGCTGCCCTAGGAGCAAGCTAAGCATGTAGCGGCATCATACTACAAAAAAAAATGAGGGATTAGTTGACTGTTTTTGCTGGCCTTTGATATAAAGAGCTCCTTGTGCCAGATGAAAGCCCCACTACCTGATGGGACTATGACTGTGCGGTTTGAAAACCACTCACATGATAACAGCTGCCTTTCTGACAAATCTATAAATGGCAGAAAGCTATTAGTTTTTAACCAGTAACACCTAGCAGAGTCCGCAGTCTGCTGTCACAGTGACATCAAGAAGACCTGCAGGATAGAATAGTCGTGGAGGAGCTCTCTCTCAATATTCTTGATGAAACTTTGGGCCCTGTCTCTGTTACCAGTAGGAACACATCATAAAGATAGAGAATCGTCAAAAGTACGAGAAACTTCAAATGCTAGTCTAGGAAAAGGACAGATTGCAATTTTAAAAGAGACTGTCTCGAGAAGAACAACCAATTTCCATGGAAGGAAAAAACAGAGTTAACTGAGGAAGGGTCACCAGACCCGAAACGTTAACTCTGTTTTTTCCTTCACAGATGCTGCCAGACCTGCTGAGCTTTTCCAGCAACTTCTGTTTTGTTTCCTGATTTACAGCATCCACAGTTCTTTCATTTTTTAACCAATTTCCATTGGCTGCGACACCTCTGGACCTTCACATAACTAATGGGGCATTCATCTTTCTGTGGACTACTCTTACATTCCATCTGTACTGTCCTTCCCAACCCTGCCTCTTGTTCTTTTTACTTATATGTTAATGCGTGCACATTGTGGATTCTGATTGGATTTTACCGTTTAATAATGTTTATACCTTTAAACTAAACTAATGATAAAGCAAACTATTTACTTGTTAACTCAAGAGGTCTGAATGGCCTGTTTCTTCATAGCTTTACACACAGTGAAATGCATATTGAACTGGGGAAAAAAATCCTTTTACAAGTTCAATCACCTACAACAAGTTTCAGGAGTGAAAAATAATTATTCATCCTGCGAGGTCTGGTTGTAACAGATGTCAGAGCTGAATGGGAAAGGTGGGTACAGTGGAGCAATCGTGGTGAAGAGATGCCATCTTAAGGGAACCAGAGTGTGTGCATGCATTCATGGGCATTTCGTTCAGAGCAAAAGGCTCCAAGAAGCACCCTCTCTCCCTCCACTCACTCCTCACTTCATTTCTGAGCAGCGTACGCTCCATTTCCCTGTCATGTAAGTGACACAAAAACATTCATTGCAACTACTGTCCATAGACCTATTCCAAGTTTTGTATGGGCAGGTCATCAGGTCCTCCCCTGTGAGGATGCAGCAATAACTCCCTGCCAAATACAGGCACTCCTCCACACAATGTTTCCAACTGCAGTGAGCAATAAATCACATTAGCTGCAATTTAGATGACTGGCTTTTTACGGTTTGCTTGTGGGAGGGAGGCAGGGAATCCAGGTTGTAGCTAGATGTATTTTTTTTTAAATGAGTGACCAGCGGATGTGTTCAGTGGACCTGCACAATCCAAATTCAAAATACATGTGGCATCTCACCCAGAGACAACACAATCTGAACAGTTTGCAAGCTTCTGATATATATACATGTGAATTCCCTTCCCATCATGGGACTCCGTGCAGACTGAACAGAAACACAATACATATATCCCACTCAACAAGCCTCTGCCTTTTGCGGTACCTAGTCCAACCAATATTTTCAGCCAGCATTTTAAAATATGTCTCTTTTTATAACTCACTGTTTCCAAAAGTGCTGTAAAAATTGACGCTCAACTGGAGTTAAAAATTTAATTTATACCTTTTCTTTTCTCATTAGTTTATTATTTTTCCCTTAGGATAAATGGAAACAAACGCTTCAGATGTAGGCATCTCTACGTAACCTGATACAAACACAAAGACAGGGGAGTATCAATACGTGCACAGAAAAATGCATACATGCACTTACGAATATATGCATACCTATCCAAACATAAACATACAATGCTTTGACTTCTTGGAGGAGAGGGCTATTTTCTGACTGGACATACGTTAAAAGATAGGAACTGTTTATTCAACAAAGAGGGTGCATTTAGCGAAGTCACGCAAACAATAAAGTGTAGGTGACTGAATAGATGATTACTGGGCAGTAATGAATTTGACTACAAAAACTGATCCAAATTAAATCAAGTAATTGAATGTGAGGTGAATACCATTAGCTGATCACAACTATATTATGTTTACTTGTAAGACAGACATCTTCATGGACTTCGAACTTAAACCACACCAGCAGCCACATTCCTGCACAAAGTAAACATGAACAGTCTATAATTTCCTTTGCAGGAGACACTGGGCTACGCACCAATGCTAACGGCCAGGATTACAGATTCTTTTTAGACTTCATTTATGGAGTTACAGTTATGCAATAGATCATCCAAATCTGATTTGATTTCATTTTTCACTTACGAAACATTTAATCCCATGGGTTTCCTTGGAGACAATTTGACTAAGCTACAGTAGGAAGAAAATGGGTGGGTTGCCACAGCAGATTTGCTGCAGACTTTTTGATGAGCCAGGAGTTTAGTGTCTGGGTGAGGCAGCTAAGATTAAAACAAAAAAAAAATCATGAAGACAACAACAATCATGATGAAAATTATTAAAAACATAAAGGTGTGAATAGCTCTTGGTTACTTTTCCAAGATCCTAAATAAGTAGGGCTGTATTTTACAAATGATAACTATTTGGCACATATTACAGCAGACCATATTTTAGAAATATGATTGTTAACACAGATGCTAGGAACTAAACTACATAAATCCAGCTTGTCAGGAGTCCCATAAGAAACAACTCTCAGCCACAAGTTCAATTTTTCCTAAGCATGTTTTATGTAGGGTGCAGAAACAATTGGATCAAAATACACAGGGATGTCAAAATATCCTCTGGCAATGTTAATACCAAAAAATTCCACCTACAGAATGAAAGAATGGATTGCCAACTCTCCACGATTGTCCTTGGCTAGGAATTTAAATTCATCTCCTGTGCTCTGCTGCAAGCAATCCTGGAGCAAAATATAGGCGTATTAAAGAATAAATGTCTCGCTTCTGTTAACTCTCTTTGAACATTTGGATTATTAGTTACAAAAACAATAGAGATGTAGGAAAGGTTGCTTGAGGGAAACAACTGGGAGCAAGACATAATATGATGAAACGTCCAGAACTGACAACGTAAAGAGAACATTTTCAAACAAAATCGACAAGAGCTAATGCTGTGCCACATGAAGAGTTTCATTTTCCACTGATGTTCTGCAACATAACCCTACACAAAAACAACAAGAAAAGAAGATGAATTAATGAGTTTGTATTAATGGAGTGTGTATCATTTTTTGTATCTGTTCTGCAGTTTTGCTTCTGTAACAGAACAGGCATGACAACATCTTAAAGCACGGGCTTTTATTTTCATGTGAAGGACTAACTGGAGGGAAGCCAGCAGAACTTTTAGCTACTATTTAATTTCCAGAGCGTAAAAAAGGAGTTATGTCAGAATGGAAATGCTTGAGGATTTTGGCAGGGAGTAAAATAGGATTGAGTTCTAAGTATTTTGAAATGGAAAACTTGATTGAGTATTACAATAATGATTCTCGCAGTAGCTCTCTTTGGAGATGGGGAGTGCCTGGCACTTACGTAGCATGAATATTACCCTGTCGCTTCTCAGCTTATGCCTGAATTTTGTCCAATCCTATGATTGTTAGCCAAGAGCCGATCATGATTGGTCCAAATCATAACCCTCCAGCTGCCAGATCCCCAAGAGCTGGATGGATTGGCTTCAGAAAAGAGTGACAAATCCACATTGCTTCCAGCCAATGAAAGATGTTTTTCCTTGACCTGTAGGTTCTCCCAAGCATTTTGTCGCAACACTCAGTTGCATATTGGCTTCCTGTGGAGTACAGCTCCGCTCACTTCTCATTTTCCCTTCTAAAGGGAGGCAGTGTTTATAATCAGATAAATAACTGTGTCTACTGCAGGTTACGTCGCGTGATATGCTATCAGGAGTTTTGTCCTTGTCCTGCAGCATTCTTCCCAATTTGGAAAAGGGATTTCTGACATAAATAAAGATATCACTTGAGATTTCTCATGGGTCAGCTTCTGTTTCATACAGCAAACGCTAATGTGCTCAACGCTATTGTGAGTAGTAAGCCATAACCTGTTCTTGACATGGTTACAGTGGGGCAGGCTGGAGCAAGATGTAGTGCATATCTCTCCCATCTTTTATCCAAAAACAAATGAACACACATTCCCTCATACACAGGCTCTCAGACATTCCCTCACACACATTCTCGCACACATAAACACACTCACTCTCTTATACATGGTGCCCATTTTACACACGCACACGAAACATTTGATTTTGTTTTGGAATAGTGTGCATATGAACATTCAAATCAAAACGGTAATTTAATAATGAGTTAGATAATTAACTGGAAATAAAGTTGCTAAGAGCATTCCATGTGTAGCACATGAATATGGTATTAGTATTTGACTAAGAATAGTCAAAACATAGAGATAATGAAGTGCGAGAATGACAGAAATAAGGGCAATGTTCCACTAGTCATATTGCAATAGCTACGTGAAGCCTGTCATGCAACTAGAACAATGCTAAGACTATTATAATAAATCAGAGCAAATTATACAGGAGGAAGATAAGAAACTTAACACTCACAGGCCCACCTTCATTCTGCCAAGCTCTGATGAAGATACTTCAATTGTCCATGGAAGAGAATATGATCTAAAAAGAGAATGTGGAGACCTTTAGTGAGTTGCTGCCTGTGTGGGAGAGCTAGAGGGCAGCCCATGGCAGACATGGACTATATCACTCAGAATGCACCTTGGCTGTCAAACCAAATGGACCTACTGACTTTAGCATTCATTTCAGGACAATAAGGATGCAAGAACCAGAACTCTGTCCCAGAGCGGAGCTATCACCTCATGCTGTTTGTGTGCACATTATTTTCAAGGGACGGCCACTTGAGAGAGGGATGGTGCTGCTGTCTGAGCCTAGGTTCCTGAGGGCGTGGGACCCGATGATTATTAGCATCAACACCCCATTCCCCTAGCCCCTGTCTGCAACTATTCCTGCCTCCATTTCGTAGTCTGCAATAATCTTTCTCAATTAAATATCCCCAATATATTTTCTAAAACTCCACATGAATCGGTTAATGAGATCAGTGCTGCTTTCATAGTGTTAAGTGAAGCTGATCAGGCAAACAGTGTCCAATGCCAGAAGACTCCTTGGACATCACGTCTGACCAAATTCAATAAGCAGAGTGATGTTAGGATCTTGTATCTGTTGCAATTAAACAGAGTCCCAAGCAAATTCCATGTTGTAAAGTTTTGTATATGGAGGCCAGAATTTATCTAAAGATTGTCAGTTGACAATTTGTAATTAGTTTTAAGATAGTTTATAAAGAAGCTGCTGTTTAGATCTGATACAATAGCTAAACAGATAAGAAAATTGCAGTTGACGGGCAGTTCTCTCATTCCCGGGGATAAGCTGATGGGAGTCATAGTGCATGCTGATCTCAATAGCTTGAGAAGGCAATATTTAACCATAATTGAATGTAAGCCCAATTTCTTACAGTGCATGAAATAAATTTCGTACAAATCTCAGTAGATGTGATTTAATTTATTTCTATTCAATACTATGTTCCAGGTTTCCGAAGCTTTCCCAAGTTGATGCCAATTTGCAATCAGGTGAAATACACAATCTTCTAAACACTAATGCTACTTGATCTCAAATCTGAAACAATTTTTGCAAAGCAGACCATTAATGTATTCACATCTCAAAACAATGGCAAGTGACTTAGACCAGATGAAAAGGATTCCAATTGTTGCTTTAGTCCCTTTTAATCTGATAGTATAGAATTGTGTGTAATTATTTCCTTACAACTCAGTACGTTTTCTCTGAGTGAACTGATGTTACATTTTTTCATGGGATGTCATTATCACTGGCTAGGCTAACAGTTATTGCTTTCCCTGTTTGCCTGTTGTCAATTTTGTCAAGCTTCATTGATGGCTTCTATCCGTGAGCTCCAGTGAGATTTCTAAGCTATTTTTTGAAACTCGACTCATTATCTCCTAACTACGTATCTATGGCACCAGCTCATCATTTCTTTACTGTCATCAGTACTTGCCATTGCCAGGACCTCCTGCAATTCCTGGCACCATTTTTAAAACCTAGTCATGTACCAGGTGAGGTGCTACCAGTCAGGAGCTGCTCTTCACAGTGCACTTAGTGGGAAGGGAGCCAAAAGGTAACAGTTCCGAGGGCACGGTTGACGCTTTACTGGAAACACCACGTGCACATTTGTAATTGTATTGGTGTTTAAGAATGAAGCTGGACAGGTTACCCACCCTTACCCTCAATCCTGTTGGAGAACCCTGTCTGAGAGACTATTACTGCTTCCCCAATGCCCATTGTAGCTTAACATTTTCTCAATGTGGGGCTATCATGTACTGCAAGGCTGTCAAACTATTGTAAACCTTCACTTTTATTCAGCGACATAGTAGAGTAAATAAACAAACAGAAGCTCCACTTACTTCTGAGCACAGACAGAGGCTAAGCAGCGACATATTGACAGTCAATGAGTGATCACTGCACCCAGCTCTCATCTACTGAAACTAGGTACCGATTAAGACCTGTCTGGCTTGTTGTTCCTGATGCTGCTACATTCTATCATGTTTAAGTTGATGTTCCTCCTGCTCAATGTCCTCATCTTCATTCTCGGAAGACTGCTGCTGCCCTCACAGTTCTTCAGCATCTGTCTGAACCCCTGTTGACCGGCTCCAATTGTGTAGAACATAGCATGCAAGCATTGGGTGGCACATTCTGTCTGACTCTGTGGCAACACACCCCACACCTAAACAAGCATCAGAGCCTCACCTTCAGCAGACCTATCGTCTGTTCCACCATAGCCCTGGTCAAGGAATGAGATGAATTGTACCTACACTCAGCATCAGTCAGGGAATTTTGTAATAGAGTCATCAGCCATAGTTGCCAAGGGTCATCCTTGTCTCCCACTTACGATATTCTTAAGGTATCCAGCTCGTTCGCAGAGATCTCCAGACAGTGAGACATTGAGGAGTCTAACACAGAGGGCCATGGGCTATACATCAATATGGACCTATGATTAAGGAAGCTTATTTTGATGAGTACAGCATAAGTAACATCGCACAAATACAGAAGGAAATAGTAAGTGCTGTATGATTACTAATATGTTGCTCCCCCCAACATAACACATCACTCAAGGAAGGTGGCATTGCATAGCAGAGCATGGTGGTGAATGCTTACATTTCAAGGTGAGAGCAAATCAATTCCATGTCCCGTGCAGCCTCTGAGATTTTGCACCGTCTTTATCAATAGTGGCCCACAGGTGCCATGCTTAAGATTGCCTGTGATCATTTTGCTTCACAGAGATGACTAACTTCAATCTACAATGACCAAAGACATGGTCCTTGTGACCAATGTTCTCTCTAAGATGCTAGGAGGGTCTGTGTTTGCCGTTGTTGTGCTGACAAGGGTCTATACATGTCGATTGGCATATTGTAACCAATCCATACTGTAAGTGAGTCAGAGGTGTCCGTGGGCTGTGTGTGTGTGTGTGTGTGTGTGTGTGTGTGTGCGCGTGTTCGGGGAGGGGGGAGAAGCAGGGCGGTGGAAGGATTTATGATGGAGATGGTATGTGCCTGATTCCCACAGTCAGGGCACTCTCTGCACAAGCAGCATGCTTTGAAGATATTGGTGACTGTGGTCTGATATGTCCAGGAGGAGCCAGCAGAATCTGGAGTGGCCAGGTAACTACTCTGATTATATGTCAGGAACTATCGACATCTACTTTCTGTCTGGTGGGTGGGAGAGTGAGACACTGCCTATAAATGAGGTGCGACTTTGTAATAATGGCAACCAAATACATTCAAATTGATGCAAATAAAGCCTCTTACTGCTCGCAAGTGAGGTTCTCACGTCTCTGTTCAACGTTTGGCTGGAAAATTGGGACAGTTCTTCTTTATTGCTGCCAATCTCATCCTCTTTTCCCAACAGTCTCACCAATGGCCATGTTGTTCAGGGGCTGGGAAGGTTCTGCCCAGTGTGTCTTTTATCAGCAAATCTCATGCTTTTGAATTATTGTCCAGTAAAATTTCAAGATCCCAAAATAAACCTCTGCAACAAGATCTATTTATCATTCCTGTAAAGTCGTGTCCTGTTGTTTGAAATCATGCTGGCTCTGTTGCCCATTCAGGGTCTTTCATTCAGACATTCCTTCATCAGAAATTACTACCCATCGGTGCTAAGGCTGGACAAATTATTTCTGCTCCAAAATCTTTTCAGATAATAAACAATTCCATTGCACGCTTTGAGCTGCACATTTCCACTTAGGTATCAGTAGTGCATTAGCAGGATGAAAAGTTTGTCAAATGTACCACTGCCTAAGAAAAGGTGCTTAAATGACCTGACAAGCAAAGATCAAAAGAAAGAAAATAAGTGAGTCACATTTTAAGAAGAAGCAGTGTTAACATTACATATTTTGTGCCACATTGTACTTGACATAATTCATAATTCATTCATTCTGAATTCTAGTGTCATAAATGCAAATAATCACCTCCTTATTATTTTAGACTGATACACCAATTTGCTGCGTACAGCAACAATGTGTTGCCTTCTGTGGCAAATCCTTGTAGATGAATATACTCAGAACAATCACTGTCAATGGCAACAAGAAACTTAACAGTGACCTCTGTTGTTGGAAAAATAATGATTCAATATTTCACTGGGCACAGAACAAGGGTTACTAATACCCAGGAAAATTACTGAATCCCCAGACTATTGGATGTATGCACAGTAGAAAGCAACCTTCATAAAAAAATAAGTAAATATAAAGCAATCATCCATCTCTGGTTTTACTGGAAATCAGGTTTCTGAATATATCAGTTCAAGCCCCACTTGGGGAGTTAAGTTGATAATATTGGCTGAAACTCCAGCGTTGCAAGGAGGGAGCAAATGTATTGTAAGAGATGCTCTCTACTGATGAGAAATTAAATTATCTTGCCCTTTGGATAGATATTACACCACGCTATCCAAAGGAAAGTAGTGAATTCTCCTTGTGTCCCGTCTAAACAAGGACACGAATGATGTTGATTGATGATCGCCTCATTTCAGAGGGTTTGGGGTGTGCACAAAATGGCTGCCACACTTATTCTCATAAAAACAACTAAATGAATTCATTGCATTTGCTTGCTTTAGGCCACTCCCAGGTGCCAAATAGATAGAGACCTTTCATTTTAGTTCCTTATAAACACCGACTTACTTATTAAAATTGTCAATAGGACTTAGTTCAGCCCCAGTACATATTTCAGGGGCCCTTGGATTGACTGTACTGAACTGCTGAAAGCTGGCCAAAGTCACTGTGAGTTAACGGAGGAAGTGGTCACTTTGGAACAGCTTTATGGGAAGAGACAACTTGCGCTTGCTTTAATAATTTATGACAGGCTATCACATTTTCCCTGCAAAGCCCTTTACTTTTGCGTGATATTTCTGCAGTGAACATGATTTTGTATATGAAACCATAAATCCAACAGCATCTTTGATTTACAATCATTGTAGGTTCTGACAGCATCAATTTCAAATTATATGCACTATCCTTCAGATCTACATTACTCAGTCGTGTTAAAGTGAGAGTATCAGATTGCCAATTAAAGGGACTGGGATCAAACAACAGCCTCAATTCAGTTACTCTTGATTAGTTCAATCATTTCTCACTAAGTAGGTAACCTCAGGATGGAAAGTTCTTCCCATCAGTCAATGAGTGGACAAGGAAGGAAAACCCAGCAGTGAGACGTGACCCCACCGGATACAGTAAGTAATGTCTAGCATCAGCTGAACATCACTGGCAGTATTCACAAAATCATCTGTGCCCCAAAACCTCTTAGTTAGAGGAGGACATACAGAATTAGAATTGTAGAAAAAGGAGTTAAAAAGCTGGAAAGATGAAGAATGAGACAAGTGCAGATAATTTATTTCTGCTCGAAAAAAATTATGTTAGCTGACAGCCTCCAGCTTCCCCCAAGTTAGACTGAGGGCAAGAGTTTCATAACTGGTAGGTGTAGCGATCATAAACCTGTGCTTTTCAAATGAGTTTCAGATTTCACTGCACTTAGTTTGAAGCAAAAGCCTCCTCACTTTGACTCTCAGTGTTTGGCTCACTTAAATGGAAGGCAGTGCCTGAAAATTAAAGCAACGTCTACATTACACTATAAATGTACAGTTTATTCCACAACTGAGGGTGTTGCAATAAAATCACAAAGCAGGGCTCAGAATCATTAAAACTTCTTTGTATTCAGTGTTTAGTTTGACTTGTTAAAATTTCAAAAATCATTTACAGTCATAGCTAAATTTATGACAGTCTTGGAGGCGATCAATACATAAATAGTCTTGAAACTTCCTTCTATGAAATGACTGCTCGGTATTTCAACATGCTGCAGTAGTAGAGCATTGATGTGCCGTGAGAACTGTCTGGTTGTGCTGTGAAATTTTGTACAAAAGTGAGGAAAATCAATCTTAAACAAACACTAGTTTACCATAAACAATATTCTATCCAACCAAAATTACAACTTATAAAACTGGTGAAAATTAATCAGCAAATTAAAAGCGAGAAAAATCAGTCTTTCAATTCTAAAATGCCAACATTCTAAATGCAGGTGGCCAAAGGATGAAATTGGGATCTTGTGATACTTTTTACTCGTAGCCTTAGAAATCAAGGAAAGGCGTTCATGTGTTTTTTTGTTGTGGACTGTACAATGAAGCTGAAGTTTAGAGAAGTGTCTTTGTACGTGTTTCCGTGGTACATGAATACCCAATGATTTCTAACCCTTGCTGCACTCTCGCCATTTATGACAACAATTTGGAGGGCCAAAAGGCCTGTTCCTGTGCTGTAATTTTCTTTGTTCTTTGTTCTTTGCACCCCTGCAAGTTCGAATCTGCAACACTAACACAATAGAACAAGAGTTCTGGGTGTCCCTCTCATCACTTACCCCTCTGGATCAAAATACTCTGCATACACTGCCCACTCAGTTTACTCACTAACTCAGTGAATTGCAATTTACTTTGTGTTTTGTTCTGATCCATTGAATTTCAATTCTGTATCAGTTCAATTATTCAATAAGAATTATACTGTTATAAAGATTACAGATACGAAATGTCATCTGTGAAACTCAGATCCCTGAACTGAATGCAGTGCACGGAACAGATTTAACATCATGAGTAGTTAGAACTAGCTCAGTTGAACAAGTTTTGAAAGTGTGTCCGTCCTCACAGTTAAAACAAGTGGTGCTGGATTTGAAACATTAATGCATTTGATCTTTCTTTAACTTGCTGCATGCACTATGTTGCAGACCTCTCCAGTAAGACTGTAACCAGAGTAAATGCAACTAAATGCAATGTTTATAGGTAATCAATTCAGCTGAAGAAAGTGGCTGTGGAATTATTTGTCTCTTTGACATGTGCCATGTTACTGAAAAAGACAGGAACTGTTGACTTAGAAAGCTCGCAAGATTGCATGTCAATAAGTTTGTTAAGAATTGATTTGTGAGCATCTGGGCCAATCACTGGCCTCGACAGTGGGGTCCTGTCTACGTGAAGCTGCCAGCCATTTAGATTCCAGGAGCTTCTGGGTCCTAAAGACCATCAGTTTATTGCCAGTCATCAAGAATTCCAATGGGCAACCAGTTGACCTAGCTAGCCAGTCGGTAAAATAGCCACTTTACCCGCCTGAGAGCAGGTAGATGATCGGCCAGTGGTTAGGTGAGATTGTTAAGGGTGTTAATTGCTGCAGAGTCAAGAGAGTTCTCAATATACCACTTGGCCCAGCACTTAACTGTTGAGGGGAGTTCAAAGGTAACAGAATCAAAGATATGCTGGAACCATAATCATGAAAGGCAACTTTCAGAAAGAGAGTTGCTGACAACGATATTCTCTCCAGTACTGTGATGAATGCAGCCTGCTGGCACTCCTTCCTTACCACCTCCCATTATAACAGAAGAAAATGACAAAGAGAGAAGCAAAAGGGGCAAGGGAAACATAAGGAGAAAGGACAGGTAAGAGAGCTAAAGGACCAGAGGAAAGACAGAAACAGAAACAACAGCATAAAATCAGAACAGACACTGTAAACAGATTGAGACCATGACATTAAAATGCAGTGGTGGTGGGAGCACAAAACAGATTGTATTGAATAGGTCACCCATGACTGGGAGCTCTGGGTTCAAGTTGTGCCAGCTCCAGAGGTGTGTAATAACGTCTCTGAGCAGGTTGATTAGAAAAATAGGTGAAATATAAAAAAAAAGCAATGATTGTGCCTAAAGTGTAAAAAGCATCTTTTTATTTTTCTCAATTTTTAAAATTGTAGACTGAGATGGTAAAAGGACTGATTTAACACTAGTAACCAAATTAATTCACAAGGAGTGAACCCAATCAATGAATGACTACATATCCTTCTTCATTGTTTTTATTCTGCACCCTACATTTTAAAGATCTGTGCAAGCTCCTTTTTCTTTTGAAACATGACTGCTATTCTTAAGTTGGAAAAAAATTACTTGAAATTTTAAAAACAGGTTTACTGGAACTCATTGTGAGCTGTGTTTACACTGCTGCTTTGTTCAAGCAATGGAGGAGGAGAAATAAAACACAGGGCACTGAGGTATGTCATCATAGTAAGATTTGGGCAGCAACAGATGGCTGATTCATTTGTGTAGCTGTGACCATTCATTGCTGCTGGAAATCATCAGCCTAACAACTACTGTCTGATTGGCTTGTGAGATATTGTATTATGATTCACTTTACTAATTCGCTCACAAACACTCTATGTTTACTAAACTGCATTTCCATTCATTCATACATAAAACTGCATTTTTGTGGTACCTTTTACTCTTACAAGATAAACTAAATTAAACATCCCTTCCTTGGCTGCCAACCCATTACCGTTTCTTTGCACCTTTCGATTCTTATCAGCCCACACTGCAAGCAGTGTTTAGACCTGTTTTTGTATCAAAGGCTACTCCTGAATAAGAATTAATACCGTAACCTACTCAGGACAATGCCATTCCTGCCATTGTTTCTCCATATCCCACTCAAGCCTATGGAAAGATTATGATATTAATTAGCTCTTCGTAACTATCTCTTGGGCCCTGAATAGGCTGCAGGACATCAGTTTCCTCTACCAGCATGTCCTTACAGTCTGTTGCTTTTCATCTCTTTGAAATTTCCTTGTACCATACCTATTTCTATAACACTGTACTATCTATTTCTAACTTTTATTTAGGACTACCATCTTGTACTAACATACAGATTTATACTTTTAAACACATATTAAATAGGATCGCTACTCACTTTAAGAAACTTACTATTAAAACAGCGCTTCTGTGAAACTGCATGAATGACTGTGCAGGAACTGTCAAACCAGCAATAGTAAATGAAATCTCATGACGCAGCTGCGGCAGATCGGTTTAATATCCTCTATAAAAACCAAAAGAACTGTGGATGCTGTAAATAAGAAAAACAAATGGAAGTTGCTGGAAAAGCTCGGTGGGTCTGGCAGCATCTGTGAAGAAAAATCAGAGTTAATGTTTTGGGTCAGTTCTGAGGAAGGGTCACCGGGCCTGAAACATTAACTCGGATTTTTCTTCACAGATGCTGCCAGGCCTGCTGACCTTTTCCAGCAACTTCTGTTTTTCTTTTCCTAATGTCCTCTATACTTTTGTTTTAGTACATGTATAATTTCCCATTTATTTAGATCATATAGGTTTAGTATTTTTACTAACATTACTAACTTTAAAGACAAAAGGATTAACACCTCTTTATTATGCAAACTCAGACCAGACACACATTCTAATCCCATCAGGAGTAACAGCCAGCATTTAGCAAGTTCTTAAACTATCTTCTGTTTCCGCAAGACAGATGTCACACAAAATTGCGTACAATAGAGAAAACTATGTGACATCATAGTGCTAAAATCTTACTGTATGTAAAAACTGTGTATAAAAGAGGCTGCTGTAAAACTATACTTTGGATTCCATTGCCACCTTGAACTGTACCACTGTGGATGCTCAATAAAGAGGTTATTTTCACCACTTACCAATCACGGTCACTGTTGAACACAACCCCACAACTTGACATAGTTAACAGGATCACTGGGGACACCCTTGAAACTGACTGGTCACTGATACTACTGCGAAGGTTAGAGACTTTCTTCTTAAAGTCGCGACCTAGTCCCTGAACACAATCCCGAACCTCTCGTGAGTTGGCCATTTGTGATTCCCCTTGCGCCTAGACCTCAGGCGCTCCAAATAGGCTGAAATAGTCCACAGCAAGAAATTGCCTACAGCACGAGTATATGGGTGACTATGAGTGACCCCAGTAAACTGCCTATGACCTCCAAAGGTGAGATAGCCCCTCCTGGCACAACCAAGGAAGAAATGCTGCAGCAGTTACAAAACTATATTGAAGTACAGTTCTTGTTAGAGAAAACTCGAATCAAAATTAGGCAGAAATACAATATTCCCAAAGGACATTGGACCCTAAATGACATGAAGCGGGTCTGGGGAGAAAACACCTGACAGAAAGATAAGAACAGAACTAAGTAGTCCCTTGTGTTAATGGGACGAATTCGCCAAAGGAAAGAAATCATGTCTCGATCAGCCTATGATCATGAATTAAACCATCTTAAACAGCAATTAAAAGCAGTGCATGAACAGCTGCAAAAGGAGAGATCAAAGTAGGAAAAAGCTGAACTTAAAAATCAGGAGCTTGAGAAAGAAAACAAGAAACTGAAGGACGAAATAATAATCCTGTCAGTTTCTTCCCCATTGGTTCCTAAGCCCATACAGAACTTGTATCCAACTACCCCTGTGACATCCAGGAAGTGGTTCAGCAAAACCAAGCTATCAGCAAAACCAAGAGGAGAAACGGGAATGGATCAATAATCGCACAGACTGTGCAAAGATGGAGTTTGGAGACACGGAGAATCAAATCGACCAGTCGTATCCACTGCCTTGATGCCATATCTGATACAACAAATCCACTCATGGGGACATTTGGGGCCTGAACAGATAACAGCCCGGTTCCAGCGCAACTGGTGGGGACGCGGTTTTAAAATTTATGCCCAAGCAGTAATGGAACGCTGCCTCACTTACCAGAAGAACAACCCCAGAGTCAAAGTACAAGTTCCCCAACTGGAAGTACCAGAGCTTCCAGGCCCATTCCAACACTTGCAAGTTGATTATTTCTCACTCCCACACTGTCAAGGTTACTCAGATGTCCTTGTAATTATGGAGTTTTCTAGATGGTTGGAAGCTGTTCCTGCGAGAAAGCCCACAGCCAATCACACAGCCAAAGTACTGTGTGAGGATTACATACCCCGGTGGGGGCTACCCATCGGCATTGACTTGGACCAGGGAAACCATTTCACGGGAACAGTGTGTTAAGAAGTTTGCCAGTTATTGAGGATTGACTGGAACTTTCACTGTCCCTATCATCCACAATCATCAGGGCAGGTGGAAAGGATGAATCTGACCCTGAAACAGCGGCTGGTTAAATACCACCGGGAGGGAATGCCCTGGCCCCAGGCTTTATGAATAGTTCTGTGCAGTGTCAGGGCTACCCCCAACTAAACGACAGGTCTGAGTCCATTTGAAACAATGACAGGCAGGTTAATGTCCCTACCCAGGACAATGGACCAATAGAGGGCTGACTGCCATCTTATGAGTGACGCCCTATTGTCTTACTGCCAAGCACTAACAGACGCTATAAGTTCTGCCTCCTCACAGGTATCGGCTTCCTGGAATGACCTGCCAGAGGGAGGTCACAACATCATACCAGGCGAGTGGGTTCTTGTGAAAAAGATCCACAAGGATCCCTTAAGTGCAAAGTGGGAAGGACCGTACGAGGTGCTGCTGATCACCCAATCGGCTGTCAAGGCCCAAGGAAAGGCGGCCTGGATTCACACCTCCCACATCAAACGGGCATCCTACAGTACAGCGGCACCAGAGACTGACCAACAACAATGCAGTCTACGGTCACTTTTTCAATTATGAATATTGCAGTTTTTGTACTATTGGGATATTCAGAGTTACATATAAATACTTATCTCTATATATCGTATACCTGTGCCAAAGCTTCTAATCTATCCAAGTGTTGCTATGTTCCCACATTCCCACTCACTCTAAAGGGGGAATCCCACTCCACCCTGTTCCCTTTCCTGAATCTGAAATGGCAGGATGGTATGTTTATCAAAACTTCACATCCCACCTTTCTCCAGGCCCTGGGGTGTTCACCAATGTACATAACCCAAAGGGAGGGGAACTCAGTTCTCTCATAAACACAACAGGGCATATTGAAGCCTGAAGGTCTGCAAACCACTCCCTGACCTACTTCTCTGGGTGGTACCAGCCCGACTATGATCGTACCCATAATCTTCCATTCCTGGACTTATGAATACCTCAAATCGGGGAAGACCACAAGGGTCCATGCATTTTGTGAACTCCTCCAAGAGGGTGGAGGGGGGTAGGAGGCAAAAGATTGGACAGAGCAATTGCTCTCATTATTTCAATGTCACAGCCTTATCCAGTCTGTTGACCGATTTTGATAAGGGTACAAGTGGAGGCACCTTCTCCATGCAATGGTATCCTGAGGTTATCGCCCGCTTCACCTCCAATAATGGCACTTATTACATTTGTGGCTGCAGAGCATACCTGTGGCTCCCCACCCGCTGGTGAGGTTCATGCCTCCTCAGTTTAGTCACGTACAATTATCATTCTGTCAAACTGCCTAACTGGAGACACAAGACAGCCATCTCTGAAACCCAGTGTTTCTTTGCTGTTGTATTTCCTTTCTGTGGTGAAGATATAACCTTGGCTTCATTTCTGGAAAAGGTAAGAAATGATACATTCTCTGCCCTCAGCAGAATAAATGATGAAATGGTCACTATTTGCACAGTAGCATTCCAGAACCAAACGGCCCTTGATTTTGTGTTAGCTGAGAGAAGGGGCTCCTGTGCCCTGATTGGGTCTGAATGTTGCATCTATATCCCAGACAACTCTGAAAGTATTACTAATCTGGCCAACCATATTAGAAAGGAGGTCAAAAAGATTTGAGAAGCTCCTCCCACTACCCTGTGGATTTGGGCTACAGGATGACTGGGATCCTTAGGGACCTTCATTGTACAGGGACTCGTCATGTTTATTATTGTTATTCTAGCTGTATATGTTGTTTTCTCTTTTATAAAGTGCAGTGGCCAGAAAGCTATTAAAAGTGTGAACCATCCCCAACTACAAGCCATGTCTCCGCAAGGCCCTCCAACATCTAAAAGACCCAAGTGGTACATTTGAGCTATGATGAGAATTGAGTGATTGTCTTCAAAGGGTCTCAATAGATTCAAAAGGGGAGACTGTGAGGTGTTGTGTTGTGATTCGCTTTACTAACTCACTCACAAACACTCTATGTTTACTATACATTCATAAAATCACATTTTTGTGGTACATTTTATTCTTACAAGATAAACTAAATTAAATATCCCTTCCTAGGCTGCCAACCCATTATTGTTTCTTTACACCTTTCAATTCTGATCGGCCCCATGCTGCAAGCAGTGTTTAGGCCTGTTTCTGTGTCAGAGGCTACCCCTGAATAAGTGTTAATACTGTAACCTACTCAGGACAATGCCATGCCCCACCCCCATCATGTCTCCATAACTCACTCGAACCTATGGAAAGATTATAATATTAATTAGCCCTTCGTAACCATCTCTCAGTATCTGAATAGGCTACAGGACCTCAAAACAGTTTCCTCTACCAGCATGTCCCTACAGTCTGATGCTTTTTATCTCTTTGAAATTTCCTAATACAGTATCTATTTCTTTAAAACTGTACTACATATTTCTAACTTTTATTTAGGACTACCATCTTATACTAACATTTGAATTTATACTTTTAAACACACATTAAATAGGATCGCTACTCACTTTAAGAAACTTACTATTAAAACAACGCTTCTGTGAAACTGCATGAATGACTGTGCAGGAACTGTCAAACCAGCAATAGTAAATGAAATCTCACGACCCAGCTGTGGGAGATCAGTTTAATATCCTCTATACTTTTATTTAATACATGCATAATTTCTCACTTATTTAGATCATATAGGTCTAGTATTTCTACTAACATTACTGTCTTTAAAGACAAAAGGACTAACACCTCTTTATTATGCAAGCTCAGACCGGATACACATTCTAATCCCATCAGGAGTAACAGCCAGCATTGAGCAAGTGCATAAACTATCTCCTGCTTCCCCAAGACAGATGTCACACAAACTTACTTACAAAACAGGTAAAAATATGTAACATCATAGTGCTAAACTTTTACTGTGTGTAAAAACCGTGTATAAAAGAGGCTGCTGTAAAACTATACTTTGGATTCCATCACCACCTCGAACTGTACCACTGTGGATGCCCAATAAAGAGGCTGTTTTTACCACTCACTGATCTCGGTTGCTGTTGAACACAACCACACAAGCTGTTAGGCAGATGAACCACTTAAGTATTTACGATGGTGGGGAGAGGTGTCCAGGCTGCAGGAAGAGCAGGCTCTGTATCCCTATCTCTCTGCAGTAAACGTGCCCAGAAACTTGAAGTAAGCCAGTTATTTTCTCCACCAGTTGCTGTAAGCTGTTGCCTTTAATCTTTAACTAAGTGACTTTGTAATTACTATGATTATCACCTTGTGCTTCTTGTGAAGAAGAGAAAGAACCTGGTGAAAGGAGATTGAAGAACCAAAAATCTTGGGAAGGAAATGGAACATTTCATCAAACCCTATGAATTTGTGCTATTGAACTGTGTTTCCCCATGTTTTTACCTCCACCCAGAATACCAGTGTTTCTGTCTTTATGTGTTAAAATAGGGTTTAGAGGCATTTTCTGAAGAAGGGTCCTGACCCGAAACGTCATCTTTCCTGCTCCTCTGATGCTGCCTGACCTGCTGTGTTCCTCCAGCCCCACACTGTGTTATCTCTTACGAAAGGCTTCAAAGTTTTATTTACTCGTGGCTAGAACTTATTTATTAGTAATATCACCAGTTCTTGTTAAGTAAGGGAACCTGATCAATGTTTCTTGTTAACCTAATTTCATTGGACAGGTACACTGGGAACTTAGGATACTTTGATTAAATCATAAACTTTTGTGGTGACCCTGGGAGTAGTGGGACTTAAGAATCATCTAATCTTCCTGAGTAGGCCAAAACAAAAGAAAGAACAGGACAGAGTTCTTTCTAAATGGTAATCAATACAGAAACAGTAGAGGTTCAAAGAAATTTGGGGTTCTGTGTATGTTAACAGTGAAAATTTCATGAACAGATAGAGAAAATAATCCAAAAGCACTAATAGCTTGCAAGTTTTATATTTAAGGAATAGAACTAATGGTGGAAGCCATGCTTCTGTTACAAAAAAGCCTGGTTAGACCACAACTGGAATATTGTCAGCAGTTTTGGGAATTATAACTTACATGTGATATATTGGCTTTGGAAGCAGCACAATGTAAATTTAGAGAATAAAAATAGGAAGAACTGCAAATGCTGTAAATCAGCAACAAAAATAGAAGTTACTGGAAAAGCTCAGAGTTAACATTTCAGGTTAAGTGAACCTTCCTCAGAATAGATATTTCCTTGTGTAAATTTAGAGAATGATATCCGGACTCAAAGGGTTTAATTACGAGGCTAGAATATACAATCTACGGTTACATTCGTCAGAATTTAGGAGATCATGGGGTGATTTGACCAACGTTTTCAAAATATTAAGAAGAACAAAGAAGACGGATAGGGAGAATTTATTTCCATTGGCTGGAAAATCTAGGGCCAAGGGGCATCGTCTAAAAATAAGTTTTCAGGGGTGATATTAGGAAACAGCCCTAGTTGCAATGAGTAGCAGAATTTTGGAACTTGCTTCTACAAATGGTGATTGATACCAGATCAACTGTTAATTATAAAGCTGAGATTAAAAGATTTTCATTAACCAAAAATGTTAAGGAGACTGGGGCAAAGGTGGGTACATGGAGTTAGATCATAGATTCTGTATGATTTCGTTGAAAGACAGAGAAGGCTCAAAGGTTTAAATGGCCAACTCATGTTCCCATGTTCCTATTTTGGGCCCATGCCAAAATTTAATGTGTCCAGAATCTTTAATTTACTATGTATAACACAGTGAGAGATGGCCTGGCAATATATAAAACTTCTTTAGACTTTATGCTGCTCTTTCAATGGAAGTCTGCTGCAGAACAAGTTGTCCTGGAAGTGGCATGTGGTAAAAAGGGGCCAGAATTGGACACGAGTGACGCCATAGTGATGTGGTAGGTAATTAAAGCAGCAGATTTGGTAAGATATAGTGAGAGAGCTCGTTAGGCCTCGTGGCAAAAAACTCTCCAAAATCTCGACATAACAGCTATGGTATTGTCCATTTCTTTCACTTTTAAAAGATAATTCAATTCCAATGAGTGGGGTCGGGGTGACGTTTACAATTATTTAATATAATCACAGGGAATATTTCAGCTGAGACAAATATATTCCTCACCTGATATTTAGCAGTCAGCAGACAGAAATAGGGACCAGGAATCCGAGATGCTGTTTCGGCTCCTTTGTTAAGAAGCACTGAGGTTAAATGTATCACTGTTATAGCTGTCTTGTTTAGATCAGTCAAATCTACACAAATTGAATGAGGGCTCCTCCAGATTCCACATTTGTATTTTCTAACTGAGCAAATAGAAAATTAATGTGCAATAATTCTGGAGAGATTTCATCAATAATTACAGCAGAAAATTAAGTTTGATATATGGTTAGATATATATTTTTATAATATTTCTACTGTTGGTACTATACCAGTTAATAGCTGCTACTTTCTCCATTACACTTCACTGTGTTATAGGGCATTATTTCCATCGCAGCACCACAGATCTTTCTAATTTGTTCTATAGGCAAAAATGATTGCTTTGCTTCCTGGAGATAGGCTAATTCACTGCAGTGAAATTATTATGAACTAATGGAGGCCATGGAAAGAGTCACAAGGTTGTAATTTAATCGAGGAGGTAACATGAACATCAGCGGAACCTTGAAATTCAATTACTGGATTTAGTTCCCTTCACAACATCTTTTATTTGCAAAATATATAGTGCATACAGTTCTGAAGTTTAAAGAATTACAAAAGAAAGATTAAAGACAGCTGCAAGCAACTTTGTGATTTACTAAATAACTCTTGTGACGCTGAGTAAAGAGAATTGGAAAACTGGATTGGAATATAGGAACAGGAGTTACCCATTCAGCCCCTTAAGCCTGGTCTGACACCATTCAATCAGAACATGACCAACCTGAACCTCAGCTCGATTTCCCCACTTTTGATCACAATCCCTTCACATTTCCACCTAATAAAACTCTTCTGATCGCAGCCTTGAAGGTTTCAAATGATATAGTACTAACAGCCTTTTATGACACATGTAAATACAGAAACCTTTCAAAAATACATCAACTCATGGTTTGTACTGCACTGAAAAACCTTTACTATGTTAACTCACTGTTGGCAGCCATTATTGAATGGATCTCACATATCCCCAGCTGGGAGGACAGCAGAGGAGTTAATAATAACAAAATGCTGATATTGTGTAATATACTGTACTAAAATTAGTGATTTAATTGATAGCTATTGCAGTAGATTTTCCTATTCTTACAATGGGAACAACTGGTCTACCTTTAATTTAAACAGTTCGAAAATCAGAGGTTCTCGTAGGACAAGTCATGCTCTTTTGAACATTGTATCCCTGCACCTACTTCAACCAGGTAATCCATTGCCCCAGGGACAGAGAAGAAAAGTTATGTTTAAAGTTCCCAAAGTAGTTGGATGGTTAAATGCCACTACCATGGAGAACTTTGCACAGTAGTTTTAACTGTTGAGTTCACTGATTTCAGACACAAATCGAAGAGCACTATTATTGCCATCAAGCCTCAAACATGAAATAATCCATTGAAAAGGTCTCCTTTCATATGGAATTGGGTGTCTGTGTGCAAAAACTCCACACAGGGAAAAAGGTGAATTATAACTATGAAAAGACGTTCCATCCTTTGTAGTTCTCCAAATCTGTGGTCACCTCTCCCATAACTCAATGCTTGAATCTTTCTGACCAGAATAATAGCCATCACACAGCATCAGAACAGATCTAATTGAAGTCATAAATAATATTTTCTGTAACAGTGACCATAGTGCATCATTACTGAATGAGCTCTTTGACCTTCCTTCAACCTTTAATCACACCATCCTTTTTCAACATCGTAATCAGTTTACAGATTCCTTTCACTTGGTTCCACTCCCATACTCTGCTCCTCTTTCCCCACCTTGCAGCTACATTAAGCCCTGCTTTTTCTTACCTATATGTTGTTCCTTTGTGTCCAAATCTGTAGGCATGGGGTCAGATTCAACATCAACATAATTAACAGCCACCTACATGAGTCCAGCCTCTCTCTTGTTTACACCACAATCTCTGAAAGATGACTTTCACATCTCTTAAGCCACAAATTTTCCAAGCGAAGCAAAGCTCTCGTTGTGACCTTGCAGCCTCAAGATAAAGTCATAGTGTCATACAGCATGGAAGCAGACCATTTGTTCCAAATCATCCACGCCAACCAGACATTCCAATCTGACCTAGTCCCATTTGTCAGCATTTGGCCCATATCCCTCTAAACTCTTCTTATTCATGCACCCAGCCAGGTGCCTTTTAAATGTTATAATGGGACTAGCCTCCACCACTTCCTCTGGCAGCTCATTCCATACATGCATCACCGTCTGCGTGTAAACTTCACCTCTCAGGTCCTTTTTAAATCTTTCCCCTCTCACCTTAAACCCATGCCCTCTAGTTTTGGATTCTCCCACACGAGAAAAAAGAACTTGGCTATTCACCCTATCCATGCCCCTCATGATTTTATAAACCTCTATATGGCCACCCCTCAGGCTCTGACACTCCAGGGAAAAAAGTTCCAGCCTATTCAGCCTCTCCTTATAACTCAAACCCTCCAATCCCACTAACATCCTTGAAAATCTTGTGTGGACCTTGTTAAGTTTAATAGCATTTTTTCTATAGAAGGGCAACCAGAGTTGTACGCAGTACTCTAAAAGTGCCCTCACCAATGACTATTTGACTATACAACAATCTCTGTCTGCAGAAAGGACTTGAACTTGAACTTGTATTTTATCACACACCTCAAACATCTCCAATAGTGTTTGAACATGTAAGCTTCTGAATGATAGGCATGAGTGTGACTATGGAACAATATTAGTGGAGAATTAATTTTAAAATTAATGAATGTCGGTGAGTTAGATTTTGTTCATAGCACTAATATTAATGGTGTCACTTTTGACACGCTTCTGTTTTCTGTTTTCAGCATTGCTTCGCTATGTACTTGCAAGCTGTATGAGACATGCAGCACAGGGAGGGAACAATAAGCAGCATTAGCAATGAGAAGTTTTTACACACCTTCTGTTTTCATGACTGAGGATTGATGAGCAATAAAACCTGATGATTTTATTGTAATAAGTTGTCATTTAGCTCACAAAGTGCATTCGGGCATCGAAATATTTACTCTCTGTGGATATATTGAACTTGACAATGTATAACTGCTCTTGCACTTTTGTGAAAGGTCATCAGCATCTAATACTAACTACCACCACTGAACTTCACTCTAAATTAAGAGCAAACATATTTTCTTTAAAGATTTTTAAATAAAAAGGTGACTACAATAAATACAATTTGTACAACTCTGCATTTCATTCTTGTTAAACTGAACACTTTTGATAAATGTGGACTGGAAAAGAACAGCAGGTCAGACAGTATCCGAGGAGCAGGGAAGTCAACGTTTCGGGCTGAAACCTCTTGTCAGGACATGGCATGACTAGGGGTTTCAGCCCGAAATATTGATCTTCCTGCTCCTCGGATGCTGTCTGACCTGCTGTGCTTTTCCAGCTCCACATTTATCGAATCTCGCTTCCAGCATCTGCAGTCCTTACTGTCTCCTAAACATTTTTGATGTTGCTTTCTGTTCTTTCCATGACTTTTGTATGCAAAAGGATATGGCCTTGTTTCTCTAATCTCCCAGCTTTCAAAACTCAAATTAACCATCAAATTGAAAACAAATAACTGTGTATTGATTTACTCCTAATGTTTTTCATCATCTTTCCTCCCAGAACTCTCCTGTACTGTATGCTTTTGGCCCTAAAACTAAATTGCTCAATTTGAAAGAAGGCTTGATCATTTTACATTCCTCCAAGCCAAAATGGATGCTCAGAGTCAAATCTCCCTTTCGACATGAATTTTGTTACCAGTACTCAGGTTGCTCTGAAGACGAGAAAACTAAACACGTGTGAGGGAAAGGGGACAAGTGTACCCCTTTCAAGTCTCTTTTTTTTTACCGTGTCTCACACCTGCACACACACAACAATAAAAAAAGAAAAAATAAAGTTAAAACATTATACGCATAAACAAGGGATTCAGAATCTCCTCAGTGAGGGGACTGACTCCAAGTTGGCTGGCTACAGTTGGTGTACTGTGCACATGCAAATAAAGGGTGACTTGGTGACAGAATACCGGCCTCTATGCAGTTATTTCAAGCAGCTTCCCTGTTTATAGAAGGGCACTTGAAGCCATAAGTTTCTGAGTCAAGTTCAAAGAGCAATTATTCTGCAACTGCAGAAACCTTATGAAAATCAGTTTTTTTGGCGGGGGGAGTGGGGTGCGGTGGCAGGGGTGTTAAGTACTAGAGAAAAAAAAATCAAGTGACTTTATTTGTAGATGAGGCAATAAGTGTCAATTACAGCATGCATACAGACTCCCAGCATAGAATACAGCCTCAAACAAGGAGACAATTGTAGTACAGGGAAGGTTATGAGGAAGAAAGAAAATGACAATAAACAAAGCCAGCAGAAAAGGTTAAAGTGTTCCTGCTGCAAGGAAGAAGCGATGGAGTCAATTTGTACTTACCAAATGATAATAAATGATACTGGCGTCTCATGAACATTCAGCTGGAAAGCAAATGCTGCATATTCTATCTGTCCAAGTACATAATGTACAATGTCCTAACTATGTTATTACAGTGTTCACAGACATAACCACCAATATCACTGTAAGGCACACACACAGCATTAGAAAGGTTGGTGAACCACTTTATTATGTCTGGCTCACATGGCACTTCATGCGCAGTTGAACCTTTGCTTGAACCACACAAATACTGCAGGTCTACACCTTAAGCTTGCTTGACCAGAGACGAGTATTGTAATGTCAGTAGCAAAGGTACGGCAGCCAATAAAATGCAATAATCCAACATCATAGTGGCTGATAACAACGTTGCATTTTATTTCTTGTCAAAATTTTGCACTGAGCATTAACACATTGCTCTATGTGGGTGTCACCATCTAATCAAGTATTTATTGTCCAGCCCAAACTGCCTGGAAAGCAGTCAAAAGTCAATCACATCTCAAAGCACAGCTAGCCCAGACTAGGTAAGGATGATGGATTGCCTTTCCTAAAAGACATTAGTGAACCAGTTGGAGTTTATGACAATTGACAGTGGTTACATTGTCATTGTTAGGCTGACCTTTTTTTAATTCCAGATTTATATTCAATTCAAAATTCACCATTTGTGAACCCAATGCCACATTAGCTGGGGTTTCTGAAGCACTTGTTGAGCGATATTACCAGTATGACATTGCCTGTCCTGTACTAGAGCATGTGCTTCAGTGGGAGGTGAGTGAAGTAGCCAAGAGAGGAGTGTGATACTTACCCTGGCAGTGCAGAGAATGGTATTGGTCTTTGTACGTCAGTGTTGGTCACTCCTCAGCACCACTGAGAGAGCACTGGCTGGTTGGTGATCTTGGTCCAGGTTGGCAGGGTCAGGTGGCATGGCCTCCTCTGTTGGCACTTTGGGAAGACATTACCCCTCTTTTTCCCAATACTCTCCACAAAGACCTTCAGATCCCTGCCAGAGAATCAATGCACCATCTTCCCCTTTGTCGTCATGTTCATTTTCCGTCTTTGGCCAAGCAGGGCAGCTTCAGAAGGCAATGTTCATCTGGGTAAAGAGCAGTCTCTTTAATATACAGGGATACTGGTCTTTCAGCAGTTATTTGGTGAGTGGCAAGTTGTTCCAAGTTGGTAGGATGGGGAATAGAATTAGATGTTATGAATGCCATAGAGATGGAGTATCATATCATAGAATTCCTACAGTGTGGAAACAGGCCATTCGGCCTAACAAGTCCACACTGGCCCCTCTGAAGAGCATCCCACCCAGACCCATTCCCCTAATTTCCCATGTCTAATCCACTTAACCTAAACATCCCTGGGCGCTATGGGCAATTTAGCACGGCCAACCCACCTACCCTGCACATCTTTGGACTGTGGGAGGAAACTGGAGCACCCGAGGAAACCCACACAGATGCAGGGAGAATGTGCAAACTCCACACAGACAGTCGCCCGAGGCTGGAATCAAACCCGGGTCCCTGGCGCTGTGCTAACCACTGAGACACCATGCCGCCCTTAGATGTTTAATGAGGTGTGTTTGGTAAGGTATAGTGAGAAATTTCATTGGGATCTCGCAGCAAGAATCCCTCCACAAAATTTGAACCAGCTCGCAATTTGCAAAAAAATGGTAAGATTCAACCTAGGCCGACTATCCAAACGTAGATAGCAGGGAACCATCCCTGCAGCTATGATGGAGTATTAACCTTCCAGGGATATATGATGTGGAAGGGTTTAAGCACTGGTCTGTGTGTGTTAGCGTCCTGACATCCTAATGTGTGGATCAGTGCGAAGGCCATAGTTTTGAGAGCAGTCATGAAACACCCTCTTCACTGCAGGTAAAGAAAAGCAAAGTGTCTCTCTCTCTCTTTCTGAAAGTGCTGCCAACCAGTCACTGTCAAAAGGAATCAGAAGAAAAGTACTTCAAACAACTTGCACAGTCAAGTATCTCGAAATCAACTGTTCAACTACCAACATCAATGGTTCTGCTAACATCTATTGTAATAACTACAACATTCTGCTGTCCACTCTTTACGAACAACTCAAAAAACTGATCGGCACATCTTTTGCAACTTTTATCTTTTCTTTGGACTCAATTCTTATTCTTAATCTATGTGTGAGTGCTTTCATTTCTTCTCATGTTTAGTAATTAACAAAATCATATCTTTTGTTAACTCAAGAAAGCCTGACTGAATTTGGTCCTTTTAAAACATTTTTTTTGGGTCCTGAAGGAAGGTATCCAAGGGAAGGGGTCATTTTTGAATTAGCCACATTCCAACCAACTGAGGGGGGGTGGGTGAATAAAGAGGAGGAGTCAGTTTGTCCCTTCTCACCCAGGGACATAACAATTTGAAATGTCCCATCTGGCACTCATAACAAATTGGTCAAGACTGTCATAACTCTTGTATTGTTGGTCAATTTCTTTTGGGAGATACCAACAAACTGTCTAGTTTTGCTTTCAATCACAGGGTTTACACAGAGGCAGGGTCCTTGTTCCATCTTATCTCAGAAACCCTCCATTGCCAAATCCAATTGATTCCAAAACAAATCCACGATTTTTGCCTCAGCCCTTCTTATCATGAATCTTACAATCCCAACAGTATGGAATCAGACCATTCCAGTCCATCAAGTCCACCCCAACCTTCCAAAGAGCATCCCACTCAATGCCCGTAAACCCTGAATTTTACATGGCTAATCTACCTAACCTGCACATCTTTGGATTGTGAAAGGAAACCCACGCAGACACGAGGAGAACGTGCAAACTCCACACAGGCAGTCACCCGCGGGCGGATATTGAACCTGGATCCCTGGTGCTGTGAGGCAGCAGTGCTAACCACTGAGCCACCATGCATTTGTAATGATTTATCTCTCCTTGTGAGAAGATTGTTGGCTGTTTCTAGTATTAATGAATAAATTGCTATGCAATAAAACAACAGTTTTAGAATTTTATGGTCCTTACTGACAGGTTTGCTAGTGGGAATATGTGTAAAATTCCCCAGGGGGGCCTTCTCACTACCTTCTAAATCAGCAGGACATCCTGTTCAGCCCTCAGGTGGGAAGGGAGGGTGTCACTCCACTCAAGGGTCGCCTGAGTGCCCCTCCCTCCCCCCTCCCCCCAAAAATATGCTTATGTACTGCCTCCCAGTCTTTCCATCAAATCCCCACCATTCCTCTCCTTCATCCCCACCAGGCTTCACTTCCTTTCCGTACACAGTCCTCGACCCTGGGATTCAGGAGATCCAGAAACTGCTTGAAGTCCAAATCCTGGCCATTGCTTCCATTGGGATCAGAGAGATGTTCCACTGAAGTAAAGTGAAAACAAGCACTCCTCCAGCATTAATGTGGGTATCTTTGTTGTGGTTCCTATAAATACGTAAAATTTCTCAGCAAATGTTTACAATCAAAAGCAACTTAGGGTAACTCACCAAGCAACGTTCCCAACCTCCTTGTTAAGAAATCTCTGATTTGTTCATGTCTGATACCAGCAGGAAGTTAAAGCTTGATCCTTTCACAATTTCATTGCATAAAACCTATATTCAGTCTAAGTGTAATTATCCATGAATATGTAGGAAGAAACCATCTCCTTTTAATCGTCAAGTGGATTTAGTCTATTGCAATCAAAACTGTACTTTCCACAAGTTTAAATTACGCATCACTATAGAATTCGTAAAGATTTGAGATTTGCTGATGGATTAACTGCAATGTTCATCGAGCACTACTTTCCTTATAGGGGGATCTTAGAAATCAACCCTTATCACTAACCATGTCAGAATGGAATGAACCCCTGCTGGGTTCCTCTGTCTTGAGGCATCAAACACTAAAATATGATATGAACTTTAACTGAAGTGGGCTTCCGTCCAAATTTCTGAAGATCAACTGGATAATCCAAAATGACAAGGATTCCATGTAAAACGGGATTCTTCCTATCATCTTGGCACTAGAAAGTAAACCTCTTCCACTTATAATCAGCCTATGTTGAAGGTTTTCTTGCAGCCATATTAATGTCTGTATAAAGGAACTAATAAATATCCACCAAGTCACATAGATGGACATTCAAATCTATAGGGCAGAATGTGTGTAGAATTTTGAATGTACATGGTGCACAGAGCAATGATTGAATAGATATTGAGAGAGAGAGTGAGAGCTCAAAAATCCCCTTTGGCAAGAACTTTATGCATTGTATAATCATTCCCCTGTCTTTGTGCCAGACGAACTGGGATTGTTTTGTCATTAAGGTACAGTTAAAATATCTTTCTCTCAGTTTATCAAATTACAATATTCCCTGTCAAAAACCTCATTCCACCTGAAGTCAATGGGCTGCATTTCTTCATCGACTATTTTGTGTGTCCAATCTTATGCATTTACTTCAATTTCTTGTTATGTTATTTTACCGGAATTGTTAATAGGTTGGAGAAGTTTATGTTGTCTTGGTGAAGGGAAGATTGAGAGGAAATGTGTTACAGGTGTTCAAAATCATTAAAGGTCTTGACAGAGTAGACAGGGAGAAACTGCCTCCATTGGTGATAGGATCAAGAATTAGAGCAGACACTTTGAAGATGATTCAGTTTCTATGCAGCAAATTGTTATGATCTGGGAGAATGTTCAAAGCAGATTGAATCAAGGTCATTAATAGGGAAGTAGATGAGTGCATAAGAGACAAAAATCAGGGTTCTGGGAAACGCCGAGCAAATAGGACCAGTTGCATTGATTTTACAAAGAGCTGTCATGGGCTGGACAAACTGAATGGCCTCCTCCTCTGATGTAGGCATTCTATTAAATCTAGTCATTCGAAAACAGTTGATAACTTTGTAAAGTAATGCACACTGAAATTTGGGGAAATGGATTAGTGTTCATTGTTTGTTAGAGCTCAAAATATTTGGGAGTTTCAGCTATTTTATTTCAATGCAGCTTTGCCCAAGATCTTTAATTTTCAAGCTTTCATGAGTTCATGTGTAGGTGTGTACATGTATCCTGTAAATAAAACCATGAAAATTTGAGTGTGTGACTTATACCTATTTTCTGAGAATATCAGAATTTCCTCCATTCATGTTTGCCAGTCTGTCACAATCTTCATCCAGTGTAGACTGTGCTCATAAACATAGTTCTGCTCTCACCTCTAACACCCCAATGAAACAGCAGAAAATGGGGCTTGCTTATGATTATAATGATTTAGAATGGGTATAAATTTTAGTAGAAGGGCCTATCGCAATATATTGTGCATTTTTGTTTACGTTTTAAAGCAGTTATCATTATTTCATACCACTGCGCCCTGCACTGCATTTTAATGTCGTTTTGAAAGCATTTCCGTGGCACCAGAAAAATTCACATTGAAAATGTAAGTGTTGGTAATTGTATTTCCTTAAATGTGCTTTGTGAACTGAACTTAAATAATGGGTTGATGATTTCAGGCTTTAATTTTCATTGTTTCATAGAAAAGTAGAAAATTGGAGTATTCAGCTCTTCGAGTATGCTCTGCCATTCATTATCATCATGGTTGATTTGATTTATTTGATTTGATTCGATTTATTTATTGTCACATGTATTTTGTTACAAAATACAATGAAAAGTGCTATGGAGTGTCGCCACTCTCCGACGCCATCTTAAAACACAGGAAAATAAGCCAAAGCATATAATATAAAGGCAGAAAAATAAAGTAATAAACAAAAAGTGTTCAACTTTACAGTTGATCATTGAACTCAATGCTTTTCCTTCTTTTCCCCCCTATCCTTCGATCGCTTTAGTCCCAAGTGCAAGAAATCATACAAAGTTTTGGCCTTGAATGCTTTCTGTTGTAGCAAATTCCATCAGCTCACCACACTGTGTGGAGAAATTTCTCCTCATCTCAGTCCGAAATAGTTTATCCAGTATTTTTAGACCATGACCCCTGTGACTCTCCCATCATTGGTAACTTGCACATACCCCGTCTAGTCTCATTAGAATTTTATAGTTTCAATGAGATTACACCCTCATTTTTCTGAACTCCAGAGAATATTGTCCTAATTAATTCAACCTCTTCTCATATGTCAGTCTGGCCATCCCAGGAATTAATTTGGTAAACTTTTGCTGCAGTCCCTATATGGCAAGAACATCCAAGAAGATGAAAACTGCACACAATATTCCAGCGTGGTCCCTCCAAGGCCCTGTATAATTGCAGTAAGGCGTCCCTGCTCCTGCACTCAAATCTTACTATGAAGGTGTTTTTTTTAACCAACTTTTTACACCTGCATACTTACCTTCAGTGTATGGGAATACCCAAGTCTTGTTACAGGTTTCCCTTCTCAATCTATCGCCATTCAGATAATAATCTGCCTTAGAGATAGTAGGAACTGCAGATGCTGG
>NC_063355.1:16038509-16058206 GCF_021869965.1 Rhincodon typus | reverse complement strand
CCTGCACCTTGTTGTGTCAATAATCTGCCTTCCTGCTTTTGCTACCATTTATCATTTATTAACATTTATCCACATTACACTGCATCTACCATGTATTTGTCCTCTCAGTCAGCTTGTCCAAATCACACTGAAGCATCTCTGCATCCTCCTCACAGTCAACCCTCCACCCAGCTTTGTGTCATCTGCAAATGTGGAGACATTACATTTAGTTCCCTCATCAAATTTATTAATATAGATTGTGAATGGCTGGGATCCGAGCACTGATCCCTGCAGCACCCCAATATTCCCTGCTTGCCATTCAGAAAAAGATCCTTACGTTATTTCTCTTTGTTTCCTGTCTGTCAACCAGCAATCTATCCATCTCAATACACTTACCCCCAGTCCCTTGTGTTTTAATTTTACACAATAACCCCTTTCTGAAGGGACACACAGTGTGACCATTTCTGCGGGTTGGCCACGGTCCAAACCAAATACAAATACCGAGATGAGCACTTTCAAGTTCATGTCAGGGCTTCGAGCCAGCAGTCCTGGAGGTTAAGCAAAATTAGTCTTGGCCTTGCTGGTTTCTTAATCGGGACATCTTGCGAATTCAGGCTGTGGATTAGGCCTAGGTCCATCGGTGGGATGGGGTTGGTGGGGGGTGGGGGGTGCAGGAGGCAGAGGGGAACCGGGGTGTTTGGAAGAACTGTCCATGAGCCACTCAAGATTGAGGGTTGTACTGGCTAGCTGAAGGAATGGTTCCAGTGTTCGGGGGTGATTGAATAGGACAGCATATAGTGTAGAGGAGGGGAGAACACTGTCACAAAGCAGGAGTCAAGGATACTCAGAGTAACTATGGGCAGGGCACAGGGAGGGCAGAAAGCCAACATGGCCTTCAGCACCTCAACCGTGAGAGGCTCCAGAGCTGACAGGAGGTCATTGATTGTAACACAGAGAGGTCTCCACTAAAACTGGGTGGAATGAAGTATCATTGGGGAAGCAGGGATCACAGAATAATGGAGCAGTTGTAGAACTGAGTGGGAATTGTGGGTTACACTGGGGGCCCACAACCCAGTGCAGTGAGCACAAATTCCGAAGCTTAACATCTTGATTTGAAAAGCCAATCTGTTTCGACTCTGTGAAGGCTATGCTCAGAGTGGGAGAAGTAACAGTTATTTTTCTGGAAGGGAGGAGAGTTGATGGCTGCGAATGTGTGGCCAAGTGAAGGGTCACCCCAGAGTCTAGTGACCATCGATGTTCAGCATCTGCCTTCAATTCCCACTTAAGCAGCATGTACTTGCAGCTCATTCCATTGAAAGAATACAGGAGCTCACAGATTTCCAAGCCACCTGGGCCTTATGTGATCTGAGGAGAGTGTGCTCCATGTGTATTCTGGGTGTAATAGACTCCAGCTCCTGAGGCTGCTGCTCCTTATATTTTGCTTATACTTAAGCTCCTAAGCTCTTGACCTTTGCCCCCCACCCCAGTACAAGGAGTGTTGGGCAGACCAGGAGATCTGCTTCTCAACCTGGTCAAAGTGGCCACAAACAGGGCCAGGTAGCAGACAGGTAAGGGGATGATCTTCTTTTCTTGCCAGCTACCTGCCCCTCTTTCATGGTGAAATGTGCTAGCAGAGGTCTGGTATATAGGGTGGCCTGAAAGGAGAGCAGAAAGGAATGGAGAAGAGGATCCTAGAGCTGCTGTTTGCTAAGATAGCACTGTCACATTTTAGGGACAATACATTGAGGTCAGGATAAAAACGGGAAGCGGTCCTATCAGGCTAGACAGTAATCCACCAGCTATTCTAGTTTCTTGAGGATTCATTCAAAGGATTGCGGTTCATTTGAAAAGCTGATGAGATATCTGAGCTTTGTTTTTAAACCGAGTCACTAAAAGGGTATGAGGATTTTTTATGACACTACTCGAAAGTTACTTGATTAATCTAATTGTTTACTGGAGATCACATGCCTGCATTTGTTTGGGTATTGCTCAAAGTTCAGTTGGGGTACAACCTGCTGAGAGAGAGAGTGAGAAACCATCCTGCTCATGCTCTGTCTTTCTGGCAAAACCCTTTTTGGAGACTCCAGTGTGTGACCTGAAGAACTAATATAGCTGTTCTCCAGAAAAGCCTTATAATTCTCAACATCTCCTGAACAAACTTTGTTGAACAAATCTCTGCTGAGAAAGTTCCTTACATTTGTTTATCCTTTTAATTGCAATGTGTGTGCTGAGTTGTTTAGAAGGGTAAATATTTATACTTTTCTGTTTCAAACTGTCTTAATCAGCTTTTCATCTTTGGCAAATAAGGCCTGTTTTCACAATAAATCAATAATTTTGTTATTTATTAAAGTAACTCAGTTGACATTTGTTTTTATTCTTAAACTAATATAGATAAAACGTTTGGACAATCATAACTAGGTAAAGAATTTAAAGTTTGCTTGTGACTTGTGGAGGAGTGGGATTAGAGAGAGAGTATGCTTTTCCAAACTCATTTGTAAAAATAGCTCCAAGCACCTGCGAATTTGTTGGGAAGAAACTTTTCTCTCAAGATACATAAAGCAATGCAGGTTCATAGGGAGCGCATGGGGACTTGGCCAGGTATAACGGTAACCTTTGTGAGTCCAGAACCTAGAATTTCAGGGCAAGGATGTCAGAGGTGAAGCATCCCATTAATAAGACTGTGTACTTTCACTTCCTGCTTTCACAGTTCCCCTGAAAGCAAAACAGCCAAGGTACAGATCAACACTGCCATTTGTCTTGCGCTCCTACAGTTATGAAGGAAGCAACATCAAGACTCCTTTGGGAACAGCAATAGCAGCTGCAGGCCAGCCTGCAGAGGGGAGAAGGAGCAGACAAAAGCCATCATGTCAAAGGAGAGCTCTCACGTGGAACAGGATCTACAGGCTGACACAGAGAAGGGATACAATGCTGCACATGCTTCCACAAGGGGCAATACACAGCAGACAATAGGACTCCTGAAAATGACATTTTAATCTCTAGACTGGTCAGGGAGTGTGCTGCAGGAAACTTCAAACAGGGCATCCCACGTTATACAGCTACACCCTGAACTGGTGCTATGTTGGCAGAGGGCCATATGCAATGAGTGAGAGGAAACATCTGAAGAAGTAGATGAGGATGAAGATCCTGAGATGGGCCAAGATAACTGTCAATGAGATGAAGAAGACAGGAAGTGTCCCCCACTGACCCAGAAAGGCCACAGGCAAACTTGTAACCAACTGCTTCCACAATAACTGAGCTGCCCAGGTGTGTACATGTTGAGTTTTCGTCAATGCATTGGCTGTCAGCCCTCCATTTGTTGTATTCAATATTCTTCATGCATTGAGATGGGTCTTCAGCTGTTTTATCTACTTGATTTTGGTTTGATTCTGATTTAAAAGCTTCTGAAACAACTGAAGCATATACAGAAACCTTGCCCTGGACTAGTGTTACTGCAGTTTCTGCAGCACCTGTAAACATTGAAGATTTCTGGTGGTTGTGTTAGAATTCCCCTTGCAGCAAAAAAATCAGAGTCACATTAGAGAATTTATTTCCTTGTGGACAATAATGAGTTATTGCATATCCTGAGACTGCTCCTTATGCATTTTACACACTCACTACCACTGCAGGGCTGCAGAATGCACTAAGTCTTCACTGTACCTTTACAATGTCTGAGCATTCTCACTGACAATGCTGCCAGTAGTATGGGTGCTAATATTATGACTTCACAAATATGAGCTATTGATATGCAGTATGGTCATTGCCAACCATATACCCTTAGGTTTGCTAGCATGGCTTTGAGAACCCAAAACATGGGACAGACTTTACCTTACTGGAATCTATTGATACATGACAGATTCCACCATCACCGCAAAAGGTGCATGTGCAGGATCCACCATTTGACATCCCAGGGTTTGGTCTCCCCCTAGACCTTCTCATTAAAATCATTGTTATGGAGAGTAATCTTAGCATTTTGACTGAAATCTACTTGGCAAAAGAGCCGAGGCACAATAGATGTGTGGGTGGTTACCTGAAGGATGAGGTAGTCTCTAAACACCCACCTTGCTAATTATGAAAGACGTAGCAAGGTGTGGCAGTTGAAAAACAGCACATCCTTTCAATGTTTCAATGTTTCACATCTTTGACCTCCAACAACTTTCCCAGCCCCTGTTGGTATTCCAAGACTACAACAGATGCTGAAATAGTGAAAGTGAATATATATTCACAGAAGTGCAAAGTAGGTACATTGCTTGAACATCAATTCCACTAAAGTGGTATGTAGGTATTTTTCCCTGCCTTCCATTCCAACTAGGTGTTTCCCCAATATTCACAGCTAGGATGAATGGAGTCTGCTGACTAGTGTTTTCTAGTAATGTTGAGGACTTTGGCGGATATCCTATGGGAGCCCAGGGCCTCATGTGGCCTGGCACGCTGAGTTTACTGTACTGATGTAGGCACAGCTTCCTCAGCCTCAGCAAGCATTGGGATCATTGGCAAAAGGGAGTTGGAGGGCCTGTGGAGTGTCCTGAGATGAAGCTACCTGGGTGTTTGACATGTAGAACCTCCTGCTGGAATCTCCTCCATTAATTCTGTGTTCCCAAGGTAGATTGATGGAATGAAAGTTAAAGCAGCTACTGGGGCTTTTGCTTGAGCTGAGTCTAAGGTGGCTGCTAAAATTTCCACAGAGGCAGCCTCGTGCTTTCATTTTGGAGCCACCACTGAGGATGATGGACTCCTCCATCTTTCACTCTGGTCTACTGAGAGTCTCTGGCATAGCTGCCCGCTGTTCCCGGCCTCTTTCCCTCTGCAGGTTGTTCATGCCACATATGGTCAAGTACAGGGAAAATCTTCTGTATGGGACTGAGCAGGAACCTAATCTCCCACAGTACACTGTCTCAGAGAACACTGGCATGTCTTCCTCCACTGGCTGTGGACACTCAACAGTGATGTGCTCACCAGATTGTGTACCCGCTGAGGTGACCATTTCTGTTCTGGCGGAGGCTGCAGGAAAACATCTTGTTAGTTGGTTCCCTGAGCTGTTTAACCTTTACCCTCAGAGGTGATGGCTCCTGACAGGGTGACGATAAGGGCTACTGTGTTTGCCTGGCTTCTGTAAGCTACTAGTGCCTGTAGAGGAGAAGATAAAGGATTAGTGGGCGATGATGCACAATATCTTATATGGGCTGATGTAATTGTCTTCCTCCATACCTGAGAAAAACAGACTACAGTGTTGCTCACTAGCCTCCCAGCCTCCTCACTAGTACTTTTCCACAATTTTTGACTTTCTTAGAAAAGTTATGAGTTTTCTTGCTCTGCAATGAAATTAAAAGTAGGATTGATTGTGAGAACAATGGATCCAGATTGGTAGTATAGCAGTCTGAATGTTGCTGAATGGAAGGTGGGCAGACTGGCCTTCCTTAATGATATCTCTCCATGTGAATAGTCACTGAATCTTTTATAAAAGGCAACATTCATACATTTGTTTATGAAATAGAAATTTACTTTCACACATCAAAACCTTCTTCATTTCTTTTCTCTCTACACACGATCTTTCGCTGGGCGAACATGAATATGTCAGAACAGAAAATGGCACAAAAAAATTATGGCCATGTAGGATAAAAGGAGATGGGCCCAGTGGGTGTGGTGGTTAGTGTTAGTAAAATGATGGCAAAGAATGTTGGGAGGGAAACTGACATCCTACTGGGATATTTCAGAAGGCAGGAATGGCACCAGTCAGGCTATACACTGATTAGAGTGACCAATTAAATCAATTATCTGGCCTATAATTGGACGTTTTGTGTTTCCTCTGGCACTTTACTGGCATCAGAATGTCTATCCCCTCTCCACAGGGAGACCAACGGGGACACACTGAGACATATCCCACAGAGATGACCTGGGGAGGACCCTTCCCTACTGCCCGCTGGAGGGACAGGGGAGGGCTAGGACCCTCGCATTTTAAGAACATTTCTTTCAGGCCCTTTGAAGGGACCACAATATATTCATGCCTTTGCTTTCCTCTGTCTTCGATGCTGCCCAGGCTGATGTTTCTCAGGTTTGGGATGGCAGTTCAGAGACACCAACTGTCCTCCACCATGGAATGTGGCAATCCTGGGTTGCGAGCTCTTAGCCGGCCTCTGCTGGCATAATTCCACTCCACAAACCTGCCGATTGGCCACGTGGGCTTGGAACCTGCATGTGGTCCCGGCAATGGGACCCCCCGGTGAGCCAGCAAAAATGCTAGTCAATATCTGTTATATTTCCCCGCCTCCCCTAGGACCACCACGAATCTGAGGCATTTACAGACCGATAGCGAGAAAAAAAATAGACTTGCAATAGAGGAAAAGATGAATTTCCATGAACAAGTAGGTTTTAAGAAAAACAATCCTCATGCCACACTCTTTCGTGGCCTTTTTAAAATTAGTCTTCAAATTCTCTTTGGCTTGGAAAGGGTTACAGCGAGCAAAGCAGCATTTTCATTTAAAAGGCTTTTTATCCACAGTGACTGAGGGATTAGAGAGACTGCAGCCTTCATCGCTGTGCGACACACTCAGGGGCTGTCAGCATTTTGACATGCTTCCACTTATCTGGTGAATTGGGGGCATTGTGACTTGGTAATTCAATTTTGTGTCTTTTACAGGGTGGATGCAAGTATTTTCTACATAGATTTACAGCCTGAAGGAACGCAGAAACACAAAAATACTAGGTCTTTTGTATGATTTCTTGATGTGTCTGCACAGCAAATTAAGGGGCTACACATCAAGAAGGCTCTACAACATTCAGTGCAGACAACCAATACACTGAGAAAAATGGATAACAATTACCTGTGGGGTCAGGGAGGAGAGTGTGCTGAGTCCCTCATTCATTTTCATTCATGAAAAAAATACAGATTAAACAGAGAGGAGGAAGGGTCACAAAAGAAGAGAATATCAGGATATAGAGGCAATTTTTTTTAACGTCTGCTGTCCATTCACATTTGGCAAGCAGCCAAATAGTTGTGAAAGCCTGTGTCCAATTGCTATTTAAGGGCCATCTGACTTTTATTTTCAACTGCACCAGCACCACCGTTGAGAGTGAAAACCTTATTCAAATATTTCAAGTAGCAGTCCCACAAGGGCAACTAGGGATGGGCAAGAAATGCTGGCCAGCCAGGGATGCCCACATCCCACCAATGAATAGAAAAAAAAAATCGGTTAAATATCAGCCCCATTGAATTTCCCCACCTTGTAGGTGATCTCAAAAAGACCATCTCCAAGAAAGAGAGAAGAAATTATAGATATTCACAAATGTTGCTTGAGATCTCCTGTTTCTTTAACAATACCAGTGCGTTTTGTGAATCTGGACTGTTTTTCTTAACACAATGGTGGAGAATTGTACAGACTTACTGGAAATTATCTTCATCAGCGTTACTCACAATGGACTGTCTTCTCATTCAACCGCTCCCTTCACCTCCAGTTTTTGTAGTTTCCGTTCTTTATCATCCATCTCATCAATAAACACTTAGTTAATTTTATGGGCTTAATCGTACTTCCTAAAACTAAATGACTATGGGTCATGTCTAAGACTAAAATGCAAAAAAGCTCCAACAGGAATTGAACTTGCCTTGAACCAGACTGCTTCAGTTTCTGTCTGTTAAACACATGGGTTAGAATTTAATAGGATCCCCTGGCGTGGGTTGACGAAACTGCAGGGAAAGGGAGTGGAGGATTGTGAGGGAATGTGCTGGATCAGAACTCCAACAGTACAACATCGGTTTTGCATTCTACCAATGGTGGGAAATCTCCCATGACATGGCAGGAAGACAACTGAGCTCATTGAGCAGATGCTGCAGGCTCATTTACTTGTGTATGGGATCATGGCCCATCAGTTTCCTGTGCTGTTAAAGCTAGTGGCACTAAGATGAAGGCTTTCGGTTCCATCTTCAGAAGTCAGCCAAAGATTGTGGATTGCATTTTTTTTGACTGTGGCATCTGGGAACAGAGAGACGAGGCCATTGTCGGATTACAGCTATGTTCCTCTCCTCTGTTGCCATGTGAGGGGTCCTCACTGGTGCCAGTGGTCATTTCCTGAATGGGTAGCTCTTGCTCCTAAGTTTCCATCCCTGGGGAGAAGCTCAGGAGCCTGGGATTGTTGAAGTATGTAGGTGCCATGGCTGATTCTCAGAAACCAGGCACAGACCTCATGTGCCTGCTTGTGGTGATGGTGGGTTGGTTATACATAGATCGAATGGAAGATTTAATGAAAGTTCTGGCTGGTCCCTGGGAGCCTTGACAGCCACATATCTGCAGTCAATATTAAGTGACACCCAAGAGAATCGCAGAGGACAGAGGGTCCTCAGCCCTGGGGTCCTCAGCCCTGGGGTCAAGGTCTACCAGGTAGGACACTGCCTTCTTTAGGACATCAGTCATCTCCTTGATGCAGCAAAGAGCTACTGCTTTGAAAAGCCCTGCACATGCTCCCAGTGGACCCCTGAAAGTAGTGTTGTCCATGGAGACCCACGGTCAAAAATACCACTTCAGTTCAGAGACAGTGCCCCTTGAGAATCGTGGACTACTTTGGCACTGTCGCTCTGCAGGTTGGTTCAGTGGGCCCAATACAATCTCAGCTTGGGTTGAGCTGCTCTTGGCCAGCTGCTGCCTGTCTCCTTCTGTAATCTGTTCACTCAGGGACTGGCCCTCTCCATTCTCCTGCTGCTGTGGTGCCTCCTCTATCCGCATCATTCCTCCTCAGCATGGGGATGCAAGAAGACTGGCTGTGTGAGAGACATGGCTGTTGGTCTTTCCCTCTCTGGTGTGCTGTAGGCCTCTCCTGGAACCCAACCTTTGGCTGCTCTCCTTTGCACCAGCAGCAAAGGCTCTGTGTGCCCATTGCTAATAATCCTTCAGCACAATCTGCTCCTTTGAATCCAAGAGCAGAATAACTCTTCCATAATAATCCTGAACACCAGTGCTCCACAAGGAGCACAGCCCCTTACTATATTCCTTACATATATGATTGTGTGGCTCATTCAGCTCTAACTCCACTTACAAATTTGCTGATGCCCCCATCGTAGTGGATTGGATCTCAAACAACAATGAGACAGAGTGCAGGAAAGAGATAGACAGCTTAATGGCAGAGTGTAAAGACATCAATCTTTTCCTCAATGTCAGAAAAATGAAGGAGCTGGTCATGAACTTCAGGAAGTGGTGTGGAGGACATACCCCTGTCTGTATCAATGATGCTGAGATGGAGGTGGTCGAGAGCTTCAGGCTCCTCAGTGTAAATAGCATGAACAATCTATCCTGATCCATTCATGTTGATGCTACAGTCAATAGAGCACACCAACGCCTCTATTTCCTCAGAAGGCCAAGGAAATTTGGCATGTCCACAGTGATTCTTACCAATTTTTATAGATGCACCATATAAATCATCCTGTCTGGATGCACCACACCTTGGTATGGCAACTGCTCTTCCCAAGACCGTAAGAAACTGCAGAGATAACAAGGTGTAGAACTGGATGAACACAGCAGGCCAGGCAGCATCAGAGGAGCAGGAAAGCTGACGTTTCGGGTCTGGATCCTTCTTCAGCCATTTCTGAAGAAAGGTTCAGACCCGAAACATCGGATTTCCTGCTCCTCTGATGTTGCTTGGCCTGCTGTGTTCATCCAGCTCTTCACCTTGTTATCTCAGACTCCAGCATTGGCAGTTCCTACTATCTGTAAGAAACTACAGAGAGTTGTGAATGTAACCTAGCCCATCAGGAAAACTAGCATTCCTTCCATTAATTCTGTCTACACTTCCCAATGCCTCGGGAAAGCAGCCAACATATTCAAGGGCCCCTCCCACCCCAGTTATACTCTATTTTACCCTCTTCCATCATGCTGAAGATAAAGTTTGAAAACATGTACTAACAGATTCAAGAACAGCTTCTTCCCTATTGTTATCAGACTTATGAATGAATCTCTGCTATATTAGAGTTGACCTTTCTTTGCACTTTCTCTGTAGCTGTAACACTGTATTCTGCATCTTGTTCTATTGCCCTGATGTACTTATGTATGGTATGATTTGTCAATATAGCACGCAAAACAAGGCTTTTCACTGTATCTTGGTACATGTGACAACAATAAATCAAATCAAATGAAATCAAAAGCAGCCTGTGACACATTTAAGTGGAAATGGTGATATCTTGACTGATCTGGTGGCTCTGCAGTATGCCCCAGCAAAGGGCTTTCATATCATGATGGTGTGTTGTGCTCTACACATATTAGCAATGGAAAGGGGGGAAGGCTTTGCTTCAAGAAGGTACGGTTGATGCTATCTGCCCATGTTTGAGGAGGATGTAGCGAGGGCTGCTGAGCTTGCATTAGATGTAGGAACAATCTTCTCAACCATGATACTCTTTGAATGCCTTTGTAATAAGGACATACCTCACTTTGTCCAGATAGCACCTCCTCCACTGGGCACACCAATTGCCTGACACCCAGCTTCACCACATGCACTGATACGGCTGAGGAGTTGACCACACTCAGCTTGTCCTGCAGGGTCCCAGCATATTGAGAGGCTCTTGTACAGATGTGGGATTCTTCTCAGACAGCGTAGCTATTGGAAACATTCAGATCAGTGGCAGAAGGGTTGAGAAGCCAGGGTCCACACTCAGAGAGGCTTGAAAAGAGTCTCCTGAAGTGCAAAACAACTGTTCTTCCTCGCTCACAAAGCAGTGCTGCACCTCATTGTTGACCAAAGATGGGGTGGGGAGGGTTTTTTCATGTCCTTATCTCTGTACCTTGCCCTTATGACATTGAACCCATGAACATGGCCATGGTATTGCAGATCTGTGTGCACCTCGGGCATTCAGTGACTGATCGAGTGGATGTGGCTCTCTCAGGGGGTTGCCAATCTCTGGTGTGCCACGTGCTCACACACCTGAGACATGGCAGCACATGTGCCCGGTGGTGGACTCCTGCATCCTTAAATTGAGGCTGAGTACAGCATCCAATTCGAGAGGCCTTTATTTAGGTTGGGGCTCAGTGTGGGCCTGGCCTCCCACAGTGCTCCAAATGTCAGTAGTGTCGTAGTCTGTCAGCTGCTCAGGGTGTGGCCGTGATGCTCCCTTAATCCCGAGTCCTACCATCAGCGTGCCCCTCGCAGCATCAGAGCTGCTCTCAGCAACTACTCACCATTCAGAAATGCCCAGACCTGTATAAGATAGCACAAACAGTCAGGGGCTAGGAGCTCCGTATCTCCACCTTCTATCCATGCCTGCTATGGATCTCCATATGGCTCGGTAGCACATGAGATCAGTGCTTTTTCACCCACTTGGCTCATGGCTTGCGTCTTGCTATCCTCATCACACTGCCATGCCACAATGCAGGATTCCTCCTTTGCTGCCATTGGTGCTCTAACATGGGGAACTCCATCACCAGTCTTCAATCTCTCTGTATTGGGGTGGGACAACTTCTCCTGCAGCCAATAAGAAAGATACTGTGAGTCTCCTCATGAAGATCAGAGCAACATGTATGCATGGGGACTGCCAAACACCTCCTGCGCGTGTATACTCACATGGGACATGGTCAGGCTGAGCGAAGATTGTTGCCTAGGTGCGACCATGGATCTTACAGTAGCTGGTGCTGGGCACTGCCTCTTGCCAATGCCTGGTTGGTCACCCTTGTCCTCTGCAGCACTCCATCCCACATTGTCACATGCAAGCCCCAGCTAAGAGTGCAGTAGGAAGGACTCATCCTTGTAGATCATTTGTAGGTCATTGACCGACTTACAACACTATCCCCAGGATCAGGGTCGAAGGTTGCCCTGGTTCCAGTCACTGACAAGCCAAACTTGGCCAGCTGGCTGGGTTGCTGTCTGCCTCCCCTTGGGAAGATTCCCTGTCCAACTTGTCCCTTGCAGCCTTCAGGAGGAAACTGCATGGCAGCATTCCTAAACTGTGGGACCACCTAGTATCTTCCATCTAGTGTACATCTCTTGCACCCTCCCTGGATGAATCCAATCTTTATGTTGGATTCAACACTAGTCAGCTTCTTGGGTTCCTGAAATGGGCACTGACCAGCTTCCAGAGTAGGGGAGATGGTTCTGCAATGGAGGATGTTCCCCCGCTGAAATGCTGATGCACCATTTGTAATTGTCAGGGCAGGTTTGAGTGCAGCCCTGGCAGACCTTCAAAAATGGCTCCAACACCCAGTTCCACATCAGGTAATGCTGAGCTCAGTACTTCATAACCCACTCCTCTGCCAGTGTTAGATGAGCACCACATCTCCAGACCATTTATTGATCAGCCAGACAACTTCTTGTGGCTGCCCACATATCCCTGAAGATGGCAGAATAGGTTAATAAGCTAGTTGAGAAGGAATACAGGATATTTGCCATTATCAGTTGTGACATAGATTACTAGGGCAAGTAGGTCATGTTGGAACTGTACAAAACTTTGGTTAGGCCACAGCTCAAGTACTGTGTGCAGTTCTGGTTGCCTCATGATAGGAAGGATGGGATTACAGTGGAGGGGGTGCAGAAGAAATTCATCAGCATATTGTGTGGAATGAAGAACCTTAGCTACAGGGAGAGGTTGGATAGGGTTGGGTTAGGAGACAACACAGCAGGTTGAGAGGGGAATATGTTAGAGGTTTATACGATTAGAAGGGGCATTGGCAGGATTGATGTGAAGCAGCCGTTCTTGTTAATTGAAAGGTCAATAACAAGGGGACATCAAGATGAAGGGCTGAAGGTTTAGAGGGGATTTGAGGAAAAATGTTTTCACCAAGAGAATGGTGGGAATCTAGAATGCGCTGCCTGGGAGGGTAATAGAAATGGGAAACATTGCAACCTTTAAAAAGTAAATGGATGAAAACTTGAAATGTCATAATGTTCCAAGATTATGGGCCAAGTGCTGGAAAGTAGGATTAATGTTGATTGGTTGGAACAGACTCGATGGGCTGAAGGGCCTCTTCTGTACTGTATGGCTATGAATTGCCAGATGCTTGGAAGACAACAGGAACAGACCAAGATGTTGACATGAAAGTCTCGTGAGCAATCATAACTTCCTGGAGGGCAGAGGTAAGGTGGTCTCCTTGGAAATCTGTACAAGGCCTGGGCAATGCCAATGGTGAAGGAAATGATCGTGTTGTTAGATTTTAGCTGTACAAATGTGTTTCAGTTGTTTCACAGAACAGGGAACTTATTGGGAACCCCCCCACCAACCTTCTCCAAACTCTGCAACCGGGGCAGGGTTTGCTTTGCGGTCTTCCTTTGTGGCTGACCCAGCAGAAGTGGGATGAAGCTCTAATTACCTCTTCAAGAGCCTCAACTGGCATCAAGGCAGAAAGGCCATGCATCGGCTTTCCTGTCCTGGATTTAATAAGGGTTGAGGCACATCCAGTTAAAGTCTCCCCCTATCTCCAAACCCACCTCGAGGAAGGACATTAAATTGTGCCCAGGGCCACCGCCATGACTGGACACAGTGCTCCATTTAGATACGTAGAGGACTAGTATTTTAAAATGAAGACACATATTTCAGACGTGTTGGGTAAAGGGCAGGAAGCTGCAGTGCGAAGGTATAGCGTAGCCATCATCCCCATGGAATACTTGGTGATTGTGCCTTGACAGAGCCTTCCGTGAAACAAAGACTACTTTATAAGCACGAACAAGGACACCAGTCATGTGAGGCATTGCTCGAAACTAGTTTTGCCGGAACAACAGATTACACCAGCAAATTACAGAGAAATGACTGTGCAGTCTGCAGACTATCACTGTGCAGCCTGCAAAATCTACTGTCAGAACGGGATGCCTCTTTCCAGTTAAGGGACGAAAGCAGTCATGTCATAGGAACATAGTCATGGTTCCCTCTAAGTCAGCTCTCAAACTAATTTAAACATTTTTCCATCATTCCCTGAAATTATCAATGGTATATAGTCATTTCAAATAGTCCAGCAGGATCCAGAAGGCGTGACATAAGGTGTGTATTTATATATATTTTAATATCACTTATTTTGAATTTGGATTCTTGAATTTGAAATAGCAGCGCATAGATTTTTCATCTGTCTAATGAGGCTTAATAATTAGTTTACAAGCATTTCCGTAGCCACAGTGGCTTCTGGAGAGTAATGGGCCTTTGATCACATTGGGATAACTTGACGGACAAACAAAATAAACGACCTCAGTATAAGGAGTCTCGTAAAAATTCCAGAACAGAAGTGTTTGGTTAAAACCTAAAGGGGTTATTGAAAGCTCAGCAAACTTAAGCTTAGTTGTATGAAGACTCTGGGAAAAGGCTATCAGACTGTAAAATCTAGTAGTTGAAGCCACAGTAAAGCATTATATGGGTGATCAAGAAGGGAATTGGCCGTATGTTTCTAAATTTTAAAACTTTTTATTATTAATCATTCAAGGGATGGGGACATCATTGGCTGAGCCAGCATTTATTGCCCATCTCTAATTGCCCAGCAGCAGAATAAGAGGCAACCACATTGCTGTGGGTCTGAAGTCACATGCAGGTCAGGCCACGTAATGATGGCAGTTTCCTTCCCTAAAGGACATTAGTGAACCAGATGGACATTTTCCAACCATCAATGGACTCAACTCTTAATTTCTTATTTTTTAAAATTCAAATTCCACCATCTGCTGCGACAGGATTCGAAACTGCGTCCCCAGGACATTACCAGGTTCTCTGGATTAAAAGTCCTGTGATAATGCTGCTAGGCCATTGCCTCCCACTAACTGAAACATATTCATTTATCTTCATTTATTTTATGTAAAAAAAACTTGTTTTATTCTCAAAGCTTAATCTAAAACATTGTTTGCTTATGTTTCATTAAGAGACCACCTCATTACAACCAAGGAAATAAAATTTGATCTATCAAGCGAGAATAGTCTGAGATCTGACTTATCAAGTAAAAACAACAGCTGGGATCATGATAAAGGGGACCACCACTTCTTTGGGACAGGATGTCCTTGTGAACATAAACAGCTTTCTTTTACAACATTAGACACCCTCCAAGAACGAATTTTTTTCAAAAAAAAGGGTTGCATTACATCTATGAAGTATGTCACCAGTGTTATGGTTGTAATAGACCATATTTTTATTCATTCTTTGGAATAATAAACTGAAAGTAAAGTTGGACTGCTATAATTGGAATGCCAGCAAAGTTGCTTCCAACTTGAAAAACAAGAATAACATATTGTTGAGATGTGTAATATTGCTTTTTAGAAGCCAAATGAGGGAGAAGAGAAGTTAAGACTGAATAGCACCAAGAATCGTCAGAATTAAGGAATTTCTTCCTGCCAACAGCCCTCTGTTTGATTCAACTGCAGAGTGTTAAAATTCCCAAAATTAGCAATGAGTAAAAAACCCAGAACCGGCCAAATGCATCTTTCTTTCTCTTTGTCTCTCTCTCTCTCATTCTCTTTCTTCTTGTGGGGAAGAAGGCAGAAAATCCCTAAAAGCCTAAAAGAAAGAATTTATTTAAGAGATCAAAGTTCACCTATTCAATCAATAAATTGAAGGATAATATAGACAGTAGCATCCCACCTTGCAAAAACCAAATGGACTGTGACAGGAAAAGAACTTTCCACCTTGTGGTTTGGGCTTTTGATGTTTGGAATGTTGTTCACACTGTAAATAGACTTTCCACCATAGTATACATGTTAAACCCTTTGTACTTTATCTTTGTTAACAGTAATTGAGTGTGTGTATGTTTGGGGGTATTGAAGGGGTATAGTTTAAATTAATGAATTACAAATCCTATCTCTTTTCTGTTCATATTAAAATATAGTGTGTTATTATATTAAACAGTTATTTTTACTGTTACTTAAGCAACCTGATGTGGTTAGCTGTTGTCATGGATTGCAGACAGTCAGGCAAATTGGCTTTTGGTGGTCTCATTCATGCATTTTGGATCAACCTGTAGATCAGTGGGGCAGAATTATTGGTGCACTATTCCAAATTAAGTTGAGATAGGCATTTGGTGGCTAATCCGAGATCTTTTGAACTAAGGACACAGTCTGGGTGAATGTAAAGTTAGTGCAAGTTGTAAAGTATAAACCACAAATTCTAAAAGAAGGTGGCATTGGAAATAGCTAAAACATTATAGTTGGGAAAGAGATCCCTGACGAATTCACAAGTGCTAGCAAAAGTCAAACCCAACAGAATTGGCAAATAAGTTAGAAGAGGAATTGACTGCCAGAGCTAGGAAGGCAGAGGTAATTGAAGTACTAGCACAGCAATTGGACTTTACAGAAATACAAGACTACGTACTCCAAATTGTGGGGCAGCAATGTCAGTTAAAATTGAGTTACTGTTAAAGCAGCTTAAATGTAAGGGGGACAAAATGAAGCAGCTTGACACAACAGGAATTAAGAAGAATACAAATGGAGTTGGAGATGGAAAAGGAATTGTAACATAAAAGGTTTGAAGGTGAAGAGATAGACAGAGAACAAGCATTTCAGGAGAGAGAATAGGGAATATCAGTTTAAAATAATAGATAGTAAAAGGGTGCAGAAGAAGGCTTTGAAAAGGATATCTTAATTATAATCCGAAGTCCAGCAAGGAAATAATTAGTATTGGGCAGACGCTACTAAAATTTAAGGAAAAAAATGTAAGGCATTCTTTATTTCATTTGAGCAAATAGCAAGCCTAATGAAGTGGCCGAAGGAAAACTGAGTATCACCCGTTCAGGGCAAGTTGACAGGTAGAGCACTTGCAATTTATGCTTCATTGTTAGATCAGGATTCAATGGATTGTGACATTCCAAAAAAAGGCTATTCTAGGGCATGCATTAGTTCCTGCAGCATGTAGATAAAGGGTTTGGAATTTGAGAAAGCAACCTGGGCAAACCTATAGTGAATCTAGAAGGGTAAAGCAATGTAATTTTGACAGATGGGTACAGGCATTAGGAGTAAATACCATGTATGAACATCGCAGAGAGATTATTCTCTTGGGAGGATTCAAAAATGGTTGCAGCAGCAGTAATGGCTGACTATTGTGAGCTGGTCCATAAAACTAAATCTTTTTTTTCTGTCACCCCCGTAAGATTGAGAAGGGTAGAGGATCGGAGAGTGAAAGGAAGGCAAGTAGTCAGGGTAAAGAAAGGACAGCTGAGAGTACTCAAATATATCCCCTTCCTCAGATCAGAAAAGAAGGTGTTGAGGGTGGAGGTAAAATCACAGGCCTCATTGCACACATTGTAGTAGAGTGGGATATCTTATTTTGCTCAGAATGTTGGAATTTGTGTTGGAAGCTTTAACTGCAATCAGGAACTCTGGATGTAAAAACTGCTGTGAGTGTAGGAGAGGTGAACAAAGTACATGAGAGATGCAAAGGTTTTTATTGTCAAATATAAAGATAACTCTTCTGTCTTCAAATGATGCAGCTAAGCTCAGAACTATCATAGCTATATGAAGAGAGACAGGACCTATTCAAATGTTTTTACTAGAGAAAGAGAGTGGAATGAAAGCCAAAATGCTAACAAATAAGGTAAGTGGAGAGTATATGTCAATTCCATTGTATAAAGTGAAATTAGAATGTGACTTTTGTCTGGAATAATTGTGGCACAAATTGTTAAGAAATTATGGGGGAATGGAGCGGACTTCCTCCTGACAGAAACAAAACAATTACAAGAACAAGTTCCAGGTAAGTTTCCAGAGCAATGGCTGAACAAAGTTCATTACCAGATGTCAAAGTAATACCACAGTCAGATTCTAGGGTAGCTGAAACATTTTTTTTAAAAAGTGGGGATGATTCAAAAGAAGTGTTTAAGATGTTTTCACTAATTGAGACTCAGAAAATAGATCTAGAATTAAGTAAAATAATACAATTATTTGTCATTGAAGGCACTTTGAAGTGCTGTTGTAGTAACAGGTCATAGACCTGTCACAGGAACAGATGGCTGTTCATCAAATTGTGTGCCATCCAAATAGTGTAAACAGAAATTATAAGAAGCATATGATGTTCCTACGGCAAGATATGTAGTAAAAGGAAAACAAATTCATCAACAAGCAGGCATTTTACATAATATAATTTTGTAATACATGCCATATATGTCAGTTAGTCAGAAAACCTCAACGTTTAATCAAACCAGCATCTTTGATACCTGTACAAGTTATGATGAACCATTTAGTTGAGTGTTAGTAAATTGTTTAAGACCAATAGAAAAATTAAATTAGAACAGCAGTATACACTTACTGTTACAGAAAGACTTCCAGAAACTATTCGTTTGAGGACAATTACAGTGAAGATACTGTGGTAAAATTAACTTTTTTTTTCACTCATTATGGACTACAAATATAAGTATAATCAAATCAGGTTTCTTAATTTAACGTCTAAAGTTTTTCAAGGCATAATCAGCAGTCAGGGTATAGAACAGGTGAAGTCTGCCTCTATCTTGTAAACACAGGACGACGTGGAGAGATACTATCAGGCTCTCAAAACAACAAGTAAGGCCTATTGTCACCAGCAGATACAGAAATGAGACAGAAGATTAGATTTTCTACACTTTAATACCAGAAATTCCCCAAAACAATCTACTGGGTTTAGTCCATTCAAATTGAATTATGGTCATGAGATAAGAGGGCCAATAAAATTGATTAAAGAGAAACTTTTAAGGCAAAAAGATGAATCCTCAATGTTCGATTGCTTGTCCATGTTTCTTTAGAGACTCACATGAGCATATAGTGTAGAACAGCAACATTTAAAAACTTCACAGGCAAAGTTGAAAGAATGACAGACAAACATGTTACAACCAGCATTCCCTCTCAAATTTCTTTCCAGCTTTCTGTAATCTGAAGTCAATGCTGCGATAGATGTGCTGATGCCATCTGCCATGCATGGAACCTTGGAGTGGTTGCGCAGTTTAGGGGGAATGTTGACTACAAATGAGAATGTTTCAGACAGGAAACAAAACATTAGCGTTCTTACGTTTCGAAGGTGAACCTCTGCAAGCAAGCTGAAATCTCTATACAAGGTAGTTAGGAGGCTTAGCTCAGTGATTTTCCTGAAGTACTTCCCTGAAGAACACTCCTGATTACAGGAAGAACCAATTACATCACACAAACTTGTTAAAGCAATACCGCCATAAGGAAGACAGTAAGAAAGAACAAGTTTGTCACTTTGTAAGCATAGTAAAGGACAATAGAGACAGTAAGACTGAAGAAGGAGAGGTAAACAGCTCACAAAGCAAAATTCCTACAATTTGACTAACCAATACTAAAGTACAAATTCAGTCAGGCAATATACTTGGGTACTTCGAGGAAGGACGATTTGAAGATCAACCGAGATTACTTGGGAAGTTCAAAGATACTCCTGGATGTATCATATGACAGAGACATAATGTGGATGTAGGAGATTCAGGAGATGTAGGAGATAAAACAACATCCTCATTGTTTAATATCAGTAAAACAAACTCATTGGAAATGAAAATTCAATAACATCTAATTGAACATAGCCAAAGCGATGACTTCACTCGTGGTAATTGTTCCTAAGTGGATGGGTCAATTAGATTCTGCATAGAATATGGAAAAGTAACTGCAATAATAACAAAAGATTAGTCAGCTGGCAGAGTGTATTGATAGAATTGGCAATGCTTCCACGAGTAATCTATTGAAGGGTACTGGCAAGTACCATTAACATTAAAAGCTAAGGAGAAATCAGCTGTTGTTATACCAAGACAACAAGGTGCAGAGCTGGATGAACACAGCAGGCCAAGCAGCATCATAGGAGCCTTTCTGCTCCTATGATGCTGCTT
>NC_063355.1:15984217-16038109 GCF_021869965.1 Rhincodon typus | reverse complement strand
TAGCCTTTCTGCTCCTATGATACTGCTTGGCCTGCTGTGTTCATCCAGCTCTGCACCTTGTTGTCTCGGATTCTCCAGCATCTGCAGTTCCTACTATCCCTGTTGTTATACCAAATGGGTTATATCAATGTTGACAAACAAGTTGTCCCTTTGCCTGAGGCATGCTGGTAAACCACCACCAGTTGGCTCCCTAATGAGACAGCAGACCCATGGTCCAGTAGGACTATAGCAACTTTACCTTTACTTGCTAAATGAAACACATTTAAAAATGGCATTTTAATCTTTTTTTAAGATCATATATTTTAATTTCTTGTGCCTATAAAGTGAAATAGAATTTAGACTGCTATCCTTGGAGTCCGAAAAAAGTGGTTTCCTACTTGAAAAAACAAATGTTTCATGTTGGTAAATCATACAATGCAAAGTTGTTTATTTGGAATCAGAGAGAGAGAGACATTGCCAATCATAGCGCCACTAATGTTTAAAGTTAAGGAATTCCTGTCTGGTAACATCAATCTGTTCAAATGAGCTGCTGGGTGTTAAAATGTTGCAAGGGCCAAGACTGGCAGAGAATGAAAACATCCAGAGACTGCAGGTAGCATCTCTCTTTCTTCCTTCATGATGTGGAAGAAAGCAGAAAATGCCAGAAAGCTTAAAAGAAATAATTCATACAAAAGAAGATGTAAGTTCACCTGTTAATCATCGGTGAGGTATAATTATTATGGCACAGACAACAGCAAAACCACAATGACTGTGAGAAAGAAAGAACTTTCCACCTTGTGGTTTGGATTTTTGATGTTTAAAATGTTGATTATCCTGTCAATATTCTTTTCTACTCATATTGTATGTGTCAAGTTAGTTGTGTTTTATCTGTCTTAATGGCGATTGAGAGTGTGCATGTTTAAGAGTTTTGAAGAGGTATAGTTCAAGTTACATAAATTAGAAACCTTTTCTTTTTACTATTCTGTTTAAAGTTAAGTGTGTTACAATAAATAGAGTTTCTTTTTTGTTATTGAAGGAATCTGATGTGGTGCACTTTCACTTTGTGTATCAGTCAGTCAAGCAAGTTGAGTGTTGGTGGTCTCATTGGGAATTTTATACATTTATATATTTTGTGACAATCTGTGGATGAGTGGGACACAACTATTGGTGCACAAATCCCAGTTACATTGTAGCCCAAAGCACAATAAAGGTCAAACTGGGGCACTATTAAAATTCCCAGATCAAAAGACATATCATGTCTCTTCCCAACATCATTAAGAACTTCCAGGTCCTGATCAGTAAGACTTGCTTTAGAAAATCAACCCTCAGTCTTTCCCTTAAAGACATCCACAGGCCACAAGAAGGAGAAATAACAGAAATGTTAAAAAAAAGTTTTATTACAAACTCAGCTATCATTCACAGCCATCATAATAACTTATCATCATAGAGTAATATCACATGAAAAAACCCCTTTCAGCCCATCATGTACGCACTGTTCATTGAAGACTGATTTACTCTAATCCCACTTACCAGCATGTGGTCACAGTCTGGCATGCAATGGTGTTGTAAGTGTTCATCTACGTACTTCTTAAATTGTTCCTGCCTCCATCAACCCCTTAGGCAGTGCGCTCAGGACTCCATTCCCTTCTGGGCAATAATACTTTTCCTTAAATACCCTCCAAACATCCTGCCCGCACCCCACTCCAAATCTATGGCTCCCGGTCACTGACTAAGGGGAAAAGTTCCCTTCCATCCACTCAATCAATACCTCTCACAATTCTGAATACCTCAGTCAGGTCCCCTATCAAGCCCTCCTTACTCCAAAGACAACAAACCAGCCCATTCAGTCTCTCCCACAGCTGCAGTGTTCCAGCCCAAGAAACATTCCAGCAAATGATTTCTGCACTCTCCCCAGTGCTACCATATCCCTCCTACAGCATGGAACCCAAACTGCACACAGCACTCCAACTGTCACCCAACTAACATCTCATACAGATCCATTATAGCCTTCCTGCTCAGTCGGAGAATTTTCCAGCACGGAAAGAGGCTCACACTGGTCATCAAGCACTTATCTCCTCAGGTCCCATTTTGCAGGATTTGACCCATAACCTGGTGTTATAAAGTGGAGGTTGAACCCCCTCTGAGAACTAAAAAAAATCTGAAACACCTACAGAGGAGTACCTCGCCCTATAGTCTGTAAAAGGAGTGGGACAAGTGATGTAACCTGCCTTTCAACAACTTCTAGTAGTTAAATAAAATAAATTCCTAACGCTCACTTGAAAATCAACAAGTGACAATGTACTTATCTAACTCTAACAATGAACAAATTAACTAAACTATTAATAAACCAAATAACCTCTTCTAACTACTAACTATTCCTGAATAAAGCAAGATTCTAATGGTATACAGTTTCAATAAATACAAGTCCCATTTATATAAAATAAAATTTAAAAAGTAGAATTCACTCTCTCGAAATTACAGCCAGGTGATGTCTTCCGGAATGTTCTGAGCCTTCTCTGTTGATGCTTCTGTCAGGAATGTTAACTAGTTGTGCCATTGGTACATTTGTTATTTAGATGGTGCTTTCTCTAAGACTTAGAGGAGGCTGCGAGAGCCAGTGATTCTCCCTTGGGAGCTGAGGGCTGAGGGCTGAGGGCTGTTAGCTCTGGTGGATGGCAGTTAGCTCGGGGGCTTTGTCCAACTGTCCCCTTCTTTTTATGCCCTTGATAACATATCACTATTTCTTGCACCAGAATTGGTCCTATGTTGTCAAAACCATTAGATTTAAATTTAATTGGTTTTTGGTATCTAAGTGCCTGGTTCAGATTGATTGGCTAAATTCAAAAACATGTTTTGGTAAAAACTGCTGCTTGACCTGCTAACCATGCGGCTTTTTGTGACAAATGTTTCAATTTGGGTGTTCTCTGTATACTTGCAAACGTTCAAGCTGCTGCTCATAGACATCATTTTTAAATCTCTAAGAACAGAAAAAACACATCATCTTTTAAAGGGACAACACAATGGTTTACCCCCTAGCATTTTACAAACGCCAAACTTTAACTTGCTGCCTCCCAATCCATAAGTATTCAACACAACTTTGCAACACCTTCACTCCTTAAGAAAAAAAAGAACCATCATTATGGTTCTTTTAAAACCTTAACTTCGTTATATTACTAGAACACATACCTCATTAATCTAGAGTTACACATTTCATACTGATTCTATATGTACATAACAATGAACACTACTGTTTCTATCTTATATAAACATTTTTCTTTAAAACTCTCAATAAAGAATCCACAATAATATTTTCATGACCCACAACATGTACAATCTGTGAGTAAAATGCTTGTAATATGAGACTCCAATGAAACAATCTGGTGTTCCTGTCCTTAAATCTTTCCAGAGAAGTCAAAGGATTATGATCAATATACACAATTGTCTCTGACGCATTGTTTGCAATGTCAACATTAAAATGTTGTAATGCCAGTACCAAACTCAATAACTCTTTCTCAATGGTAGAGTATATTGTTTTTTCAGGTGGAGAATGAGGATTTTTTGAAAAATAATCAATTGGCCTTTCAATTCCATAATCATCCTCCCGTAACAACACAGCTCCCACACCTATTTACTTTAAATTGATTTAGCACAATTGGGGTTACAAAAGCAAAAATTTATTTTGCTCTCTCAGACAAAAGTACTTGTCTGTAATTGTGAAGTAAGTCCAACTTTGTGATGTAAATGGCTTGTTCTACCTTTTTTTACACAGTCCTCCCGCCTTGAAATTGGGTATGAGTTAGATTTGGTCACAGTATTGACCTTCCAATAATCCACATAGAATCATTCAGTGCCATCAGGTTTGGGAACCAACACAATCAGCAAACTTCATGCACTTTGGCTCGTCTCTATGATGTCTTCTTGGAGCATCGCTTCCACTTCCTTCTGAATCTGTGCTGCTTTGAGAGAATTAAGCCTGTGTTGTTTTATCAGAACAGCATTCCCTACATCAGCCTCATATACAATGGTGTTAGTCCTCCCCATTCTATTTCTATATAGGTCTTCATAGCACTGCAACAAGTCTTTCAATTTTCTGAAGAAAGGTCCAGATCCGAAACGTCAGCTTTCCAGCTCCTCTGATGCTGCTTGGCCTGCTGTGTCCATCCAGCTCTACACCTTGTTAATTCTCTTTCAATTCAGTTCTCTGTTCCAGGGACAGCATTGTCTTTAGGGTCTGATGCCACCTTTCCAATGCTCCCTGGGATTCAGGATGGTTTAAAGTGTTTGATGCCTAAACTCTCCATGATCTCCTTAAATAGTTTGGCAGTAAAATTGGACGCTTGGTCTGACTGAATCTCCCTGGATAGTCCATAACTGGTAAAGAAAGCAAGCAACTCCTCCACAACATTTTTGCCTTGACATTTCGTAATGAAATTGCCTCCAAAAACCTGGAAGACACATACATTATGCTTAGCAAATATTTGTTTCCACATTTGGTTTTAGGGAGGGGACCTACACAATCTATCATAACCTGCATGAATAGTTCTTCACATGCATGAATTGGCATCAAAGGCGTACTGCCTGTGGCTTTCCTACCATCTGACACATATGACAGGTACGGCAATATTCAACCACATCTTTATGTTATCCAGGCCAATAGAAATGCTTCTGTATCTTAGCCTGAGTCTTCCTCATTCCTCATTCCTAGATGACATCCTACAGGTAATTGCTACCGATAATACTTCTAATTTCTATTCTACCGGCAACAAAATCTAATGAACTTCCATTCAGTTCTCATCTGCACTAACCTGCCAAGGTCTCCATTTGTGCCTTAAGATTTTATTCTTAAGGTAATAACATTCTGGAATATATTCTGATTCCTTTTCCAAGTAGGTTTTATGATATAAATCCTTTATTGTCTCACCTTTTTGTTGTAACTCCATTAATCTTTCAGAACGAAACACCTCTGCCTGATTCTCTACCTGCTTAGGATTTTCCTTCACCATCTCATCAAACAGAGAGTCAGCTAACTGGGCCTCAACTCCTTCATCTTTCTCCTTTGTTTTCCTTCTTGTTTTAACTTATGGCTGTAGGATCTTGTCACCAGAATAGCCCAGAAAAATGCCAGGGTATTTTTCCTTTAACTCTTCAATTCCCTGGTTTTCTTTTGGCTTTTCGACTACAATAGGTATCAGTCCCACCTGTGATCCAGCTATATTGTTTCCAAGAATAAACTGTATTCCTAGAATAGCCATTTTCCCATCACTCCCACTATCACTTCCCCAGTCTTGATTCGGCTTTCAAGCCTTATCTTACACAGGGGAACACTATTCCTCTCTTGGGCAATATTTCAGAAGGAGTACAAATATTTTCACCTCTTACTATTAGAGACTGACTAGTTCCTATATCTCTCAATATTTTAACTTCTTTACCTACTCCCCCTATTCTACCTGAGTAAATCTTACCCATACCAGTGAAGTCTTTGAAAAGATCGAACATTATCTTACTATCCAGCCCATAAGTAAGCTGTGCACTCTCCTGCAGCTCCTCGGCTTCTGTTGGGATTTCCTTCTCTACCTGAAATTGGATTAGTCTCTTTTACCACACCCTTTCTCCCAGTCCCTTTCTTAAACCACCAGCACTGTGACTTTGTATGTCCCATTTTATTGCAATGAGAACACCTGAGGTCTTTCACTTCTTTTCCACCCTCTTGGGTTTCTTTTTTCACATGTGGTAAACTGTTAGGCCTTTTGATACAAATGTTTCAATTTGGGTGCTCTCTGTGTATTTGCAAACTTTCACGTTGCTGCTCACAGGTATCCATTTTAAATACCTTTACATAGAAAAAGCACACCATGCAATGCTCTCCCCCCACCCCCAGCATTTTACAAATACTAAATTCTAACTTCCTGCCTCCCAATCTGCAAGTACTGTACCCAACTTTGCAGCACTTGCCTGCTATGGCACTTCAAGTGATCACCTAAATACTTTGTAAATATTTTGAGGATTCCTAACTCTGCAGACATGCATACCATGCATACTGATCCTCTGTACTTCCTAGCACTCAACATGTTAGTCCTCTCAAAATGCATCACCTAACACTTTTCAAGATTAAATTCCATTTGCCAGCGCATCTATATCATCCTGTAGTGTGTCTTTCCTCTTTACTATTTACCACAGCACCAATTCTCATGTCATCTGCAAATTTACTGATCAAACCTCCAACATTCATGTCTAGATCATTAATGTACAAATAGCAAGGGACCCAACACTGAACCTTGCTTTATACCTCTTGACACATGCTTCCAGTCACAAAACAATGTTCGACCATCACTCTCTGTCTCCTGCTGCTAAGTTTGGATCCAATTGTTCTGAATTCCATGGGCTCTCATCCTACTGACCACTAATACCAACTCACTGGCCTATAGATCTCTGTTTTATCTCTACACCCTCTTGAACAATGGTTACTATGACCATCCTCCAGTGCCCCGGCAACCCCTCCTGTGTCCAGAAAGGAATTGAAAACTCATGAAAAAGACCTTGCAATCTTCTCGCTTGCCTCCCACAGGAGTTTGGGATACATATCATCTGTGCCTGGGAACTTAGCCAGCCCTTAAAATCACAAATACATCTCTTCAATTGTAATTTGTTCAAGTATATAACATTCCTCTCTCCGGATTTCTATACCTACATCATTCTTCACTATTGTGACTACAAAAATAAAGTATGGATTTGAAATCTCACCTTTGTCTTCCAACTCCACCCACAGTTTGCCACTTAGGACCCTAATGGGCCGCACTCTTTTCCTGGTTATTCTCTTGCCCATTATGTGGCCATAAAATGCCTTTGAATTTTCCTTTATTTTACCCACTAGTGTTTTTCATGGTCCCGCTTTACTTTCTAATTTCTTTATTAAGTAACCCCCTGCACTTTCTACAAGCCTCTCGACTTCTGGTGTTCTGAGCCCCTTGTATCTGCAATATGCATTCTTCTTTAATTGAATTCTGTGCATTCCTCGATATCCAGGATTCTATGGAATTTTTGGTCCCACTATTCATCTTTTCAGGAACATGTGGCCTTGCACATCCCCCATTTACTTTCTGCTCCAATGCAGATTTTCCTAAAAGGATCTACTTGCAGTCCACTTGGGCCAGATTCTGTCTTATCATATTAAAATCAGCCTTCTCCCAGTTCAAAATCTTTATTTCTGATCCATCTTCATCCTTTACCTTGAGTCTTAAATTGTATCGATATCAAACAAAGAACTGTGGATGCTGGAGATTGGAAACAAAAGCAGAAATTGCTGGTGAGACTTAGCAGTTCTGGCAGCATCCAAGGAAAGAGAGCAGAGTTAATGTTTTGAGTCCAGTGACTCTTCACCAGAACTGTTAGCAGCTAGGGGAAAAAACACTGTATTTACACAGAAGGTGAAGTTGGGAGTGAGCGGGTATGGTGGAGATATGAGCAGTTAGGTGGAGACAGAGCCCAGAGAGAGAGAGAGAGAGAGAGACGGAGACACACACAGATGTGAAAGGGGTAGGTAAACAAGGAAATAAGGAAAGCAGGCCATATAATGTGATAATAGGCCTAAGTGTAGGTGAGAATGGGTGATTGTCCTAATTGGAGTGGTGTGGGGTGGGTGAAAAACATGGGAGGATGGAATCAGGCTCTACAGTTACTGAACACACTGAGGCTGCAGGGTGTACAGCGAACATCAGCACAAGCTTGAAGAGACGCACCAACATCACTGCCTGGGCCCTGCTGCTATGTTTCAGCGAGCCTCAGTAAAAGCTCAAAAAAAAAAGCATCTCATTTTCCACTTGCGGAGCCTACTCTAGGACTGCCAGACCTGCTGAGTTTCACCAGCAATTTCAGTTTTTGTTTTAAATCAGATTGAGTTATGGTGACTATCACTGCAAGGTTGTCCCATTAACACTTTGACCATTTTCCCAGCTTCGTTCCCTAAAAGCAATTCCAGCACTGCCCCTCTCTTGCCGCACTTTCTACATGCTGGTTTGAATAGTTTTCCAGGATGTATTTTAAGAATTCTACCTCCTCTAAGCCCTTTACACTTTGTCTAACCCAGTTAACATTGGGGAAGTTGAAATCCCTGCTATTACCGCTGATTTATATTTACACTTTTCTGACATTTGGCTTCAAATATGTCCTTCAATCTCTCCTTGACTTGGAAATCTATTGTATACACTCAACTTATTACATTTAAATTGTGAGTTCTACCAAATAAAAATCACTGGCACAAAAATCTACTAAAAAGGACCATCTAGTCTTAAACAGTGACAGAAAAAAATTAATAGTCTTAGCAGTGGCCTAAGGTAATATGCGTTATGAGGTTTAAATTTGTGAAAGAAAGGACCCAGAGTGTATGATTTAGTATTTTAATTTGCTTAACCCTGGACGTATGATAAATGGAAGTCATTTTGTCCATCCATTCATAATTCTTTGTTCATGTCTCAAGTAAAAGTAAATCTATAAACTAGCAGCAAAACTGTCCAAACCACATAAATAAAAAAGCAGTAGATGTTTTGTTTGTCAGTTAAAGAAATGTTTTTCTGGTCACCAGCTATGCAATGAGAAGGAAGGGGGGAAATGGCAAGGCCCTCAGTAATTATCGAGCTGCATCTGTATATAGTTTATGAGATATATGGAATCAATTTTGTTCCCCACACTTGATTCAGTTGACTGAAAGCACATTTTTTACATTTTACTATTAACATGTTACTTCCTCTTGAAATTGGATAAAACTCAAGAGCCCATTGCTTTCTCTTGTTGAGCTTCCAATAACTCCGAAGTCCATTTGGACAATCATGATTATATCCTGCGTGTGGTATTCTGCTATCAAAACCTCACTTTCTGTCCAAACAGGATATAATTCAGATAAATGCCAGAACTGCCTCAAGCGGTACTTTCATTACTCTACTAACTTTGGAAAGGTTTTGTTTTTGCATGGTGCATGTCAAATGCTGATTGGCAGAAACACTATGGCCTTACTCAGGCTGGTATTATGCAAGTATAATGTTGCTCTGGACACCTGTATAGAATGCTACACAGTCTAATGACTGATAAAGGATTGCATGGTTTCAAAGTGAATTGCAAGTTAAGAAGGACAGAAATGACAGTTGTTAAGTACTAAAATGATTCAAAAACCTTGCTTGAAGATAAAACAATGATCTGACTGAATGCAATATTATTTCAGTTAGAATCATTGAATCCCTACAGTGTGAAATTAGGCCATTTGGCCCATCAAGTCCACACCAACCCTTCAAAGAGCATTCCACCCAGACCCACCCCCCTATCCAATCCCAGTAACCCTGCATTTGCCATGGCCAATCCACCTAGCCTGCACATCTTTGGACTGTGAGAGGAAACCAATGCACCCGTACAAAACACACACAGACACGGGGAGAATGTGCAAACTCCACACAGACAGTCACCCAAGGGTGGAATCAAACCCAGGTCCGTGGTGCTGTGAGGCAGCAGTGCTAACCACTGAGCCACCGTGTTAGTTAACAGGAAATCATTACAATAAAAATATAACAAATAGGAGTAGGAGTAGGCTATTTAGCTCTTAAAGCCAATCCCACCCTATCAAAAAAGACCTGGCTTATCTGCCTTAGGCCTTAACTCCTACTCCATGTTGTCTTAGCATAGCCCTATTCTCTCTGACATTTCAAAATCTATCGATGACTTATTTGAATATTTTCAGTGGTCTAGCTTCCATAACTCTATGGGGATAGAGAATCCTCGACATTCACAACCCTCTGGGAGAATAAATTCCTTCATATTCAGTTCTAAATGAATGTCCCCTTGTTCTGTAGCTATGCCCCCAGTTTGAAATTCCCCCACTAATGGAAACATCTTCTAACACGTAATCTGTCAAGCCTCTTCAGAATCTCATACGTTTCAACAAGATCAACCTTCTAAACTCTAATGAAGAAAGGCCTAAATTGTTTAGCTGTTCTTGGTAAGTCAACCCTTCATCTCAGAAACCAAACTAGTGAATCTTTTTTTGAAATGCCTCAAATGCCAGTATATCCCTTCTTAAATATAGGGACCAAAACTGTACACCAAGTTCAAGGTGTAATCTTTATCAACACACTGTACAGTTGTAACAAGACTTTCCTGTTTTTAAACTCCAACTCACTAGCAATAAAGGTCAAAATTCTATTTATCTATTCAATTATTTGCTGCATCTACATGGTAACTTATTGTGTTTCATGCTTAAGAATATCCAAATCTCTCTGTGCTGCTATTTTTTGGGGTCTGTCCATTTAAATGATCATCTTTGATTCTTCATACTAAAATGCATGACCTCACATTTTCCTACAATAAACTCCTTCTGCAACTTTTTGTCCACTCACTCAACATATCTATTTCCCACTGCAGATTCCTTAAGTCTTCATCACATCATACCCTCCTATTTTTGTATTGACAGGAAATTGGTATACATTACACTCTGCCGCCTTTTTGCATGTCATTGAAATAGATGGCAAATAATTGAGGCCCTAGGACTGATCCTTGTGGCACTCCACTAATGATGTACTTCCAAACTGAAAAAAATCACCCATTAATCCAAACTCCCTGTCTTCTGCTTGTTAACCAATCCTCAATCTACTAATGCATTACTCCAAATACCAAGTTGCTATCTTGTGCAATACCTTTTTAATGTGGCAGTTTATTGAATGCCTTCTTAAAATCCAAATCCACAATATCTACCTGCTCTCCTTTATTAATTTTGCTTGTTATATCCTCAAAAAAATCTAGCAAGTTTGTCAAACATAATTTCCTTTTCATAAAAATATGTTGATTCCATTTGAATTGCATTATGGTTTTATAATTGTCCTGCTATTTCTTTCTTACTAATTAACTTTAACATTTTCTCAATTACAGATATTAACCTAACTGGTCTATAGTTTCCTGTTTTCAGACTTTCACCCTTCTTGAATAGGAGTGTCACATCAGCAGTTTTTCAGTCTGCTGGAACCCTTCCAAAACTAATGAGTCCTGGAATATTTCGACCAATGCCTCCACTATCTCTGCAGCCACTTCCTTTAAAACTGTTGGAGGTAGGCCATCAGGTCCTGGCAACTTGTCTACGTTTAGTCCCATTAGTTTGTCAAATACTTTGCTCCTTGTGCTAAAGCGACTGTTACAAGATCTTTCCTCCCATTAGCAACCTGCCTATTTGCTATTCCTGGGATGTTAATACTGTCCTCCACCATGAAGCTTGTGTTTTCAAATAAACCTGTTGGACTATAACCTGGTGTCATGTGATTTTTGACCTTGTCCATCCCAATCCAACACTGGCATCTCCACATCATGAAGACCGATGGAAGAGATTAGTTTAGATTGTTTCCCATTTCCTTGTTCACTGTTATCAATTTGCCTGTTTTATCCTTACTTGGTGTCCCACACTTACTTTAGCTACTATTTTTCTTTTTCTATACTCATAGCAGCTATTGTTGTTTGTTTTGATATTTCTAGTAGTTCTAAAAAAAATCCCAATCCTCTGGCCTACCACCAGTTTTCACCACCTTCTATGCCAATACAGCTACCTGGACATTGAGATACAGGTTCAAAGTATCTCAGTTGCTGTCCCTGAGGTTGTTTGCTCCTTACTTTTAAGTAAAGGTCTTCAGCTTCTTTTGTACTGCAACACTCCTTTATCTACATCTGTACAGAGTAGATTATCAAATACAATGTTCTAGTGTAATGCCCAAGACCTTTTGCTTGACCTGCTCATTCTAGACCAGTGTCTCCCTGTTAGAAATGGCAGAGATATGCCATCACAGTGTATATAAGTTTCATGAGTAATAGTGCCACTTGCTGAACTACAGCTGAGACATGGACAGATTGTTGTAAAGGATCCAAGAGATACATAGGGCATCACTAAAATCCTTTGCAGGCAATATCACATTAGTGTTTGCAAGGCTTGGATGCTTCCAAATATACTTTCCTACGCCACTGTAATGACTATACTTCAAAAGTACTTCATTGACTGTAAAGTGCTTTGGAATATCCTGAGGTTTTAAAGTTGCTTTTTAAATTAAAGCCTTTCTTTGTAAGGGGCGAAGAAAGATGTTGGTCAATCTCAACCCAACAAATCAGCACCAATTGACACAAATGCAATTTTTAAAAAATAAGTTGGCATGCAAAATGTGAAGCACTAATTTAGTGTAGTCATGTAAACCTCCAAAGTTAGTCCTGTTAGAAGAGTAAACAGATTAATCAGTGTATACAAATGTGACTGAATTTGAGCAAAAATTAAGATGTAGGTAGCACCCACTAAATTTTGGAAAGTTCCAGTCTTGTGATCAGAATATCTTTGTCCGACCAATTTAATGTAATCCCATCACAAGCCTGGTAAAAACTGTCAGATTTTGGAATAAAATAAAGTGTTTTTTTTTAAAAAATATTGCAAAACCCATTTTGTATAAGTTTACAACTAACCATCAGGACAATACATTGAGAAAGTGGAACAAAATTCCATTGCCCATTTAGATGAACACAAAGTACTTATTTTAACAATTACACTTCACGTGATATTTTTGCCGTTCTGTGGTCTAACATTCTTCAGCAGAGTGAGCATATATCCTTTCAGTTTATCCATTAGTCCACCATGGAAATATTTTTGTTAACATTATAAAAATTATCCACTTACACAGGACATTAAATTGATAGTTAACCTCTGCAACGCATTATTTCTAAAAATAATAGTTTGTAATATATAGTGTACATTACACCAAACAGAAATAATATTCAACACAATATAAAATCTGTGCAATAAATTTAAGAGTGGGAAAAATTGGACCACCAAGACACTAAAGGAAAGGCGGCTGAAATTAAATAAAGAGGAAGTATCTAAGTTGGGTCACTCTTAGGTAAATATTTATTCTGTATAAAGACTGTCTGTCTGCAATAATGACCTTATGACTGGTATTAATAGAGATAATACAAACTTCTAAAGCATGCCGAAAACAAGTTTGGCACCATAAATCAGACTTGTTACTTGTTAATTTTATGTTGAAAATTGATCTGCTGTTGTATAAATAAATGAGCCATAGATGCATAATATTTCAAAATCATAGAGAAGTAAAATAACAAATCACTAAAACAATGTTTTAAATGAAAGCTGAAGTTTGTTGTGCTCCCATGTAAAGTTCAAGAATTATTACAAGTCAAAGAAGGGCTGTTTGATGCAGCATTTTTCACTTGGAAGGATGCCTTTGCCTGAAAATCTACAATTTGCTGCTTTCAATAACTAAGCCCCAATATTAGGTGCGCAATATTATTCATGAACCAGTCAGGAGTCACCATTGAGAAATATAACATTTTGAGTTGTTTAGGTGCTATGTGCTTTAATGCTTGAGGAAAAATGCCATTGATGTTTTTAAACAGCAGCTTGGTAGTATAGAACTTGAATATTACTGAACAGAGAAATGTGCCACTGAAGTTATTCCCTCATCAAGAATGCTAATTTTAAAATTATCACAACAATTTATAATGCAGGAGAAAGTGTGCCTATTGGTTGGCGAGTCAACTCTGATTGTCTGAGACATGGCCATGGAGAAAGATGGGAACTATAAGCTGCCAGTAGTCTCGGTAATTGAAATAAAGGGGCCAGGCTTGAACACATTCCTTCTATTTGCAGACGACAGGACCCTGTGTATGAATATATATTGCTTAAGTGCAAATGAGCCATGACTTGATCTTAACTTGTCTTAAATTGGTTTTTAATATAGCTATTGTCAAATTTGGCATTATTCAGTAGGTGTTGACCAATTGCAGAAACATATCAAAATTAGACACTTCACTTTGGGTTTTTTAAACACAGGCTGGTTGCATATGGTGTGTTCTCTGCCTATACTGATCGACTGAAGGAACATGTTGTTTGATTCAATTGGCAAGTTGCTGACACTCATAGCTTATATACCTGGGATTCCACCTGCATTGACATTCACACATGGTTTTGCTTGATTATGTGTAAGGCATGAACAGTACAATCATTGCCAATAAAAACAGAAATTGATGGAGAAACTCAGCAGGTCTGGCAGCATCTGTAGAGAGAAAAACAGAGTTAACATTTCGAGTTTAGTGACCCTTCTTCAGAACTTTGTTCAGACCCTTCTGTTCTGAAGAAGGATCACTGGACTCAAAACCTTACCTTTATTTTCTCTCCATAGATGATGCCAGACCTGCCATGCTCCTACAGCAATTTCTACTTTAGTTTCAGTTATCTAGCATCCGCAGTTGTTTTATCATAATCATTACCAATACTGATTCTGAATCTAATTCCATTTTAATTATCTTTTCTGCATGCAAGAATCTTAATTGATAAAATGGAATGGTGCATGCAATTGTAGTGTAGACTTTGGCATCCTTTGGAAACACCATCAGAAGACAGACTGGATTTCACAGAAGGCATCATCCTATTGGCTGAGAAATCTCCAAGACATGATCGACAGGCTTAAGTGCCAGAGCAGCTGCAAGTAGGCCACGATAATGGTGACTGAGTACATCAAGACTCTGCCATTATCATTGGCAGCAGAACATCAAAGACATTGACCACTTCCTCTGCCTTTGAATCAACATCTCCATGGATGATGTTGACATTCACACAAGAATCAGCTGAGCAGAAATCAGTGTTCCACCAGCACAACTTTATCTGGGTATTCTGTGCCATCAACATGCGCATGAAGTTACATGTCCAATAGGACTACTGACCGCAATCTCTACAAGTGAGTCATGGAAACAAACAACAAAGATATCATCAAAGCTGGCCATTTTTCACCGGTAGTGCCTACATAAGATCTGAGGCATTAAATGGAAAGACAATATCATTGGAGAGACAGCAGAAGCTAGCAGGACACATCCTTCACCTTCTGGGTATACACCCTACGAGACTGGCAGTAAAATTATACCACCAGGTGGAAGAAGAAGGCAATGCTGGTCAAAGAAGACCAAGTGAAGTACATTTAATGAAAATTTCCAACAACAAGAGGGCAGCTTTGACTGGAGTAGAAGAGATTGTGATGAAATGTGGTCAGTAGTAGTCTTGCTGGCTGTTCTACACGGGACCAATGGAACTAAATCTAAATCAGTCTAAAACTATTTTCAACTTTACTCCAAAGTGTTGAAGATCAGTACCATCTAACCTGTTAGAGACAACAAAGTGCAGGGCTGGATGAACACAGCAGGCCAAGCAGCATCATAGGAGCAGAAAGGCTGACATTTTGGGCCTGGACCTTTCATCAGAAAAGGCCTGAAACATCAGCCTTTCTGCTCCTATGATGTTGCTTGGCCTGCTGTGTTCATCCAGCTCTACACCTTGTTGTCTCGGATTCTCCAGCATCTGCAGTTCCTACTATCTCCCACATCTAACCTGTTCCTGGCTACACAATTAAAAGTATGAAGTTTAGAATAAGACAAAATTTTAGTGATGTTTTGTTAAAACATGTTCCAATAAACAGTAAATGAACAATCTGTAGTACTTCCTACTCATCAGTTTTATTTCTCTTTCATACAAAACAAACACAAGTATCAAAATGTCGGAAATATTGTTTAAAATGAGTCACGTCACCATCTTTTAATGAGTTATAACTTATTTGTTGAAAGGAAACAGTTTACAAGGTATTAGACCGTCCATATGGCTGCTTAACTGGTCTAGGTATCGAAATGAGACAAAGCCACAATGTTATTACTGTAGGTGGTCCACTTCCAACCATATATGCCTTTTGTGCCATTGCCCAATTCCCTGTTGTCCCTATTGCTGACGAAGGCCAACAGTGATCAGTGACACTTGATGAACTGACCCCCATTTTAGACCCATGACTGTTAAATTTTAGCTGCTCTTATTGATGAATAGCATCAACTTTTTACTTTGGAAACGAATTGAGAAAGGAAAAGATTTTACTGAAAGCCGTTTCTCCATTCACAAACTCCTACTTTTAACTCAATTTGAAAAATGGTAGTGTTCTTGATATCAGTTTCAAATCATAGGTTAATTCCGACATTTACTTTTCCTTCAATTGTGCTGAAGGTCACTTGAGGGCCGGTTTCACAAAGAGAGTTGGAAACTGTCTCGCCTTGCTGTCAAACTCATGAAAGTAGCTGTCCAATTGTACATTAATAAACTGAACAGATTTGTCTCAGAACTTATCCACGCCCTGAAGGTACTCACACTATCAGATCAGTAGGGTTAGAGTAATGGGTTGCAGTGAAAGCTTACAATTAAATTAGACACAAGGAAAAGATCACTGCAGAGATTAAACACCTCCCTTCTCTCTCGCTGCTGTGCCACTTTCCTCCGAAACCCAAGGCATATGCATCAGTTTTTAACACAAGCAGTGTGCTTGACTTGATTCCATTAGCCCCAAACACGTTCAACCCTGCTAACAATAGGAATTCACTAGACCAAAAAGGTTGTACTTGTGCCAGTAACTCACTCTACCAAAGATCATTCACATTGTGTCAACTCCAGCTGTTACACTGAAGCAACACAATGAAAATTGACACTCAAAACCTCTATTTCTCATGAATCTGACTGCAGCACAATAGGGCCAGTGATATCAGAAGAATTAGTATACCTTGGTGTTTGCTAGCAACTTAGTGCCAGGTCTACAGCAATACAAATAAATAAATTTTCCATTGAGTTGGTATTGTCACAGTTGTGAAGTTTATAAGAGTGTTATATTTTTGGATCTTAAAAATGCTGCAATTTTGGACAGTATCCTTAAATTTAGGGGAAATGAAAGGCATTATGTGATGTATGTTGCAGTCTGCCTGACCTGGTTGGTGTAATTGTTAATGATCAAAGGAACACTCAGATTGTTTTATTAAGAGACAGATATAAGAACTTTGCAGTTGGGGACAATGCCAGCTGTTTCCAAATCCAAATGAGTGGGTTTTGGGCTTTTTTTTACAGTTCAGGTAGATGTTATAAGTATCAAATTATAAACAGTTATACTGTAAACTTACACTTTACTTACAAAATAAGAGAAAGTTGGAATCAAACATACTAATTAACAATTCTACAAGGCTAATGTGTTTCCCATTGCTGTAAAGCGGAGATCAAATAATCCATTTTGAGATCAGGTTACAGGTTTCCCTATAACCCCAGAAAAATCACAGACAGATGTTAGTTGCAGTTTTTCCCTTATGTGGTCTGTCTAGGCCAGCACCATAAGCAGAGAAAATGCTGGCCCCGTTTGAAGACTGAGTTTGTGCTGAAGTAAAAACACCGAAATATAGTCCAACTTGAAGCTAGAGAAAGCAATTTACATTATTACCCTTATTTCTGGCTATAGAAGCTTTCTATCTAGGAAAAGTAAAAGATAGCAGTTCCTATGGAGGCTGCAGGCAATTGCAAATCGGTTTCAATCAAAACTCCAGTTTTGTGAGGACGGTGATGTGTGGTAAGTGACAAGGAAAGATATCATTCATTACTATAATTTAAAACGTAAGTTTCTTTCAAGAAAAACTGTTTTGTCAATAGTACTTTTTGTAGTCATTTGATGCAGTTTTTTAAAATGGAAAATCTTGATAAGAGATGCTTTCAGCTAAAAAGTGGGACTTTAAATTTCTATTTATTACTGGCCTCTCTGGAGATGTAACATCAAATGAAAACAATTTTAAGTATGTCACCAAGCAAAATTTTTACTTTGGCACATCATATTTTTGTTGGAAGTTCTTTCCAGAACTTTAGAAGATGAGTGAAAGTGAAGATGCGCCACTTTATTTACTGTTACTGTGCTTGTGCTATAGTGCTATTATACTTGGAACAAGTGCCTCATTCCAAGCTGCTCAGCTTTCATTCTCCAAAGAGCGATTGATTCATTTTATTTGTGACATCAAGAGAGGAAGTCAGATTGACCTCTTTAGGTCAGATGGCACAGAAATACAAAGGCATCCTGAACTGAGTCACGTGTTTCAATCCATATATAACATTCCTGGTTGACCCTCAGAAGCTATTTCAACCTGTCATATTGCAAATTAAGTGATGGCATTCAAAGCAAACTATTATATTGTTATGGGCCAAACAGACTTATGTAATTTTAAATTGCCTGCTTCTCTGAATTCAGTGACCATCACAATTGCACTTTTATTATTCAAGTAATTGGTGGTGCTCTCCAGTTCTATTTTGTTTTGCATTTTATAGAAGTTGGAATTGACTTTGTACATTTTTACACCCATGCTAATTTTCAATAAAAAAATTTAACCTTTTACTTAAAATGTTGAGGTTTTTTTTGTGAGTTTTGCAGTTAAACATCTCTTAACATTGTCCAAAAGAACATGATCTGGCAGTACTGTATTACGAACAAAAATTGTTGAAGTTCAGCTTGGCTAAAGGAAGACACCAGGGTAATGTTTGTGAGGATATTATTTGTGAGTTATTCCTAATGGGTTGATGGCTATTAATATTTTATATTTAATGCAATTTATATTCATTACGCCATTTAATTTCTTAATAGTTCAAAGGCTATGAATGGATCAGGGTAGCCACAAAAATTACCTGCTACCAGATTACTACACGATTGCACAACAGTACAACTTTAAGGCAGGTTCCAGGCCCATCCATTCTTGACAAAAGCTAGCCCTCAGTGTTACACATAGTAACATTTGATTTCAACACTATATTGCACTCAGCTCCTTTTCATATACCAAGATATTTGGAGGGCTACTTATTGGGAGGCCAGCACACCACTGAAATAAAACCTTCCTGAAAGTCAGTGACGATCCTCATGCTTGAATCAGAAAGTGGCATTGGCAAAGCTACTAGTCCTAATCCTGTGCTCATCTGAGACAAGATCAGACAAAGGCTTCAGCTGTGCTGAAATGCCAAATGTTAAAATGCAAGCCAAGTTTAAAAAAAGTTAACTCAATATTACACAATAGCATCCCATCCACTCATGTGCCCTCCCTTCACAAATTTGCTTATTTGTTTCATTTTCAACCACTGCAACCTGCCTTGGGCAGGTACAGCAATATATTCTACATCTGTATTAGTAGGAGTAGCCGCCAAATAGTAATTACAGAGATGAAGTCCCTTCTTCACATTGAAGATAAGTCTACATTGTTTGTGTGGCACTACCACTATGCCAAATGGGACAGACTTCAAACATATCTAGAGACATAAAACTGAGCATCAATGAGGTGTCGTGGCTCATTAGCAACAGTAGAGTTGAATTTAGTCACAATCAGTAACCTCATACCCTTGGCACATCCCCACCCTACCATTACCATCGAGACAGGAGATCAACCCCGGTTTAATGAAGAGTGCATGAGCACATGCCGTGATCAGGCATGTCTAAAAATGAGGTGTCAATCTGGTGGCCTACAATACAAGACACTTATATGACAAAGAGCCAAAGCAACATGCAACAGAGAAGGCTAAGCAATCCCGTAGTCAACACATCAGGCCTACTCTTTCCAATCATGGATGGTCACAGCACCATAGAGTCATACAGCATGGAAACAGACCCTTTGGTCCGACCAGTCCATGCCAAACATAATCCCAAACTAACCTAGCCCCACCTTCCATGCTTCTGGCCCATATCGCTCCAACCTTCACGTGTTTATGCAAATGTCTTCTAAATGTTGTAATTGTACCCACATCCACCACTTCCTCAGGAAGTTCATTCCACACATGAACCACCTTCTGTGTAAAAAAATGTCACTCATGTCTTTTTAAATCTCTCTCCTCTCACCTTAAAAATGTGCCCCCCAGTCTTGAAATCCCCCATCCTAGGGAAAACTTCTATAAGGTTGCCTCTCATCTATGCTCCAGTGAAAAAAGTCCCAGCCTATCCAGCCTTTCTTTATAACTCAAACCTCCCATACCCGGCAACATCCTGGCAAATCTCTTCTGAACCCTCTCCAGTGTAATGATATCATTCCTATAACTGGGTGACCAGAACTGGATAGTATTCCAGAAGAGGCATCACCAATGTCAACTAACAAGAGGAGATGGCTCCACAAATATTCCCATAGGCATTGATGGGGTAGCCTATTACATTAATGCAACAGACAGAACAGAAACATTTGCAGCAATCTTCAGCCAGAAGTGCCAAATTAATGATTGGACTTGGTCTGCTCCTGTGTTCCCCAGTATCACAAAAGCCATTCCTCAACCAATACAATTCACTCCAAGTGATACCAAGCAACAGCTAAAGGCACTGACTACTGCAAAAGCTATAGGTCTTAACAACACTCTGGCAGGATCATTGAAGATATGTTCTCCAGAACTAGCTGCGCCCCTAGTCATGCTGTTCCAGTACAGCTACAACACTGAGATCTACACAACTGTGTGGAAATTTGACCAGGTACATCCAGATACACAAAGCAGGATAAATCCAAGCCAGCCAATTACAATCCTATCAGTATAGTCTCGATCATCAACAAACTTATGGAAGGGGTCATCAACAGTGCTTGCAAGCCGCACTTGCAAAGGAATAATTTCTTCACTGGCACTCAGTTTGGGTTCTGGGAGGGCAATTCAGCTCTTGACTTCAGTATAATCTAGTTCTAAACATGAATGGAAGAGCTGAATTTCAGAGGGTGATGTGACAGCGACCTCCCCTGACATTAAGGCAGTGTTTCGCCAAATAAGGTATCAAGGAGCCCTGGCAAAACTGGTGCCACTGCAAAATGAGGGAAAAGTCTTTGCTGGTTGGAGTCATACCTAGTTTTATGTTGACAGATTAGTAATCCGATGTATTTATAGACTTTTGTTTTTCTACTTTTCATTCCAAATGTGTTTTTTTTAATGAAAAAGAGAAATGTTGCTGGGAAAACCAAAACTGCCCTTTTTTCAACAAAAATCCATCTCTTGCAGACATGTCTACTTACCCTCCAGGAGGATGCCAACAAAGAAATTAAAAGCTCACTAGTCTGTTTGTTATTGGCTAGACATCCTAGTTGTTATGAGGGCCACAGCTTTGGGAAAAGACATTTTAAACAGTTGTGCACTGCAGGTAAAACAGAGTGAAACACTCTGGATGCTGGAATTCAGTTTCTGTCAAAAGGAATCTGAATAACACAATGACTGCTAACATGCCAAAGCATGAATCTTGAAATTGATTGCACAGCTGTCAATGTCAACATGACCAGTGCTATCCAATAACAGCTGTAACATTGTCTTACCTGCTTTTCTTGAATGATACAGGAGTTTAGCTAGGTTTTAATTTGTTTAACATTTTCTGGTTAAATATTCTGGTGAGTAAATCAGAATCATACAAAGTCTCTGCCTCTTACTCAGAGTTGGAAACATTTTCCAGAGGATCACAGGGAGCAGCGAATTGTCTATTATAAGTTTACATTTCTCAGAGAATTACCATGGAATCAACATGGTGAGACTTCTGTAGTGTCCCAATATGCATCTTGGGACGTACATCCATTCTTTGACTACCTGGAGACTGGAAGTTCTATGCCAATACCACTGTCACAAAATAAGAACTGGGAATGTTCCCTTGTGATCACACAGTGTCGGCTTCTGTTTGCAACTTGTCAGACATGGAGCAGTCCAATAAAATAAATGAAAGAATGTGAATGCTGAAGGCTCACTTGACTTGACACATTACTTGACACTTTTTGGTGGCACAGTGGCTCAGTGGTTAGTACTGCTGTCTCACAGCACCTGGGACCTGGGTTTGGTTCCACCCTCAGGCGACTGTTTGTGCGCAGTTTGCACATTCTCCCTGTGTCTGCGTGGGTTTCCTGCGGATGCTCCGGTTTCCTCCCACAGTTCAAAGATGTGCAGGTTAGGTGGATTGGCCATGCTAAATTGCCCGTCATATTCAGGGATGTGTATTTTAGGTGGGTTATAGAGGGATGGGTCTGGGTGGGATTCTCCAAGGGTCGGTGTGGACTTATTGGGCCAAAGGACTGTTTCCACACTGTAGGGATTCTATGATTAACTCTGCTTTCTCTCCATAGACACTGACAGATTTGCTGTGTCTCTCCAGTCATATCTGTTACAGAAAAGGTCCATGTCTGCAAGCAAGACTTGGACAACTTACAGGCTTAGCTTAGCTGATAACTGGCAAGTAATATTTCGGTCATGAAAGTGCTGGGCAAAGACATCACCTCCCCTTGACATTCAATGGCATTAACGACAGTGGAGTACCCTACTGTCAACTTCCTAGGTGTTACCATTGACCAGAAATTGATTTTCATCAGCCACATAAATTCTGAAGCAAGTAGGGTAGCCCAGGGGCTGTGAATTCTGCGATAACTCTTGATTCTCAAAGCTTTTCTCAGGCACAAGTCAGGAATATGAAGGTACAGCGGATTTCACAAGCTTCGAAATCTCCCCTCCCCCTACCGCATCCCAAAACCAGTCCAGCTCGTCCCCGCCTCCCTAACCTGTCCTTCCTCCCACCTATCCCCTCCTCCCATCTCAAACCGCACCCCCATCTCCTACCTACTAACCTCATCCCGCCCCCTTGACCTGTCCTTCCTCCCTGGACTGACCTATTCCCTCCCTAACTCCCCACCTACACTCACCTTTACTGGCTCCATCCCCGCCTCTTCGACCTGTTTGTTTCCTCTCCACCTATCCTCTCCTCTATCCATCTTCTATCCGCCTCCCACTCTCTCCCTATTTATTTCAAAACCCCCTTCCCCTCCCCCTTTTCTGATGAAGGGTCTAGGCCCGAAACGTCAGCCTCTCTGCTCCTATGATGCTGCTTGGCCTGCTGTGTTCATCCAGCCCTGCACCTTGTTGTCTCGGATTCTCCAGCATCTGCAGTTCCTACTATCTCTGAAGGTATAAAACCTGTTTTGCACAATCATATCGCATTAGTTTGCCAAAACAAGCAGGCTAAAACTGCCTTTCTTCTAATCTGCTTTCCTCATTGCAAAATAACCAAGTTAAGGGAAAAAAAATTCACAAATCTGTGGAAATAACTATTTTAGGTAGCAAACATATTCCCATCCTGCTGCAGTATCTTTGAGATCAAATGGTCACACTTGTACTGTGTGAAATTTATTTGGGCAGCCAGCTTTGTCTGATTTTGAGAGAAGAATGCATTAGCGTTCCTTAAATATGAAATTCATTGCCTTGATTAGAATTTCTGGGCTAATGTATTGTCCAAACTGTCATGAGCAACAATACACTAGTATAAAAAGTAAAGTCATTATAGCCGCAGTTTCTCAGCAGAGTCACCACATGTCAAGTAAGGGAGAGGTTGAGAAGAAGAGCCCTTCATGGTAACCTCAGCTGGTGTGGGAATTGAACCATATTATTGGTGTTACATTATATTGCTAACCAGCCAACTGAGCTAACAAACTCCATTTTTTAATAATTTTCTCATGATTCCTAAACATTCAGGTGAGTAAGTAAATTGTGAGTGGGATTGGAATTTGGATGATCACAACTTCCTGAATCCTATATAAAAAATACTGACACTGTTGATCTAAACCAGTTGTCATGAAATTCACATTATCATGTCTTAGTGGCCATCACATTTGCCAGTGGGATTAGAGAATTTCATACGCCAGTAATTTAATCTTCAGATGCACAGATGTTTTTGGGCACTTTCATTTGTCCCTTTAAGTCCTTGTTTGGCCAAAACAAAACACAAGATTTCCATCTGCCACAAGGTAAAACCTCTACACTATTTAAATTGGGCACCTTCATTCTAATGTATGGAACGTGTAATTTACCAGATTACTGGAAAAGAAAACAGAGCTAACTTAGTTTAGGATTTTGATTCTAACATGTTCACTGGGGAAGTTCATTTTCTAATTGACTGTAATCCTGTACAACTGTAGGTTACATCACCTTTTGCAATTCACTTTCAGGTCTGGATCTGTTTGGCAATGTTAGCCTTTAAAACTCATCAGAATTGTTGTTAGTACATTGGCAAATATAAAGGCATTTTCCATTTCTGAGGATTCAGAGGGGTGACTTGAAATTGCATTCCTAAGTTGACTCGTAAATCAACTCAGCTTTATTATGTCATTCACTCTGCAGTTTGCCATTCCATGTTATGCATTCAATATTGTGCAAGTTTTTTGCTGACAAATATAACAATTAAACACTTTAAACTGCAAAACTTTCATCATATAAAAACACCGAAAAAACCTTAAGTTTTAAGGAGGAAATTACTGGGTGGGGATTCAGTTTACTATGTGGGCAAGTCTGAACTTTAATCTTTTGAGATGCTGTTTTGGAATGATACTTAATACACCAGCTCCTCCTGTTGCATCTAATTTGCATAACAGTAATTCTATCAATTGGGACAAGTACCTGGGGTCAGTAATTAGACTTTGCTCTCTGAAGAGGAAAAGATATTAGTTGCTCGCGTTTACTTGTTCTGTATAAAATGGATTAGAGTTCCCCAATTTATCGTATTTAGAGACATTGTTGTCATAAGGTGCAAGCTTTGAACAAGACTTCAAACAGAAGTAAATGTTGATCTATTTATCTGTTGGTTACTGAATTTTTAAAGGAAATCACAATGGGATGAGTTGGGTTGGGTTTTACCAAAAATGAAGATTTCCAGAAAAATAATGGAATCAATTCTAATTTTCAGTTCTCACCCTTCGTTAAGTGAAGTTCACAAGTAAATATAATGCTATATAGTCTGTAAGCATAGCAAATGGCATATTCTCAGAGCAATTTCACAAATGACTCTGATCATCATTTGATGCCAAATGTTGCTACTTCCCATATTGTTATCAATTTTGTCAGGCTAGTATAATTAGGGCATTTGTGGAGCTGCAGCTATTTAAAAAGTTGTATAGCACAATATTTTAAAAATAATCACTGCTATATCTTATAAAACTTGTCTTCCAGCACTGGCATATGGGTAATGCTCCATTATGACTATTAACATCGAAATGGCATCTGGTCATACCTGTGATCCACGCCAGCAACCCTTCTAATCAACATTAAGGGCTACAAATGCATTCATCTAACAAGTAATAATATTAATCATAATAATTGGCTTATATCATATCTTGAAAACCCTGATGTGCCAGACCTTTGCAGGATACTCAAAGCAAAACACATGTTATTGTGTTTTTGACAACAGTGACTACACTTCAAAAGAAAGGTAAATGATAGCTTGTGAAAGTGAAAAGTGCTATTTAAATACTTCCTCGATGTCAGACATAATGTTGCTGGGCTGCCTTTTTGAATTTTTTTTTATTTATGCCTTTTCCCGGTATTTGTGTACAGTTCGTTGGTGTAACAGAAACTGATATTAGTAGTATAAATGCAATTGACTTTTATTAACAAGAAATTGCATTTATATAGAATATTTAATATGTCAAAACATCACAATGCCCTTCACAGCAGTGATTACAAAGAAAGATTCACACCAAGTTACACACGGCAACAATATGAATTCATTTTGGGATTCTATGATTCTTTGAGCATTACAAGGATTTAAAGATACCCAGTCTTTTTATTTGTATTCCAGATGCGAATAGACTTCACACACCACCCCCCACACCACACCAACTCATACTTCTATTAACCACCACCACTCCTGGCCCATCCAGAACAAGCATTACCTCCCCTTTGTAAAGATGTCAGTATTTGCCTGATAACCACCTAGAGTAGTATGCTGTTTCATCCAAATTGCCAATGTGCCCAACAGTCAAGCACGATGTTGTCCTCACCCAACAAGCACACTTGCATGTTTTCCAGCACGTGTCTGTGAGTCGCCTTTCTCTGTTCAGTCCAGGTGCACCAAAACTCAACTGTCTTGCCTTTTTATTCCTTGGCTGAGAACAATGTGACTACTGGCACTGCTCTGGCCCAATACCACACCAAAATAAATACACTTGCACGTGTCGAGTGAACTATGGAGAAGACAAATTAAGGGTTTATAATGATGTATAAAAGGAAGATGCACTGTTTAGTTATGGTACAAACTGCCCACTGTCCTTCAGTCTCCAAAGTCTTCATTCCAATTGTGTAAATCAATAAACTTAACCTCAGCCTTGGATACAGTTTAGACTGCCATAGTTAAACGAATTGTTTTAGAGTGTGGTGGCTGCCATGTATACAGCATTCAGGTCATATTAAATGTTTACATAATTATGTTTAAAGTGTTAAACGATAATTAACTGAAAACTGCTTTTTTCTATCCAAATGGATCACTGTTGAAAAATTGTCCTCCCTTCAACATGATGGAAATGTAAAGTGCCGGGCATTGTTGCACAATACACTGTCGCTTTTTAACCCTTCATTTGCTCCGGCCCCGGAACTCGTTTCCTGTTCATAAAGAAAAAGCATAATCGGTCATTTAAGCACTAACCTAGGTAGCATTTAGCCTGGAGACAGCTTCAGTCATAAACCTGCTCATTATTTATGCATCTCCCATAATGTCTTTAAAATGGTCATGTTTTAAGTGTCCCAGTGACCAATAACGCCTGATGACGGATGACCCTTTCCAGGCTCTATATTTCAGACAGTGATATTCATTTAGGTTCTAACACATTTATGTCATCGTTAGCCCCGGGTGCATTAAAAGTATTCTATAGCAGAAATAAAATGGGAGAATATCATCTCGAGAATATACTACAACATGAAGTAGATAATAGCATGTTGGAATACGTGCCGCAGTTCAACTTTCACAGTCCATTCCAATCAGTCCATCTTCGATCGTAATTATCAGAATTCTCGCATTGCAAACTTTTTTATCCGCCAAATGCTCTGTCCTCACAAATGACGAAACTTATCAACAGTCTTTTTTTGTTTTGCTCCCCCTGCAAGACGTGTGTATCTGTTTAAAACCTACCACTGATATCCTCGGCCACAAGTCAGCAGCCCGCAGCATTTCAAGCAGCAACTTACTCCTTTCCCTGGGACCTTTCAGTCAATCGATTTCAGGTCAATTTCAGATCGGGTGAGTAACTCAGTTGGGTTTCTTTGACAAATGGAAAAGCTGGGGTGCAGTTTCTAAACCTAATTCCGAATTTTCACACGAAAAAAGAATGAATCTGAACTACACGATGTTGGGGGGGGGGGGGGTGGTGGTGGAGGAAAGGGTTTGTTGCGATTTTACCCGCAATTATGAAAACATATTGCTGGACGCGAAGCGTTGGAGACACTTAATAAGCGTTGGGGGAGATGGGGAGGGGGGGGGGGGAGGTTGAAACATTAGGGACTTCGCGAAGATTTAGTATAAATCAGTGCAGATCCCTTTTTAAAAAGCACCCATTGAACTAAAGGGCGATGTTTACCACTGAGTGCACATCGGCGGCCCCACACACCAAGTTGAGATCAGAAGGAATAAGACAATATTGACCTTCTTAAAGTACCAGTTCCGGTGACCTTCAAACCCGATCCTTCCACCACCAACCCCCCACCCACCCCCAAGCCTGATCACATCAAGCTTCCTTCCTCAACTCTGAGCGAAAGTTCCCGAAACTATTTGGCCTCTGACGGGACATGGGGTGGGGTGGGGTTTAGTAGAGAGGTAGGAAGACGTAGTCGCATGCAACGTGCTCTTGAATCCTGTCTGAAAGCATGAGAATCGTATAGGTGTAGCCGTCTTTAATGTCATTGAGCTTTTTTTTCTTAATAAAATCTGTGTGTGCATAAAAATCACTGTTTATGCTCCTCTTTCGCAAAGCATCGAACCAGTGAAAAGGCGATTTTGTCTCCCCGGGGGATAGTTTTCTTGTCCCTAACTCCGAATGTTTCTTGTTGCATTGGGTCTTGATTGAGGTTAAATGGTCCGGTCCCGCGTTCTACATTTTCAATTAGAAAATATTTAAACAGTATTCCTGTGTTGATCTCCAAAAGAAAAAAAAGGACACGTTTGTAGCTTCCGTCTCACCTTGACGAGAGGGAGACGAGAAAAGTCAAAATCCTTCTGCTTGCACGCTCGGTATTCTTTTCCAGTCATCGGACGCATGCTGGTTAAATGCATCGCTCCAAACACTTGTTTGAAACAAGCAAACCACTGTACAAAATGTCAGCACTGCCCGCTGCCAAGTACTATGGATTTCTGCTGCGGAATAAACATGTCTGGCAGAATGAATGAAAATTGAGTCAGTCAGTGACCAAGGGTTCAATGCCAGAGGCGTGTTACTGGACAGCTTGATAGAAAATACAGCCCGCCTTAATCGCCTCTGTTGAAATTGGGCACTTTTTAAAAATGAATTGAAATCCCAGCATTAGCTGGTGTAATTTCACTCACACACACACACAGAAACACTCAAGCCTGTGCAATACGTGTTGTGAAGTTCGCTGCATTAATTCTCCACTCGGAAAGGCAATGCGTTGCAACTTTTATCAAAACTGTTTATGATTCAAACTGCAAAGTCAGTCTGTCTGGTATCGCTTTGTCCTTATCTGAAGCAAATCGGACAGCATTATCACCCGACCAGGCTTCAAAAACATGCACAAATATAGAGAAACATGTCAATAGACAGACACAAAACTCAAAGTAACGTCTGCGTGTATTTACTAACATGCTCCTTACCGACTAGCCAAAACAAACATTCATTCTGGATTTATTTTCAGCCCTGCAAATTCACGGAATAACCTTTTTAAAACAAAGCAAAACACTTTATCATGGGCAGCGTGTTTCGTGTTTAATAAACTGAGTTTGCTTGGGTCTGGGGACTTTATTTCATTTACATTATCTGCCGAAAGCAATGCTTGGTGCGAAAACTTGATAATAGGGAAAATATTTCCCGTCTACAAGGCCCCTTCCACTCGTATAAATCCGCCGAACATTTCGAAGGTAACAGCCTGGCGGACTCAGGGTGAAAGTACAGTGCCTCAATGGACAGCTTCTCTTTTTTACACTTCTCTCTGTAGCTCAACAAATTGCTACAATCGTTTTCGCGCAGTTTTAAGTTTTTCGCCCAGACTGACTGTGAAAAGCCCCAGGCACCTCACTGATTGTTCACTGTCTGTGAGTCGATCCGATCGCTCAACCATTACAAAAATGCAATGATGTTATTCCATAGTGGTCTTTAAAACATGTTTGTTGGAAAACTGTCATGGACTCGCCACTTTTCTCCATCCACTACATACACAAACGCGCACTTGTATTTTAGAACATGAGGGAGAAAAAAATCAACCAAATATACATGTCAATTCCCGTATTTATTCATAGAAACGATTGCAACTTTTGTACAATGTTATCCATTATAAAAACTAAGCATGATTTCATAGTTTGCCGCTGTGCTTTTACCGGGTTTTCACTTACTTCTCTTCCCGGGAATAACGTAAGCAGACGCCCTTCATATAGTTTTTAAACCTTGGTTTTGTGTCTCTATGCTATTCTCTCAATAAAAATTCCAACAATATTGCACGTAAGGCAGAAAGTAACTACAAATGTTCTGTATAATTCAATATTTTCAACTGAGATTATATTTCCAATTATGATTCAGGTCAAACTTTATTTAAAAATTGAAAAAGTAAGACTAACTAATAAGATGGTCTACTTTGTCCATATTTACTTTTGCTGCAGATATCTCATTTCATAAGTTGATTGTTAAGAGGACTTTAAATATGGATTTTAAAACTTGGGCAGCCAGTTTAAATTATTTCAAATCTTATTTTGTCTGAACTAATTCAATAATTTGTGGAGTGCTTTTGTCTTAAGCTGAGTTTTGGGCGCATGTTTTCACCTGTGCAGGAATACCTTGTCAGAAAAAGGCATGTGTGTATGACATACAAATACAAATGCAGAGACATACAGGCATATATAAGCAGACACATACATACAGAGACATACAAATAGACACATGTGAAGACATACAAATAGAAACAGAGATACAGACAGGCATACATAGGTAGAGACGTACAAATAGACACACAAGGAGACATACAAGTAGACACACATAGAGACTTCCAAATGCCTTACATACATACAAAGACATAAAAAATACATACATTGAGACATACAGGTACACACACATACATGTAGAGATATACAAATAGACACAGAGACATACAAATAGACACATAGATCCAGAGAAATATAAATAGACACATACTGAGACATATAAACAGGCACGCATACTTACAGAGACATACAAATAGACACACACACATATTCAGATAAAGAAATAGATATAGACACACAGACACTAAAATTGGCATACATAGAGACTTCCAACAGTCACAGATGCACACAGAGATATACAAACAGGCACATAGAGACATAGAAACAGGCACACATGCACACAAAGAGATATACAAATGGGGCACACATTGAGTCTTACAAGCAGGCATACATACACACAGAGACAAACAAATAGACAGGTCAGATGAGGAAAGGCTGAGGGTTTTGAGGCTGTTTTCGTTAGAGAGAAGAAGGTTAAGAGGTGACTTGATAGAGACATACAAGATCATCAGAGGATTAGATAGGGTGGACAGTGGGAGCCTTTTTCCTCGGATGGTGATGGCTAGCACGAGGGGACATAGCTTTAAACTGAGGGGTGATAGATATAGGACAGATGTCAGAGGTAGGTTCTTTACTCAGAGAGTAGTAAGGGCGTGGAATGCCCTGCCTGCAAAAATAGTAGACTCGCCAACTTTAAGGGCATTTAAATGGTCATTGGATAAACATATGGATGATAATGGAATAGTTTAGGTCAGATGGGCTTCAGATTGGTTTCACAGGTCGGCGCAACATCGAGGGCCGAAGGGCCTGTACTGCGCTGTAATGTTCTATGTTCTATGTTCTATGTTCATACAGAGACATTTAAGTAGACAGGCATAAAGACATACAATGGGCACATACACATACAGAGACATACAAATAAACACACGTAGAGACATACAGATACACACATTCATACAAAAAATTACAAATTGACACACAGAGACATACAGACACCTACACACACAAACAATCAGAGACATTTAAGTAGACAAGCATAGAGACATACAATGGGCACATACACATCTGGAGACATGCAGATACACACAGAGACATACAAATAGGTGCACATAGACAGATGTACAAATAGGCGCACATAGAGACATACAAATAGGCACACAAATGGACAAACAGCCACATATACATAAAGCAACATGCATCTAGACACACAGACTCACAAACAGGCATGCATACATACAGGCTTACATATAGATACACATAGTGACATAAAAAACCATACAGAGACACACAAATAGGCACATCTTCATACACAGATGTACAAATAGACACAAAAACAAGTACACATCCGTAGAGACACACAAGTACTTGCACATAAATATACGAAAAATACAAACATACAGAGACACAGAAATAGACACATGTATAGAAATATAGATATACAATACAGATATTCATGAGGACTTCGACACAGAAGTTACACCCATTAACTCTTCTCACTTTCTCATCCAAAATACAAGTTTATTCATTCCCTTTACATGTAAGTGTCCAAATGTCTCAAACAAAAATCTAGTATTTAATCTCCTTAGAAGGGGAAATTAGTAAGTAAATCCCACAGCTTTTTGCCTTTCAACACAATGAAGATGCAGTTGGTAACAATACGTTTTTATGTAATAAATCAAATCCACATTCAGAATATGCAAGATAGACAAAGCTAGTGAGGAAGTCTATGCTGCGTGCTAATCTATGTAAAAATGTGTGTTAATAGTTTGTGCCAGACTTGCAACACGTTTATTTCTACAGTATCAATGTTGAATCTGATGGGCAGCAGAAGTAGGATTGGCCAAGCACAAACATTCAATTTCAGTGAGGTACTTTTCCCTTCACCATATAACGCTGAGATTTTCGTGTCGGCATGTTAGCAGCTCTTTGGAATCGTGGAGAGGCTAAGCTCGAGCCCATAACCTAATTTCCCAGTCAAATATAGATTATTGATTTCCATTAAACAAACTCCATAGAAAGTGACAGCATCTACTTAGCTGAATTATGTATGTAAACAGTGCACTGCATCGATCTTCTTCCTATTTGCACGCGAAAGGGCGTCTGTTTCTAACCAGACGAATGACTCGATTCTGTAACTTAAGAAAGTCTCAAGATGGTTATTTATTAATAATTGCTCTGGAAACAGAATTCGGAGTATGTCAGTCTGAACCGGGTATAATTCCTACTGACTGATTTCTGTTCTGTAGCCTGTTGAAATCGTTACGTGACACAGAATTTAGATAGGAATATTACAGTATAAATATTCCAATATTATAACCACGTTACAATATTAAGCATGACAAATTAACCCAAATACTGTCTCATGTATACTGCATTGGCCATGCATAGAGTTAAGTGCAGTTCTAATCCTGTCATTTGTCTGCCTTCCGGATTGTTTTGCTTTAACACTCTATGTCTCAAACATATTTTCATTTAAGGGTAGTTCATAGTTACAAGGGCCTTTCTGTGATTTCCCCTCTCCCCTGTATGGTTTCAGTTCGATTGTTCAGCCTGACTGAAAATTGCCCGTTTTATTCAATATAATGTATACATCTCCGTTGTGTATTAGCGATATTCAGGCTACAATTTCAAATAGAGTTAATTGGCACATTATCAAAGATTGTCTAACAAAAGGGACGGGGATGGTGGTGGGGTTGAATATCACTTTTCGTTGCTGATTTTGACAGTGAACTGGTTGGGCGTCCAATACGCGTCATTGTCATTCAAAAATTCAACTTGTGACCAAATCTTGAGATGTTGCTTGTAAACATCCTGCGCTGCGCGAAAGAAACATTAAACAAATGTTTTTTTTCTCACCAAGTCGCTAACCAAAAATAATATTTTTAAATATAAAAAATTAAGAATTCATGAGTGCAAATTGCCAGTATATTTTTCCAGTAATTATATTGAGCAAAAATTCCGATGAAAAGACACTTCTAATGACGTATATGATCAGTACAGACGTATATTTAGATTTAAAAATAAACAAAAGTCTATACGAGTTACTGTGGCTTTTTTTCCTCTCTCCCTTTGTGTTATTGTACAGTGTAGAACTCAAAGCAAAAGGCCCGTTCCCCAGTGCGAGCAGAGAGCGCTCTCTAAAGGAGAAAGCAAAAGGATGTGACCTCCCCCCCACGCGGGCCGGGGGCATCATGCTTGCCTGACATTAATGCTCTGCTAAAAGTAAAATAGGAAAACGAATATTAACGCAATCAGGAGACCTTAAATGCTCCGCGCTGTGCCGGGAGAGGGAAACTACAAAAATAACTTCCGACCGATTAACTTGTTTGAGTAAACTGAGAGGTTTTCCGTGCATTAAATTCCAGCCCGTCTACATATAATTAACAAAGTGAGTGCTCAGTATTGCAAAGCACATGTAATAACACACAACGACAATTCTGAATGCCCATTCAAATATACAGCAGTTTAGAGCTGCAGAAATATACATTTAACATAAATGGAAAACCTATCTGATAACGAATAGGAAGCTTGCACCTTCTGATTTAAAATATTTATAATTATTTCAAGCTACATTTTTCCGTTTGTAGTTTGTTAACATCAATTTTAGCAGTTTAGAACATTTCTGTACATACGCAACGATATATTATTGTGTACTGATTATAAAGTATTTATCATCTGAACGGATTTACTTTTCAGCACTTCCAGTATTTTAAGAGTTAATTTTTTTTTGGATTGCAACAATTTCGTTTTCTGTGTTAGCGATTTCCTACCTGAGCGCAATAAAAATAGACGCGTGCAAAGAAATAGCCGGCTGCAGTCAACATCATGTTACCCGCCAGCTGGACACGGATGCTAAGTTTGGCTTGACAGAAGTTCTCGATTTTCCGAACAGAGTTTACAATTAAGTGCACATTCATCCTGCAAATTGTTTTGTTTTATGCTGAGACGTGTTTGTGTATGATTCATTGTGCAACATATTTGTTTAGACTGGTCGGATTCGCAATATATCCTTCTACTCTATCAAGTAAAATGTCATAGAAGGAAATCCCCTTAAAATAACAGTAGTATATTATGGGAAGATTGGTCGGGAAAGCTTGATATCTCGAAGCCTATCGTGTATGGCATTTGCAGGCTTTCGCATTCTGTACAACTCCCATTTGAAACAAATTTTCCTCGAACTGATTTGAAGTTGAATTTGTTTGTTTACCATGTGTAAACGGTAACCACTATTACTACTAATTTGGAATTTAATCGAATGAAGGAGCTTTAAGTTTACCGTGAATGCTGAAAGCTCTGTTTCCTAAATGCTTTCAGGTGATTAATTTAGTACAAGATATTGCATTAAGGAATAAACAACTCATTTCCTGATTGCATATGAACGAGCAAATTACTAACCAAATAAAGGTTCCGGACCTGTTGCCTAGAAAAACAATAGCGTCGAAACGTTGATTTCAAGCTTTCATTAAGGGCGCCTCGAGGCTGGAGATATTTAATCTGAACAATTCACATGCATAGCTTTACGGGTGTTTTTTTCTCTCTTTTAAATTCTGTTGTTTTTAAAAACCAAACCAGGTACACCGCGCCAGCAGCATGTTGTTTTTGACCGTGCAGATGACCGCTACCCTGGTTTAGTGTGAGCAGCGTTAGGAGAGTTTATTCCCGGAATCTACACTCCCTTGCATATTAATATTAATGTAACAACAATATTATTCTCAAAGACACAAATGCAGAAATGTGCTCTAGCTGGTTAATTCAGTGATATTCCGAAACATTTTTAAAGCTAGAATATCTAATCAGATTGAAAACACGGTTATGTATTCAGCACACGATTTGTATCCAAATTAATTTATGCCAACATGAACATATTTTTAACTGATAAGCTATGTCTTGCCCTGCTGCATAATCGGAATCTGGTCCGATAAAATATATACGTGACCTCATAACACTATTGCAGCACGCTTTCACTGTGAAATTAGCATTATTCTAGATTTTGACTCAAATGCTACTACTGCCATAGACACACAGAAGTACAAAAGCATAATTTACAATAAACATATTGCTCAGGGTGAATAGTTTGTGGAGTGTGCTTAAAGGTTTTAGGAAGGATTGTTGCCTTAGTTTGAGGCACAGGAAATTTTCCAGAGATGCCCATAATCTCGTTAGTATACTTCATTGGTTACCTAGTGTGGAGTAAAATAATGTTTTGGAAGTGTTGCTAGTTACTTCTGTTGCTTTCATGAATTATCACTGGCTCAGACTGAGGACTAAGAACAGCCCTTCAAACTAGAGATAGCTTTATTTACGACACTTAGTCTCCAGTCCAGGTCCATTTTCAGTTTCCTGGTGACTGTCATCCACAGGTTCCATGGTGCTTGATAACCAGCTGTGTGTCTTCTGGCCTACTGCACCAGAATTCTTAATGTTAACACCACGGTTCTTTCCTGCATCCCTACATTGTGATTCTCCTACTCCTTTCTCCACCTACATCCTAGACACAGAACAGTGTGGTGTTGCCATCAGGTGGCCGATACCTTAATTCTTCATCAACCAGGCTAGCTTCTGTCTCTCAAAAAAAAATTATGTTTTACAGTATTATGAATTATTTACAATGGAAAAGAGATTATGGTATGGATGCTTTGTATACAGGTATGATAAATGTACAGTATAGCTCCTCAATTATATGTGTTGGACACAAAAAAGTGGACAGAACAGTGATGCACACAACTGCTGTTCCTGACCAGCACTGACAGGACTCATGAAAGAGATCTGGTCATCAGACCACTGAATTACCAATTAAAATTTTCCTGTCACGTTCAGGGTTACGTGTGTTGTTCATAGGATCTTTGCCCATAGATCCTTAACAAAACCACGGCAGCCAAGAGCTCTCCACAGTTCTCTCTGCACATCTGATCTGTTATCTTGAATGAGATGGCACTGCTGCAACCCTGCCTGCAATGAAATAGTGTGCTATAAAAGACAATTAACAGTGTACATCTAGAACATATGCAAGTTGTTCACTTACAACATAACTGAAAACACTGCTGCAATGCTATTCAATATCTGCCTCTTATTTCTAAATATATATTTCTCAGGATCACAGTCTTTCAAACACTTTACCCTCTTCAGATTTTCTTCATTCTACATTTCTGCATTCCACAATCTTTTGGAAAAGTAAGGGGATGGAATCATATAATCATGATTTCATATGTTGGATAAACCATCGCCCTTCACATAAGGTTTGTAGATTTAAGTGAAAACAACTTAAAGAGTGTTTAATGGAGATTTACTGTATCATGAGCAATAGCAAATCTGTTTTTGCCAGGTTCACTGAAAAAAATGGTCATTTATTTTTTTTTTAGTGAGATAGTGTGTAATAACATTTGAAAATTCAAGCCTCTGAGCACATACACAGCAGGCATGGAGGCAACAAAGAAGTTTTGTTTTGCTCAGAGGATGTATTTCCGAGTCTTGAGGCATTTAAAAAGTTTCTTGGACAAATTGGACTTAATGGAGACCCTGGGTGGTCTGCAACTAAACTTCTTTACAGTCTACTTTTAACTGGAAAGGATACAAAATATGAATTGTTGTTTTATTCATAGCATGATAATTATATAGTGGGTTAAACTACAGACAGTGAGAATGACACAGCTTAGAAAAGCACTAACATTTGAATGCATTTGTTCTGCATCACTTGTAGCTGTATAGAATATCATAGCAACTGTATGACTCATCTTCTGACACTTTAGGCAAATGATTCTCAGAATGACATAACTACTTTTATTTATTCTTTCATGGAACGTGGGTGCTGTTGGCTAGGCTAGCATTTGTTCCCCAAATTGCCCTTGAGAAGGCAGTGGTGAATCATCTTGAATGTATGCAGTGGAAATATACCCACAATGATGTTTTAAAAGAAAATATGGAAAGTTTAGAAACATTGTGACTCTGTAAACATACAGACTATGGTAAGCATCCACATAGAATAAAGGAAACATTCTGCAGTGATCAGAGTGGTAAGTTTTAGGAGATTGCAAGAACTGCAGATGCTGGAAGTCAGAGTCGATACAGTGACTGTATCAAGGGTGACAAGTTTTCTTCAGATACAGTTGAATAACCTTGCTTGTCTTCAATCCAAAAGTCACAAACAAGCTACAGTCAATTAAGTCTCTTATAATTTTGACATTGTTATCAGAGACTAAGTTGTATCTGACCTATGAACATTGACTCTAGAAATAGAATTACTATTTTTATTTTGCTGAAAAAATTGTCCAAAATTTGCTTCCAATCGGTCTGACAAATAGGACAACAACCAGCAAGGGTTTTCTGGGTGAAAATCAATGGAGATTGAGTGTCCAGTAAAAAAAGTAGATAAAAAGAAAAAGTAGCAGAGGTGACAATCAGCAGAAAGATAATCATTTTTACCAAGGATAACTTACAGAAAATAGCTCTCCTTTGGCAGATGTATTATTTGCTGACAAGTCATCTTCCCAATTTATCACTTAAAGGAACATCATAACAAATCTGGATCATGTATTTAATAATAGTTATAAACAGTATTTCTAAAACAAAATCTACAACCAGATTAGCTCATCATTTTTGTATTTCTGGACCTTGCGAGCTATTAGATTTTGTACAGTACAAGAGTGACTACACTTCAGTTAATAGTTAATTGGCTGTTAAGAGTTGTGCAATATAATGAGGTCATGAAAAATACTATATCAATGCAAGTTATTTGGATGTGGCAATGATTCTTTTGTTTGACAACATTGCTCTGTGACCATGATCTCTGTTTCAACAGCTTTGCCTGTACTCACATAGGATGGTGCAAGTCAATGGAATTCTTAACTCACTTTCTGCATACAAAGGCTGCAAATTATAACTTTAGGCATTTGTTCAAGTGAAAAAAGCTGTATCAATAAAAATAGGCTTTTGAAGTACTGCAAATAAGAAAGCTCTGATTATAATTACTGATTAGCCAAACTTAGAAATTTGTGTATTTTGGAGTAGTTGGCACCATAGCTGAAATACTATGAAGTAAAGCTTCAATTAGGAATCTTAGTTCAAATGTTCTGTGTTATTTCCAGGGGTATATAGAACACTGCTAGTTTAGTGGTAGCTTCTCTGCAGAGGTCAATTTGATTCCCGAGCAAAGGGAAGTGAGTATTCCTTGAAGGCTGTAACTTCAAGTCATTTAAATCCCTGTTAAACTCCTTGGAAATGTTGTAAACCTGACATTTCAAATGTTTCCCATTCTAATCTCTAAACGTATAACCTTTGGAATATGATCTGCTCTCTTGTGAACTGGATGGACAGAAGGATAAAAGAGACATATAGATCAAGAGTGAAGGATCAGAAATCAACAAGCTTGTTAAGTACTGTTAGAGAGAGATAGCTAAGTATGGACATTGAAAGTGAAGATCAAATCATGGCAACAATTGAGCAAGAAATTGAGGATATAAACAGAATAGTAATAAGAATGAAAAGGTGTGTGGATAACAATGAAATGTGGACTGAATGAGGCTTAAAGAATGCCAGATAATGAAAAAAAAGCAGTGCCAGTAGACTTGCTAAGGATATAGTGACAGAGAAAAATGAATTTATGAGAGACAGCTAGCAGTCACGCATATATCCAGCCTTGAGTAGAGTTCTATCCTAGCCTGGGCTCTAACCTGGCTGGCAAGAGCAAGCATTGCAAGTATTACTTTGCATGCTTGGACCCCAAACTTTAGCTGCTATTGTAAATATGATTCTGTGCAATTTATATTGACATGCTGAAGAGTAGAAGTATGAGTAGAAGGAGATATGAAATAATAATCCAAAATGCAACATTCTTTTTTAATTAGATATAATAACCTGACACCAAAAGTGAGTGCAGAGGAAGCTCAAAGGGTGTTATTTGCTCACAAGGTGCAACACACGATTATAAAAGGTAGTTATGAAAATCTTTCCTTACTAATTTGCCTGAAAGGTGCATACATTGTGCAAATAGTGGCACAAATACCTGTTATTGTTGTAATTTATATTAAAGTGACCTCCTAAGATTCAGATCAGTGGTCCAGCTTAATTGAACTTTCAAATTTTTTGATAGCTTGATGGCACAGCACACTTGTAATTTTGACTCATGTGAAGCAGAAAAATGCAAAAAGTCAGAGCAGGAATAGGTCACCCAGCCCTTTAAGCCTGCATCACCACTCAATAAGATCTGATCAGAGCCTTAGTTTCACTTTTCTGGTTGCACCCATAACCCTCGACTCCTCTGATTGCCAGAAATCTGCCAACTCAGACTAGAATATATTCAATGATCCAGCTCTCTGTGGAAAACAACTCAAAAGACCAAACAAATATGTGTCAGTAATGGCCCACATAATCAGCTCCCAAACTCAGTTGGATAGAATCATAGAGTCATACAGCATGGAAAAGTCCCTTCAGTCCAACCAGCCCATGCAGAACATAATCCCAATCTAAACCAGTCCCACCTGCCTGCTCCTGGCCCATATCCCTCCAAACCTTTCCGTGTCTTTATCGAAGCGTCTTTTAAATGTTGTAACTGTGCCCACATCCACCACTTCCTCTGGAAGTTCATTTCATACGTGAACCACCCTCTGTGTAAACAATTTGCCCATCATGTCTTTTTTAAATCTCTCTCCTCTCATCCTAAAACGACGACGCCGAGTATTGAAATCCCCCATCCTAGGGAAAAGACATCTACCATTAAACCTATCTATACCCCTCATGATTTTATAAGCCTCTATACGCTCTAGTGAAAAAAGTCCCAGAAGCAGGAAGTGGACTTACAAAGTTAATTCATTTATATCCCTCTACAGGAACTAAGAGTAGCAGTGATAGAGGTTTGGCATCCAAAACATCTACTTACCCTCTTAACCAGTGGACAGCACAGGAGAGCTGAAGTGGTGGACAATTTAAAACAAAATGAAAAGCAGTTATAAAAAATTATGAAAGAAAAAGTCTGGATTATTAAAATTGTTTTCACTTAAAGGTACTTACATATTTTCTTTGACAATTGACTCACTTGTTAACAGTGTTTTGCGTAATATGTAATACCCATTTTGATAGCTGTATTTAAACTAGATTTTGTTAGTTTGCTCACAAAGTACATTGGTCAGTCCCATATTCTGTTGGTCCACTTATTTGCAGTACAGTGTGATTGATTCATCTCAAACTGCCAAACTGCAATGCAGAGCAACTGGCAAAATATTTTTATCCTATTTAAGAATGGGAAAAGAGCACGTTATCATCCCTGCTTTTCTATTTACCATTCATTTTTAAATGCTTCCTTATATCAATGTATAAGTTTCTGCAGATATGATGCCTCTTGTATCACAAAGTCTCAGCAATATCCAATGTCACAGTTTTGCATCACAGTAGAGATTCCGGTGTGGGTGTTCTATGAACTAAGGGTTTTTGGAAGTTAAGAAGACAACAATGCACTTTATCCAGACAGTCAGGCTAACTTTCCTTCAGTTCATAATAATTGAAAATATTGTGGTAACCCAGCAGCTGCACTGATCAAATGCTTAATTATGAATTTCAAACTCAGAATATGCCAAAAAGAATCCCTGTACTTCAGTTGGTTGAATCACTGGGGAAGCCTGTTGAAACTTGTTGATGAAACTTTGGAATAATTTGGAAGAGTCAAACTCAAGCTGCTTTTTGTTCATTACAACACAATATTAAAAACAAGAATCATGGCAAAACCATATCTGAAACTTTCCAAACTCCCCTTGGAAGAGGGAGAAAACAATATGTCAAATATGGGAGAAGTGTTAGATGCTGAAAATGTTTGACGATAAAAAAAATTTGTGATTAATAGCTACAATTAAAAATGAGTAGAATTAACTAAAGCCTTATCATTTTAGAGCTCTGTTTTTGAACCATTTGGGTGTAAAGTGAATTCAGGTAAATCTACAGAAGCTACTGTATACAATGACCAACAACACAATAGTGGCCAAACTCCAGGTCGGCTAGTCAAAGATCCTGGTTCCTTTTAGAGTCATGGAGATATACAGCACGGGAACAGACCCCTCAGTCCAACTTATCCATGCCATTCAGATATCTTAAATTAATCTAGTCTGATTTGCCAGCATTTAGCCCATATCCATCTAAACCCTTCCTATTCATGTACCCATCCAGATGCCTTTTAAATGTTGTAAATGCACCAGCCTCCATTACTTCCTCTGGCAGCTTATTCCATACACACACCACCCTCTGCATGAAAAAGTTACCCCTCAGGTCCCTTTTAAATCGTTCCCTTCCCACCTTAAACCTATGCCGTCTAGTTTTGGATTCCCCTACTTTTAACTTTAAAATGCTGATATTCATTCACTTCAACTCTACTTCCATGAACAATTGTTATTAAATATTATTAAACAAAATATTATTAAAAATTACCATGGGCTAAAAGGAAACACCAAAGTATTTTCCATATTATAGCACGGCAAAGACTTACAAATGACATTTTTATTCCATAGAACCAGCTTTCTTTAATGTACAGACTTGTCAAAACAGAAAGAATGGCTTATGGATCCATAAAACAGACTGTAGCCTAACATTTGCTAACATAAAAATTGAATACTTCTTATATTTTAGCATGAGAAAAGGAAATTTAAGGCGGGGAAAAGAAAGAAAAGGAGACAAAGGGGAAAGAGAAAACAAGATCGAAAAATAAAGTAAGTGAGAAAGGAAGAAAAGAAAGGAAGAAAGGAACAAAGATAGAAACAAAAAAGAAAGGAGGTGGGAGAATAAAATAAATACAGAAAGAGAAAACAATGGTAAAGAGAAAGGAAAAAGAAGAGGAGGTGAGACAGAAATTTTGAAGGAAAAGACAGAATAATAGAGAGAAAGTGCGAGAGAGATTTGGAAAATAAGACATTTATATAAACCTTTTCACACCCTCAGGATGTTGCAAACTTGTTTTACAGCCATTGCAATATTTACAAAGTGTAAGAATGTTATAATGCAGGAATATACCTCTGGCAGCATCACAATATCTATTTAGCTATTGAATAAACAATTTATCACATCTTTGTACTGTAGTTTTTCCCGCAAATTTACAACCTAGTATAAGTGAGCTCCACTTCAGTGGAAAAGTGATGGTTGCAAAGTTGCCTCCTTAACACAGCTTACCCTACATTTCCTTCCTATTGACTATACTGCAAAGGACATAGTAATGTGTATGTCAGGAGACATTTATGCAATGCAATCACTGCTTTTCCATTTGACACTTCAAAGGCTCTTTACCTTTATGTCTGTTTTAATTTCTCTCCCAACTTTCTAACTTTTTCTCTGGATGACTGTTTCTCAGTTAATTGCACAACGTCAACACTATCTTACTAATCTGTTTACTTTGAGGTTTTGCACCTATCAACTTACTAAAGTGTTAAAATTACAATTGCTGTTTATTTTCTGCCCTGCCCTACTTGCCATAGGTTTTTTATTCAGTTCTCATCGGAGCATTCAAAGAACTTCAGGTCCTTCTGATGTTTAAAATATCTCCACTAGACTTAACATTCAGGTAGGCATTTGAGAATACATCTATGATAACAGAACAATCCTTTGGTTTACTTTTTGTTAGTGGATTCTGCACAATATCAAAGTTTATTTATAATTTCAATTATTAAGCAGGTTTATTTCAAAGATAATCACATGATGAGATGAAATGCATATTAATTATAGATAAGTTATTCCATATGTATATTGTATTCACAATCACCTTGAAATGAAAACAAATGCAGATTATACCCTAATACTGAGCTCAGGCAAGGTTTTTGAAAGTTATGTATATACTCTATAGCTTAGACTGCTCAACATTCCAAAGGTCTGATTAGGTTTACACTGATCTCAAAAGACTAATTCTCTGAACTTCACCCAGTCCAACTTCAATTCCAACTTTACTGTTATTGTATCCCAAAAACAATGATCAAAGTTTTGGATATAATCAAGTTACTACCTACATGCACAGAGGAACTGTCATAGAATCCCTACAGTGTGGAAACAGGCCATTTGGCCATCAAGTCCACACCAACCCTCTAAACAGCATCCCACCCAGACCTGCCCTCCTACCCAGTGCTTGTAACCCTGTATTTCCCATGGCTAATCCACCTCGTCTGCACATCCCTGGATACTATGGCAATTTAACATGGCCAATCCACCTAACACGCACATCTTTGGACTCTGGAAGGAATCCAGAGTACCCTGAAGAAATCCATGCAGATAAGGGGAGAATGTGCACATTGCACACGGACAGTTGCCTGAGGGTGGAATTGAACCTGGGTCCTGTGAAGAATCAGTGTTAACCATGGAGCCACCGTTGAATTACAAAAAAAATTACTTTGAGGTATCATTGATCAGTCAGGTTTAAAAGTCTAAATTAATCTTTGAAATATGTCTTTCAAGAAAACAAGTGAAATAATTAGGAGGAAGCCATTCAACCCCTCCAGCCTGCCCCACCATCAATTAGATTGTGGTTAATCTCTGTTTTAACTTCATGTATTCCACCTTGGTTCTGTAATCCTCATTATCTTTGCTTAATAAAATCTCTCAATCTGAGTTTTGAAATCATCAATTGATACTCAGCTATAAGACCTTTTTATAGAAAGAGTGTTTCAGAAATCCATTGCCTTTTGTACAAAGGGCTGCTTCCTGTCATCACTTCAGTATTATTTGATCCTAGTTTGAAGGTAATGTCCCTTATTCTCTACCCTATCAACTGCTTTAATTTTCTTAAGCACGTCACTTAGGTTGCCTTTTTGTTATGCTCAATGAACAGTCAATTAGCATTTTAAACTTCTGTAATAATGGACACACCTTTCTGTAAGCCTACACACTGGTGCTATTGCAAGGTCATATGACTAATTTTATGTCAAATTAATGGATAATCACATTGTAAAACAGCTTTTAGTCATTTCAGCCTGTTTCCACTGGCACCACCAAGTTTTGTAAAATGCTGAGATTGGTGGCCGGAATGTTGAAACACAATGTGGAATATGCAAATTAGATTCCATGAACATATTTAGGATTCTACTTACAATTTTAAGTTATAAGTGAGTGAGGCAACTGTTAATTATGTTCCACCCATCCGTTAAGCCCCAAATGGTCTTGCTATATTGGTCTGTAAAGATATTGTTAGAAGCTGCTCAACAACCAGCCTCATGTATTCTTACATTTTCCCCTTAGTGCACCATGTCTAGGAACTGTCTCTGCCTCAGCCCCAAACTTCAGGGGTTAGGATATAACTGAAGATCATTGGTTAGTTTCCATTACTGAGCAATTCTGGGACAAGCCAGGTTCCTGAATCCTTTCATCCGCACAGTAACATGCTGGTCCAGAACTCTGATAAACAATGTCCTGGATAGAGTCAAGAATGTACATGATGCTTAAACTGTGACTAGACCTACCTTATGTTGTTCCTTCTTTTCCTGCTTAATGTAAGAAAACTATTTGAACTCCCGTGGGAATTCGTACCTCGTACACTTTTTCTGCTGTCAAAAGTTGAAGTAGCTGTCATGGAAAATGTCATGGTAACTGAAAAGCCAATCAATGCATGCTCCAAAGTTGCTCATAAATGGAAACTGACCCTTAGGAGCATTGATATACAGAGGGATCTTGGATCCTGAAAGTAGCAACCCAAGTGAATAAGGTGGTAAAGTAACCAAACAGCATGCTTGCCTTCATTGGTGGGAGCATTGAGTGTAAACATTGGCAAGTCATGTTGCAGCTGTATAAAACTTTGGTCAGGCCACATCAGATGTATTGTGTGCAGTTCTGGTTACCACACTATTGGAAGGACGTGGAGGCTTTGGAGAGGGTGCAAAATAGGCTTACCAGGGGTTGCGTGGATTTTAATGTATTAGCTCTAAGGAGAGGTTAAACTAACTTGGATTGTTTTCGTTAGAGTGTCAGAGGCTGAGGGCTGCCCTGATAGAAGTAAAATTGAGAGGCATGGATAAGGTGGATAGTCGGTGTCTTTGTCCCAGGGTAGAAATGTCAGATATGAGGGGGCATAGATTCAGGGTGAGAGGGAAAAGTTTAAAGGAAATATGCGAGGCAAGTTTTTTTACACAGAGGGTGGTAGGTGCCTGAAAAATCCTGCTCGGGGAGATGGTAGAAGCAGATACGTTAGTGACATTTAAGAAGATTTAGGTAGGTAATAGGGGAATATGGACCATATGCAGACAGAAGGGATTAGTTTAGAATGGCATCATGGTCTGCACAGACATAGTGGGCTGAAGGGCCGATTCCTGTGCTGTACTGTTCTGTGTTCTATGACAAACTGTCCCACCAGGACTTTTCAAGTGAGACCCAAGTTCACCACCTCTGAGAATTCAAGTGTACATCATTGCAGCTGATATCACCAAAGGTATTTTCTGTTGAATCTTCCTTTTAATATACCCCACTAACCTTTATATAATATGGAACTGCCAAACTTTGATGAAGCGGTAAGAATTAAACTCGCTCCCCATTGAATATTTTACATCTTTAAATAATACAATTTCCTTTAAAGATAGAGAAAAACAGCTTATTTTGAGTACCAACAGTTCATAGATTTAAATAAATATGGTGCAGAACCAACCTAACCAGTCAACGCTGGCATTTATGCTCTATTCAAGCATTTTCCATTCTTTCCTTATCTAAATCCATCATCACGACCTCTGTTTAGTTCTCCCTCAAATCATTTCTAGCTTCTCTTTAACTATTCACTTCAACTATGCCCTGTGGCGGCGAGTTCTTCACTCTTTGGATATAGAAGCTGCTTAATATTACTTATTGGATTTCTTGGTGACTATTTTGGTGAAGGCTCATTGTTGATCCTGTAAATATGACAGGTCTCATGTGTAAACTGGAGCATTGCCACCTCTGGATCACAGGGTTATGGGTCCAAGTCCCTCTCTAGATACTTGAGCCCAAAATCTAGGTTGGCATTTTAGGGCAGTATTGAGAAAGGACAGTGCCGCTGGAAGTGCTAAGTGGTTGTCTTCCCAGTGAATGTAAAAGATCTCTGTTTTGAAGGTGAGTTGTAAGGAATTCTGATAGTTCGTCCAATATTTATTCTTCAAATAACATTACGGATATCTCATCATTATTACATTGCTGTTTGTGGGAGTTGCTGTGTGCAATTGTGCTGCTACATCTCCTAGTGAATGACTTTTTCTTTCTTTCTTTCTTATGATGTTTGCAACATGCTGCACAGCCACAGCTTATAATATCTCAATGGTAAACGATGGGCATCATTAAGCCAGGTCAAATCCAGCCCACACATCATGGTATTTATGGATATCGCGTGCTCTTTACTTGCGTAAGCACAATACTGGCAGGAATCCTCTTACAGAAAGAGGGATCATTTTTAGATGCAGTGTGCTTGCATTTGATATAGAAAATGTCATAAAATTACAGTGCATTTTTATGGCCAAAAAACCAAAGTGTTTATAGTAAGTTGCAGTGAACACTTCATTTTGCACTTCAAAATCTATTGAGGGCAGACAAAGTACATCTTAGCTGAGAGCTTCTGGCTTTCTTGTTACTGCTGAAGGAAGGGGGCAGTAAAAGTGCACACCCACCCTTAAAGATTCGTCTGCTGAATTAGGGCACCGCAACTGCATGAGTGATCAAAATTGTTTCAGCTTTTTAAAGGCTTGAAAACATTTGCTGGTTCATCCTAAGGCTACATGAGAGCAAAGAATTGACAGTCAGAAACACAAGGGCAGGCAACAATAAATGTGGAAACAGGACTCTCTACTAATGGGTCAGTGAAGATGTGGCATAGGGTTGTTTGATGGAAGGAGAAGTTGAGGTGTGATGGCCTGAGGTGTGTGTGTGTGAAGCGAATTGCCTTGTTTGACACCATTCTCCAGGTGCCAGCCATGCAGCATGTTTAGTCATGGTCAACTCTGTACCTACCACCCATGTGACCTGAAAGGAGAGGCAGAAGATAGTATCATTTCAGGAAGATGCCAAGATAAGACTATCCAACTTAAGTGTCACTTACTAGTTACACACCCCAAATGAACTCACCATGAATTGTTGCCTTTTAACCAATTTCATATTTTCTGCTCAACCATGGCATATCCTCAAATAGCTACTTATCATGCCAACACTGAACTAAACTAGAATCATGTCCATGCTGTAGTCTACAACTTAAAGCCTTGGCACATTCAAATTTTCTAAGAACTTCACAGATAAAATGATAGTAACACAACCTGGTTGTATGACATATGGAATAAGTTGGATATTAGGCTCCTGTCTGACATAACTATGTACATCTCCAACTTACAATCAAGAACATTACTCGCTTTCCTAATATCTTTGCTTTCATCCCTGCGAACTTGTCGTGGCACATTATGGAAGAAAAAAATGTTACCACCCAATGTTATAAATTTTGTAGAACTCAATAAATGCTGCATATTTAAGTGACATGCATGCTATTTTGCTATTATTTTACTTAAAAGTCTTATCAAAACAAACACATTAGTGCCTAAATATGGGCTAGCTTTGAATCTGAGGAGCTGTTATTATTTTTACAGCTGTGCTTTAATCACAGGAAATTTCTAACTGGTTTTGATGGTGAGATTCATAGCTTATTAAAAAGTGCTTTTTGATTAGAGGAATGGAGCAAACAGGAGAGGACTTATTCTTCTAGCATTGAATGCACTCATAAACATAAACAAAGTTCTGGAAAACAAGCAATTTCGACCTGTCTGCCATCAAGATTCACGAACAGCTTCTTCCCCACTGTTATTGGACTCTTGAATGGACCTCTATTTTTAAATTTAATGTTGATCTCACACTTGGTGCACCTTCTCTGCATAACATTGCTCGCTCTGTTCTTTTATTCCTATGCACTTTGTATAGTATAATCTGCCTGTACTGCATGCAAAACAAAACTTTTCACTGTACCTAGGTGCATGTGACAACAATAAATCAAATCAAATAAATAAAAATTGATTCAAGTGCCTCTATTGAAACAAACTAATTTCACAAAGGTGACCCTGTAAATTGGCACTCCTTGAACAATTTGGTCTCTGTATTTTGCGTTGGAGGTTAAAGTCACTGAAGACTGGTACCAGATGACATGCAAGAAAATGGGAGGGGCTTTGCATGAAGATATCTCTTCTAAAGCCAGAACAAAGATTTTCTTTTAAAAAAGTTAATTAAAATAGCCATTGAATTAGGCTTATGCCTACAAAGCAATTGACAGAGGTTTGGAATGACATGATGGAATTGAAATGCTAAATGTCAATGGTTAAATATACAACAGACACCCATATATGTACAGTATTAGGAGTAGATTAGGTTGAAAAATGACAGTGCCCAAACATTACATGCTGTCCTTAATGTGCATATTTAGGGAGAAAAAAATACTGTACAAATTGGTCATTCACAACTTCTGATCAATTCACTGCTTCTTTAGTTTTGTAAAAAAAGGACAAAGATGGCAGCTCAACATCCTGGATACAGAATTTTCAGGCAGAATAGAGAAAAATATTTTAAAAAAAGGTAGGTTGTTACTAGTCATAGAATAAATCTAAACTGAGAAGGGTTGATACACTAAATGAAGCATCAATGGGACCATACGGGTTGTGAGCTGAGGAAAAGTAATAGGTAGCTGCACTGATAGGTGTGTACTATAGACCCCCAAAGAGTGGGAAGGTGTTAGAGGAGCAAATATGTATGCAAAAGATTATTGGCTTTTTGAAGTTTTTGAGCCAGCATATAACAAATCGAATGACAGAGCGTGCAATTCTAGATTGTCTTCAGAAATTAAGCCTGGGCAGGTAGATGAAGTAGCAGTGGTTGACCATTTTGGAGACAGTGATTGAAGTACAATTGGACTTGACTTTGCTATGGAAAGGAACAAAGATAGAACAGGAGTAAAGATCTTAAACTGGAGGAAGTCAAACTTACAAAGCTGAGAGATGGTCTGGCAAAAGTGGACAGATTACAACAACTTGAGAGTCAGTGGCATATATGTTAGGGGAAGTGGAGGGTCAAGATTCTATGGATACAGTGTAGACATATCCCTACAAAAAGAAAGGGTGATATTGCCAAATCTACAGTTCCCTGCTTATCCAGGAACATACATGGTAAGATAAAGCTGAAAAATAAAGCTCATGACAATCAAGAAAAGTAGTACTTTAAGAAGCATATGGGTGTATGGAAAGTGGAGGCATGAAGTGAGAAAAAGAAATTCGGAAAATAGAGAGGATATTGAAAAATATTGGTTGGTAATAATAAAGAATATTCCATGATGTTTTAACAGTACGTTAAGAGCAAGAGGATGACTAATAAAAAGGTTGGACTATCAATAATATACACAGTAACTTGTGTGTGGATGCAAAAGATGTAGGTAGAGTCATAAATTAGCATTTTGCCTCTGCCTTCATAAAAGAGACGGATGTTGCAGACAATCGAGTTAGAAAGAAAAAATGTGAAATATTAAATAAAATAAGCAGAAGAAGAAGGGAAGTACTGGAGGACCTGACCTCCTTGAAAGTGGATAAATTACCAAGGCAAGATGAATCATATCTGTGACTGTTAAATAAAGCCAAGAAAGAAATAGCCAAATGATTTGAGGATCATTTTCCAATGCTTATTACATGCAGGCAAGATACCACTGCATTGGAAGTTTGCAAAAGTTGCACCTTTTTTAAAAAAAGGGTACAAGGACAGACCAAATCACCGTGTGCTGGTCAATCTGACCCTGGGGCTGGGCAAATTATTGAAATCAACATTGAGATTTAGGATTAACTGTTACTTGGACAGCCACAGATTAATCAGGGATTGTCAGCATTGAGTTCATAAGGGAAGGCTGCTTTACCAACTAAGTGAATTTTTTGAGGAAGTTACAGGAGAATTGATGAAAGTCATGATGTGGATATTGCCTACATGACTTTAGTCAGGCATTTGACATGGTCCTACAAGATAGATGTTTGAGAAAAAGAATTAAAATACATGTCATACAGAGGCATATTGGAGTTGGATCCAAAATTGACACAGTCACAGGAAACAAAAGCTTTCCATTCACCACAAAATGTTAAAATCTACTTATCAATAGCATGAATACTCTTTAAATGATGTGATAATTGTTAAAAGACTGACAGGACACCATTGTTGCTGATAAGTAAACAAATTATAAGGAAATCTCACTATTTAGCCTGTGATTTGTTCCAGTACGTTTGAAAAATGTTATCCTTTTTTCTTTCCCTTCATTTTTTCTCTGTTAACCTAATCTTTCTTTCCCTCTCTGAACTTCAGTTGATGCTATGTTCAATGAATTTAATCTACCCTCCTCTCAGTCTTAATCATTAAATCACATTGGTTAAACATATATTCTGCTTGTCCATTGTTCACCAAGGTCCCATTCTGCCAACTTGCACTTCCAAAAACATTGTGGAAAATGTTTACTAAACTTGGATATCAACCATCAATTCTAACTAATAGATTATGCCATGTAAATGCCCCACGCCAGTAAAATCTGGCCCACCGTCTAAGCTATCCAGAATTCCAAATGTCAAAGCAAGAGTCACTTGCACTGTGTCTAATACAGTGAGAATAGTGCAATACCTGCATTGTGCCATATTCACTTCAAAAGCCAAACCAGCTACACCCCAGCCTAATAAACCACAACAAATATAACAGACAATAAATTGGTTTCAATGGTGTATTTTTCAGATTCATTGCAGAACTTAATTCCATTATCTATACTGGTACACTCCCTTTAGAAGTTGCAGGTTACAAGCAATGCAGGCTAACTTTAATGAGTGTTATCAAATTATGATTTCAGGCTCCCTGTAGATGTAGACAACTATTGAAGACTGCAGATAATGCAGGTTACATGCAACCTACATTCAAATTACCAGACTGTGAAATTGCAGTATTGTCCATATTACGTTAAATGGGAGTGGGTTGATTATACACCATGATCCCAATGCTATTTTCCGACGGCTATCTCCACAAGTTAACTCATCCTCATCCTTCCCAAAGATTGATAACATCCACATTACTTTATTTTGAAAAAGACACTGACTTTAAATGAAAATGACTTGGCAGATTTGCACAAGTGGCTGGTAGATAGTGCAGTCAGTGGTGGTATTCATTAGCTGAAGAGCTACAGAAAGCTCAGCATCACCTCCTTTGGGAAGGTTAGAAAGAGCCATCGGTATCATGTGCCTCTCAGTCATGAAGTGGCCTGCAGCAGGCTTTTCCCAGGATTAAAGGCTCCAAGGCAGAAACCCTCATCATGAGAACTTATGGGCAATCAGAAACACTTCAGTAGCCCATCTTTCACCCTTTACTGGTGGGTTCTGCAGTAAGCCCCTTCCACCCCAATTGCCCACAAGCAATTCCAACATTGCTTTTAAAGGGATATACTGCATGGTGTCCAAATGCCTGTTTCAGGCAAGAGTCTTTTCAACATGGAAATCAGGGTCATATGATAAGATGAATGCACCAACTGCCCGAATTGGGCGGAATGTACATGGTGCTGAATCCAAAGGAAAACAACAAAAAGTAAACATTGATTTATTTTTGTGTGACACGTGGAGCAGAGGAAGGTTGTTTTATCGCGTGCATGAGACCTAGCTTCATTTGGAATTCCAAACACTGCTTCTTATGTCCTGGGTTTGGTCCATAAAAGTACAGTAGCTACGCAATTTCTATTAAGACTGTAGGCAGAGTTTCTGCTCCTTTCTGATCTGTCCACATCATCATATGATGCTGACATTACCATTACATAATGTTGCATTCTGACATCTGCATCTCTCCCTCAACTATTGCTCCTCCTATCAAAGACCTTGCCTCCAAAGTCTTAGGCTACAAATCGTTAGTCTTTGTCGTGCTTTGCCTAATCCTCCTAACCTAGCCTCTCTCGGGTGATTCTATCACTAGAACTGCAGTAAATTTTTATACATGGTTTACTTCAACCCATCTCGAATAGTAATCTACAATGATAATAAAAGACCTTGCCTTTGGACTCAAATCTTTCTTCTGTTGGTTGTTCACCAAACATTAAATATTAACATCAAACATAAAATGTAATTATTGATCACTTCTTGTATTTGATTTGAAATCCCTGACAACCACATTGACTGTTGAGCTCTGACATGCCACTTTGTAATAGCCAAATGAATTTGATAAATTCTGCAAAGAATTTCAAACCAAATAGCTCACTAATCTCTTACAAAAGATTAGCAAGTCAATACCAGTAGTATGTTTATCTGCTCAAAGTACCAGCACAGTATAGCATTATTCAGTGTTAAATCTGGTCAGCCTTCCAAATAGTATTTATCTGGATATGTCCTTCATGACATCTTCCTAGATAGTTTTATTTCTGTAGCCAGTAAATTTGTAGCAACTTCTGATTTGTAGGCTTCAAATTCTTTTATGAAGATTTTCATGACTGCGTTTGCCATTTTATGGTACTCACCCTGCACTTAATCAATTGTAAAATCATGCCCAACTGGTGTCAATCTGAACCATTGAATCCTCAACATCATTTTAACTATTTCTTTTGTATTTAGATGAGTGACAAATGGTTTATGTTCCTGCTTTAAATTGTAGGTTCATTACATGCCCACTTTGCTGCTAAAGCCTCCTTTTCAACATTGCATAGCATTGTCCCATTATGATGAGTGATCTGGAAGCGTTGTGGACATGTAGACATGTTTCCGCATCTGAAAGAGTACAGCTCCTAACATTTTTGAAGATGCATCAGCTGCAGTCATGGTTGGTAGGTGCAGATGCTGATCAGAATGTGCTAAGACTTCTGAAGAGATCAGGAATTGATTTTGTCAAACATTCTCGCCTGGGCAACATTTCATCACCATTCTTAACACTGTCAGAGTAGCTGTCACAAAGGCTCACTTATTTCTGCTAAGTTTGGCAAAAAAGCTTTCTCACCTGGTTTATCATCCCAAGGAATATCTGAAGTTCAGTAACATTTGTTGGCCATGGAAATTCTCCAATAGCCTTGGTGTTTTTGGAGGTCCACTGTAATACCAGCTGCTTGGATAAAGTGTCCAAGAAATGCTGTACTTTTGCAAACTTACGGACATACATTCTGAAACACTTTTCTTGAGTGTTCTCACTATTTGGTCAAATTCTTCTTTTGTAGCTCCATGTATGAATGTGTCATCTATGTGACATATTACCCCATCAATGTCTTCTAACATGTTTGATATATTGTTCTTTGGAAAATGTCTGCTGTGAATCATTGTGACCATACACCAGGCAAGGTATGCCCCAAATTGTTACTTTCCTGAGTGAGGAGGATGAACTGAATCCCCATCTTCATTCATCACCCCCTCAGTTGGTCACAACAAGGTGAATTTAAAAACACATCCCTTTCCTTATGAATACTTTTCTTTCACATTTTACATTTTAGAAGGATCCAATTTAATCAGATTTTCTTAAGTTAACAAAGAGTGAGTTTATTATTTATTACATGCAAGAATAGTTAGTATCGCAACACACATACACGTAGAATAGAAATAAAAGGCGTGTCCAAACTGATAAATATTTTTTTAAAAAGAGCTTTGTGGATCAGTCTCTTAATTGTTTGGAAAAAGTGCACAGTTAATGATTGCAGCCATTTCAAAACAGCTCTTTCTCAATTCAGTGTTTTAAAAAGCTCAAGAATAAAAAGACACAGTCTTTACAGAGTCTTTTAAAAGAACACATTGTGAATTACAGGCTAAAATGATCATAATACTTTGAGGTTCTGACCCATGGTCATCATAGGATGCTAGTCCAAAGGCTAATGCTTAAAAGGCGTGATAAAGTTTGTCAGTTTTCTGGAGTCTTAACCAGAGATATTGCGAGTAAACACTGATCATACCCAGATACTTTTGGCTCATTTTGCTCTATTTTCATCTGGTGAAGCCATTAGGCAAATGTTGCGTACCTGTAGATTCTTAATGAATAGTTAGGTTTTGGTATTATCTCCATTCCTGAACACCACCTGATCGATACTGTAACTGGTGAAGTCACGCTCTGTCCAAGCATAGCATCTGAGATAAAAAAAGAATCTACAGGTACGCAACATTTGCCTAATGGCTTCACCAGATGA
>NC_063355.1:15947340-15959217 GCF_021869965.1 Rhincodon typus | reverse complement strand
CCAGCATTTGCAGTTCCTATTATCAAGGAGAATGTTCATGGTTTTTGGAGTTCAATCATTTCAATTCCAGGACATCTGTGCAGGAGATCCTCAGAGTAGTGTCCTAAGGCCAACCATCATCAACTGCTTCATCAACGACTTTCCCTTTATCATACCATTAGAAGCGGGAATGTACGCTAATGATTTTACAATGTTCAGCACCATTCACGACTGCCCAGTAATTGAAACAAACTATGTCCACACACAGCAAGGCCTGAACATCAAGCTAAAAACACCACACAATTAACAGACAATGACCATTTCAGATAAGAGTATCTAACCCTTGACATCAATGGCACTGACGTTGCAAGATCCTATTTATTGGGGGTTACTATTGACCATAAACCGGAGCAGAGCAGGCATAATAAATACTATGGCTGCAAGAGTACGTTAGAAGCTAGGGAGCCTGCACTACGTGACTCACGTCTTGCTTCCCCAGCACCTGCCCAACATCCACAAAATTATGAGTGTGGTGGATGCACTTGCCTGGATGAGTACAGTTCTAATAATACTCAAGAAGCTCTCCATCCTCCAGGACAAAGGAGTCCATCTGACTGGTAACCCATCCATCACCTTCAACATTCACTCCCTTCACTACTGACATACATGGCAGCAGTATCAACCATCCACAAGCTGCACTACAGCAACTCACCCAGGTTCCTTCAACAACATCTTCCAAACCTCTGGCCTCTACCATCTAGAAGGCCAAGGGCAGTCAATGCATTGGTGCACCACCACCTTCAAACACCCCTTGAATCCACACGCCATTCTGGCTTGTAACCATATTGCTGTTCCAATGCTGTCAGTGTGTCAAAATCTTGAACTCCCTTCCTGGGGGGGGGTATTCCAACATTCCAAGGACTGCAGCAGTTCACGAAGGCAACTCCTTACCACTTTCCTAATTGTAATAAGGGATAGGCAGCAAATGATGGCCGAGCCAGTGACGTCCACATGCAATGAACAAACAATAAAGAAGAGATAAGAACTCTTGCCCTGCAGCAGTATGAATGGGAGCCATCTCATTAGCAAATTAGCAAGTTATTAGCAAAACATCAGTGGGGTGGAGACAAACCATTAAACAATTGACCATTAACCACTTGGATAACGGGATTATGGCTATGAAAGGCATGTGCACAGCTGTAATCTCATGTAAACCAAGCAATAAGAATACACCAGCCATAACCATAGTTGGATCATTGGTCAGTTGGAGAAAGAAAGTCATGTAACAAACCAACCAATCAACCAAGCAGCCAGCCAGTTTTGTGCTTTCTCTGCAGAACAGGACAAGCAACTGAAACCCTGAAAAGCAAGACACTGTGAGGGTTTGAAAGAGAACTTTCAAACTTTGAGATAACAAAGTGTAGAGCTGGATGAACACAGCAGGCCAAGCAGCATCAGAGGAGCAGGAAGGCTGATGTTTCAGGTCTAGACCCTTCTTCAGAAATGGGAGAGGGGAAGGGGATTCTGAAATAAATAGGGAGAGAGGGGGAGGCGGATGGAAGATGGTTAAAGGAGCAGGTAGGTGGAGAGGAGATGGACAGGTCAAGGAGGCAGGGATGGAGCCAGTAAAGGTGAGTGTAGGTGGGGAGTTAGGATGGGGGTAGGTCAGTCAAGGGAAGACGGACAGGTCAAGGAGGCAGGGATGAGGCTGGTAGGTAGGAAGTGGGGGTGGGGGTGGAGGTGGGAGGAGCAGATAGGTAGGAGAAAGGACGGACAGGTCAGGGAGGCGGGGACGAGCTGGGCTGAATTTGGGATGCAGGGGTGGGGAGATTTTGAAGCTTGTGAAGTCCACTTTGACACCATTGGGCTGTAGCGTTCCCAAGTGAAATATGAGGTGCTGTTCCTGCAACCTTCAGGTGGCATCGTCGTGGCACTGCAGGAGGCCCAGGATGGACATGTCGTCCAAGGAGTGGGAGGAGGAGTTGAAGTGGTTCGCGACTGGGAGGTGCAGTCGTTTGTCACGAACCGAGCGTAGGTGTTTCACAAAGCGGTCTCCAAGCCTCCGCATAGTTTCCCCAATGTAGAAGAGGCCACATCGGGAACAGCGGATGCAGTATACCACATTAGCAGATGTGCAGGTGAACATCTGTTTAATGTGGAAGGTTTTCTTGGGGCCTGGGATGCAGGTGTGGGGGCAGGTGTAGCACTTCCTGCAGTTGCAGGGAAAAGTGCCAGGGATGGTGGGGCTAATAGGGAGTGTGGAGCGGATGAGGGAGTCATGGAGAGAGCGGGCCCTCCGGAAGGCAGATAAGGGTGGGGAGGGAAAAATGTCCTTGGTAATGGGGTCGGATTGCAGGTGGCGGAAGTGGCAGAGGATGATGCGTTGAATCCGGAGGTTGGTGGGGTGGTACATGAGGACGAAGGGGATTCTGTTTTTGTTGTTATTGCGGGGAGGGGGTGTGAGGGATGAGTTGCGGGAAACGCGAGAGATGCGGTCGAGGGCGTTTTCGACCACTGTGGAGGGGAAGTTGTGGCCCTTGAAAAACGAGGACATCTGGGATGTCTGGGAGTGGAATGCTTCATCTCGGGAGCAGATGCGGCGGAGGTGAAGGAATTGGGAATAGGGATGGCATTCTCAAACAATTTCAAATTTTGAACTCTTTTTGCTGATTTTTGACTATCCAGGTGCCGCAGTTAGATCTTAAGGGAACTCAATTCAGCAGCCAATATAATCATAAGAACAGATAAATCATCTGTTTGCATCTCTAAATCGCTTTGACAGTCAAAGTCAAAACCTATTCTCCCCAGTTTGTAATTATTTTGCATGAGTATGAACTTTGAATATATGCACTCGCATGAGAAACTTGGAGAGATTTTTAAATTATATAATAAGGCTCAGTTAAGTACAATTAAAAAAAACTACCTTTTTAAAGCCTCAAGAAATCTGTCTGATCATGTCCTTTATGATCACAGTGCATGAACCAGTTACACATGAAATAAACTGGCAAGTTATGCTTTACTAAAAGATCAAATGTAGAATGAGAAAAGTGGGAACACCTTCACACCTGACTGTAAACTATAACATTGGATCAGACAAGATGGAAACAATTGGACTATTTGGAAAACAATGTGAGTACTTCTGTAATTTCTTTCCTGAAATGTTCAATCTTGATTAATTCACTATTCTTTGCTATTTACTACTGTCATACAATGGGATGGTGGGGGAACTGTGACGAAGAATGCAACTCACATAATTTTTTTGTTGTAACAATGCAACTAAGAGAAATTTGGGGACAGAATGACAACTGGAAAATAACCACACCAGCAAGCTACTACACAGAGTCAAGCAATAAGGAGGATTAAAAATAAATACATGCACAGGATAGACCACAAAAATTATTAAAGCAGACTCAACTTTTTGTTTTGCTGATTATCACACAAAACAATTTAACAGATGAGACACAGAAGAAAGCATCAAATGAAGAGAGCGCGAGCCTTGAGAAATCCCAGATGAATAATATTCGAAGAGCAGTGGTCTTAACTGTAAGGACAAGCAGGAAATACTTCAAAAACCAGGATCAAAGTGATAAAAGATGAAAACAGGAACCTTGCTCAAAGATACAAACATGTGTTCAGTTTAGAATGAACTGCCAAAGTAGGCTGGATCCATGGAGGGGGACGTTGTTTCAACTATAGCAGGGAAGCTACCTAAAACTTGTCTTGACCACATTTTTCACAGGACAGCAGTCTGAGGAAAGCATGAGATAAACATGTCACCAACAGCAACCCAATATTCCAAATTTAGATTTAGTGATAATACAGGCCAACCAGAAAAACCATAACGAGATAAATTGAGAAGAAAGCAAGGATTCTTGTTCAATAAAACTCAAACAGAGACAAGTCTTCAAAGGAAAAGAACAATTTAAAATGCATTTCATTTAATGTAAGTACAACAGATGTACAAAATTCATTGTGAATATGTTATAATAATAACAAAGTAGAATATATAAACAATAGAAAAAAGGACTGGCATTTATCCAACAGCTGACCATTCATATCCCCACTGAAGATAAAGTCTTCCTTGTTTCACCAGACAATAGGGCTGCTCTCTCATTAGAGAGGGGTGGCTGGTGATGGTTTAAGCTGAGGGTCAACACACCTCAGGTGAGGGAAGAGGTTGTGGAGGAGAGTCCTTCTTGGTAAAGTGTGGGATTTGAATCCACATTGTTGGCATCACACTACAGCCACCCAACTAACTGAGCTAATAGAGCCATTCAGCAGGGAAACCGATCCTTCGGCCCAGCCAGTCCACGCTGAAAATAATCCCAAACTAACTAGTGTCACCTGCCTGATCCCTCCAAACCTTTCCTGTTTATGTACTTATTAAATTATGCCAACATCCACCACTTCCTCAGGAAGTCTATGCCACATGTGAACCACCCTCTGTGTAAAAGATTTGCCCCAAAGTCTTTTTTAAATCTCTCTCTCACCTTAAAGATGTGCCCCCCCGTCTTGAAATTCCCCATCCTAGGAGAAAAATAATTACCATTAACTCCAAATATACCCCTCATTATTTTATAAGCTTCTATAAGGTCATCTCTCAACCTTCTATGCTCCAGTGAAAAAAGTCCCAACCTATCCAGCCTTTCTTTATAACTCAAACCTTCCACACCCGGCAACATCCTGGTAAATCTCTTCTGAACCGTCTCCAGCTTAATAATATCCTTCTTATAATTAGGCGACCAGAACTGGACACAGTATTTCAATCTTTGAAAGATATGACTTCTTAATTCACTGTGTACTTTATCATTTGTAAAGCTGTATGAATAAGTTAATTGATCTCATGTTATCGAAATAGAATTCACTCAAGGGAAAGTATAAACTTACTAAAATAAATGTATTAATCAAAAGGAAAACATGTCCCAAATTCTACATTCATGGACAACAAGAATTGTGTCCCAATGTTCGTTTAGTGATCTTAAAGCTCCAGTGAGATTGTGACAACGCAATTTACTTAACTCTTCAGGATGCAGTCTCTTCCAAATTCCAACCTGTCCTTTTCCAGTGTGGGTGCAATAGAAGTTCCTTCTATTTTAAAATTGTTAGTCTTTGTAACATATTCACACTTGTAAAAGAGATAGGGTCCCAGCTTCAAAAAAAACTGTCGAGAGAGAGAGGTCTTTTCATTCCCATCCTGCAGGCATTCTTGATGTTACTCCCTTCTACTATTAGGGTTGGTTAGCTCAGTTGGCTCGACAGTTGGTTTGTGATGCAGAGTCACATCAGCTCGGGGCGGGGGTGGGTGGGGGGGTGGGGGTGGTGGGGGGGTGGGGGGTGGGGGTGTGGCGGGGGGGTGGGGGGGTGGCGGGGGGGTGGAGTCAAATCCAGACTGGCTGAAGTTAACATGAAGGCACTGCCTTCTCAACCTAACCCCTCTCCTGCAGCATTGTGACCCTCAGGTTAAATTGATGACAAGTTGTCTCTCCTTCTCTGATGATAGAGCAGCCCATGGTCCTACACAAGATGGTGACTTTCACTTCTGAATCAATGTACAAACATATAATGGTGTACTGACCTGTACTTCACCAAAGCCAGGCGCCAACTCTCCGATACCTCCTTCTACCACCCCCTCGATTCTGACCCCACCCCTGATCACCAAACCATCACCTCCCAGACCATTAGTAACCTCATCAACTCAGGAGACCTCCAACCTCATCATTCCCCATCCCTGCACCACCCGTTTCTATCTCCTTTCCAAAATCCACAAATCTAACTGCCCCAGTCAACAAATTGCCACTGCCTGCTCCTGCCCCACCGAACTCATCTCCGCTTATCTTGACTCTGTCTTTTCCCCCATTCCAGGAATTCTCTACCTACATTTGAGATACTATCCACATCCTTCACCTCCTCCAAGACTTTCAATTCCCTGGGCCTCAACACCTCACTTTCACCATGGACGTCCAATCCCTGTACGCTTGTATCCTCCATGCAGATGGCCTAAAAGCCCTCCACTTCTTCCTCTCCCGCAGGCCCAACCAGTCCCCCTCCACCAACACCCTCATCCACCTAATGGAACTTGTCCTTACCCTCAGCAACTTTCCTTTAACTTCTCCCACTTCCTACAAACTGAAGGCGTTGCTATGGGCACCCTTATGGGTCCGACCTATGCCTGCCTCTTCATAGGATACGTGGAACAGTCCCTCTTCTGCTGTTAAACTGGCACCATCCCTCACCTCTTCCTCTGCTACATTGATGACTGTATCAGCGCTGTCTCATGCTCCCATGAAGAGCTTGAACAGTTCATCAACTTTACTAACACCTTTCACCCCAACCTCAAGTTTACCTGGACCATCTACAATACCTCCCTCTCTGTCTCCATCTCTGGTCACCGTTTCAGCACTGACATCTATTTCAAACCCACTGACTCCCACAGCTACCCGGACTACACCTCCTCTCACCCACCCTCCTACGAGGATGGGATCCCTTACTCCCAATTCCTCCACCTCCACCGCATCTGCTCCCAAGATAGAGCGTTCCACTCCTGGACATCCCAGATGTCCTCCTACTTCAAGGACCGCAACATTCCCCCTCCGTTGACCCATGATGCCCTCAACCGCATCGCTTGCATTTCCCGCACTTCTGTCGTCAAACACCTCACCCCAACAAAAATAAGGATAGAGACCCCTTAGCCTCACACATCAGCCCACCAACCTCCGCATTCAGCGCATCATCCTCTGCTACTTCCACCACCTACAATCCAACCCACCACCAAACAGATATTCCCCTCTCCGCCCCTACCTGCCTTTTGTAGGGATCGCTCACTCCGCGACTCCCTCGTCCGCTCCATACTCCCCACTAACCCCATCACACCCGACATCTTTCCCTGCAACCGCAGGAAGTGCTACACCTGCCCCTACTCCACCCCCCTCACCTCCATCCCAGGCCCCGGTAATCTTTCCATATCTGACAGGGATTCACCTGTACATCCTCCAACCTGGTCTACTGTATCCATTGCTCCCTATGTGGCCTCCTCTACATCAGGGATACCAAATGCACACTCAGCAACTGATCTGCAGAGGATTTGCACTCTATACATTATAATCAACAACATCTTCCAGTTGCCAACCATTTTAACTCCCCCTCCCACTCCCTGGGTGACATGTCCATCCTGGGCCTCGTCCAGTGCCACAATGACGCCACACACAAACTGGAGGTGCAACACCTCATATTCCGCCTTGGGAGCTTACAGCCCAATGAATTCACCAGATTCAAAATCTCCCCACCCCCAGCCTCATCCCATGTACAACCCTCCCTCTCATCCCCGACTCCTTGACCTGACACAATCTGTCCATCTTCTTTCCCACCTATCCGCCCCACCTTTCACACTGACCAATCCCCACTATCCCCTACCTGCATCCACCTATCACCATCCCACCTACCTTGCCCCAGCCCCACCTCCCCCATTTATTTCCCAGCTCCTTGCCCCCTCCGCAGTCCTGATGAAGGGTGTAAACCCGAAACGTCGACTTTCCTGCTCCTCTGATGCTGCCTGACCTGCTGTATTCACTCTGAACATAATCATAGCTTCTCACAAAGGAGACTTTCAGTTACGTGGTAGTTAACTATTATCACACATAGGACAATTCATGCTAACAATGAAAGGTTTAATCTCCCATTGTCAAAGCTATCAAGATGCCATTGAAACAAATAGTGATACCTTCAGAGATAGTAGGAACTGCAGATGCTGGAGAATCCAAGACAACAAGGTGCAGAGCTGGATGAACACAGCAGGCCAAGCAGCATCATAGGAGCAGGAAAGCTGACGTTTCGAGCCTAGACCCTTCATCAGAAATGGGGAGTGGATGGGGGTTCTGAAATAAATAGGGAGAGAGTGGGAGGCGGATAGAAGATGGATAGAGGAGAGGATAGGTGGAAAGGAAACAAACAGGTCGCTGAGGCGGGGATGGAGCCAGTAAAGGTGAGTGTAGGAGGGGAGTTAGGGAGGGGCTAGGTCAGTCCAGGGAGGACGGACAGGTCAAGGGGGCGGGATGAGGTTAGTAGGTAGGAGATGGGGGTGCGGCTTGAGATGGGAGGAGGGGATAGGTGGGAGGAAGAACAGGTTAGGGGAGGCAGGGACGAGCTGGACTGGTTGTGGGATGCGGTAGGGGGAGGGGAGATTTTGAAGCTTGTGAAATCCATATTGATACCATTGGGCTGCAGGGTTCCCAAGCGGAATATGAGTTGCTGTTCCTGCAACCTTCAGGTGGCATCATTGTGGCACTGCAGGAGGCCCAGGACGGACATGTCGTCTGAGGAATGGGAGGGGGAGTTGAAATGGTTCGCGACTGGGAGGTGCAGTTGTTTATTGCGAACCGAGCGTAGGTGTTCTGCAAAGCAGTCCCCAAGCCTCCGCTTGGTTTCCCTGATGTAGAGGAGGCCACAACGGGTACAGCGGATTTCACAAGCTTCGAAATCTCCCCTCCCCCTACCGCATCCCAAAACCAGTCCAGCTCGTCCCCACCTCCCTAACCTGTTCTTCCTCCCACCTATCCCCTCCTCCCATCTCAAGCCGCACCCCCATCTCCTACCTACTAACCTCATCCCGCCCCCTTGACCTGTCCTTCCTCCCTGGACTGACCTATTCCCTCCCTAACTCCCCACCTACACTCACCTTTACTGGCTCCATCCCTGCCTCTTCGACCTGTTTGTTTCCTCTCTACCTATCCTCTCCTCTATCCATCTTCTATCCGCCTCCCCCTCTCTCCCTATTTATTTCAGAACCCCCTTCCCCTCCCCCATTTCTGATGAAGGGTCTAGGCCCGAAACGTCAGCCTTTCTGCTCCTATGATGCTGTGTTCATCCAGCTCTGCACCTTGTTGTCAGGGATGCCTTCAGCACTCTTTTGCATAATCGGCGTGCTAGATTTTTTGTCTCAAGCTGTTTATGCAGACACATTTGCTATTTCTTATTATCCTTCGATTCTTTTTCAGAAGATTCAAACAATGACAAGGGTGAAATTCTGCAGTGGAAGTGCCCTGACTTGTTGAAAGTTAATCCACATCAGAGATTTTTTTTTTTAAGAAACTTGGTCTCTCTGGTAAGTCAAGTGACCACTGTGGCCATTTTAAAACAATGTCCTTGGTCATTTCAAGGTGTTTCCTTCCAAAAGAATATTAGATCAGTCGAAGGAATTAAAGATTAAAAGCCCATATATTACAACTGGATGTCAGCTTTAGAAGATAAGTTTCTCAGTTCTCCTAAAATTAATCTTTGCAGAGCCTCTAGCAATCGATAAAGCAACGAGACAACTGAATTATATCATCAAAATGCTACATTAAATGACAGAGGACATGACTACACCCTACATCATGCACCCATTCCAGAGACACTAAAGTTCTAAAAGCAGCACAGATCTCAATGTGTAACGATACTCTAGTGCCAGCTGGAGCAGTGCAATTTTGTCGGAAAAGTGTTGATTTTCAGATGAAATATTCAGCGCTGGTCACCCCGTGCCCATTCAGGTGAAAGGTAAAAGATTGAATGGTAAACTTCAAAGCAGCTCTGTCCCAGGGCTATATGCAGTTTGGGTATTGAGATTTCGCAGCTTCCTTTCTGGCATCTACGAACATCTCAGCTGGCACTCTGCTGTGTCCAGCATTGATGGGCTCTCAACAATAGCAACAGGATGGTCAATAGACATGAAGGGAGAACCGAAATGACTAAGTCCTCATTGTGCATGAAAAGACAAATTGAAAACATTTGTTGCTGCTGAATAAATTTCTCAACCTTTCTTTTTTCAGTTGTTTGTTGAGGGGTATTCCTTAAATTGAAAATATCCCAATGACTCCCCATGGCATCAGTAAATATAAAGCTCTCAGTTCCTGGTAAAAAGATGGAACAAGTTGTAATAATGATGCTCACAATCTCCCCACGGGCAAAGTGAAAACACATTTTTGCCAGTACACTAAAGCATAATATCTCATGCTGGAAATCTGAAATAAAAGCAGAAAATGTTGGAATAAGCTTAGTGGGTTAGACGGATGCTAATTTAAGTTTTGCACAATTTCTATTTTTATTCTGTCAGTACACATTAGACCTCATATTTAAGCCTTGGACCTTTTTCAAATTTCTTGGGAGCTGGAGAGCCTTTGCCTACGGCAACATTTCAGACACAATCAACTTTCCACCCAATCAGCACCCTTTTCTCCTCTAGGATAAATAGTCATTGTTTGAAGTTTGGTGTTCTATTCTTGCATTTGTCCTGATTGGTGCAAAATGAAAAGCTTGAACAACATGACACTCTTTTTAACATGATTCCAGTTGTATAACACCAAACAGTACTTTCTGTACTTGAGTAAATCGCCAGGTTTTGCCTTGCGCCATCATCCCTTTGTCCTTGAATCACTCCTGCATGCTCATTGATCTACCTGAGACATTCCCTTGTGTTCCTACACTCCTCCCTTTCCTGTATACTTGCTGGAAAACTATCAAATATCTAACTGCTTTGAATTCTATGCAAGGTCAGGGACCTGAAATGTGAACTATGTAGTCCTCACCACATACATTTCTTAGTCTACTGTGTATTTCCCGGATTTTCCATTTATATTGGAGTGGAATAGTTGAATGAACAAGGAATAATCGAGGGATGGAAGGTCAGGCCAAATGTACAGGGCATTGCAAAGCAGACATATCCTCAAACATGCTGAGTTTATCATTTTCATTACCGTGTTACCTCTCCATATGAAGTGCTGTTAGTGCACCAAAAGGAGGAACAAAGAGAGTTAAGATATTTGAACTCAATATAGCACAATTAAAGTGCATCTTTAGCATAAGGTCTCAAGCAGAAAGTTTGAACCACAAGCAGGTTCACAAGAACTGACAATGTTCACTTTGATTACATCCAAAGAGACCTGGATTTACAGAGCTTTGTAGAAAGAACAGTGACATCAGATTAATTGGATAGCTCTGGCAAAGAGCTGTTGCAAGCACGATGGGCTGAACAGCCTCATTGCGTGCTGTATCATTCTATGTTTAACGCAAATGAGGGGAAAAGAGTTTTGGTATATAGAGTCATTCAGCATAGAAACAGAGCCTAAGGTTCAAATCACTCATGCCTTCCAAGTTTTCCAAATTAAACTAGTCCTATTTGCCTGCGTTTGATCCATAACCCTCTAAATCTTTCCTATTTATGTACCTGTTCAAATGTCTTTTAAATGTTGTAATTATACCTCCCATACCACTCCCCCTGGAAGTTCATTCCATACACAAATCACCCTGTGTGAGAAAAAGTTGCCCCTCAGGTCCCTTTTAAATCTTTCTCCTCTCACCATAAAATTATGCCCTCTCGCTTTGAACTCCCCTACTCTAGGGAAAAGACCTTTGTTATTCATCTTTTCTATACCCATCATGATTACATAAACCTCTATAAGGTTACCCCTCAACCTCCTACACTCCAGTGAAAAAGTCCCAGCTTATTCAGTCTCTCCTTGTAACTCAAACCCTCCAGTCCCAGTAACATTCTTGTAAATCTTTTCTGCACCCTCTCCAATTTAATAATATCCTTCCTATAGCAGGGCAACCAAAACTGTACACAGAACTCCAAAAATGGCCTCACGAATGTCCTACACAACTGCAACGTGACATCCTAACTCCTTTTCTCAATGATCTGAGCAACGAAGGCAAGGATACCATTGTCTTCTTTACTATCCTGTCGACCCATGATGATACTTTTTTGAACTATATAATGGAACCCCTTGGTGTCTCTGTTCGACACCAGGCGAGATTACACCTGAGCATTGTGAACAGTTTGGTTCTCCTTACCTGAGGGAGGGATGTTATGCTGATGGAGAGTGTGCAGCAAACGTTTGCCAGACTGATTCCTGGGATGGCAGGACTGAT
>NC_063355.1:15929219-15946940 GCF_021869965.1 Rhincodon typus | reverse complement strand
ATCAGTCCTGCCATCCCAGGAATCAGTCTGGCAAACGTTTGCTGCACTCTCTCCATCAGCATAACATCCCTCCCTCAGGTAAGGAGAACCAAACTGTTCACAATGCTCAGGTGTAATCTCGCCAAGGCCATGTACAATTGCAGCAAGACACCCCTGCTCCTGTACTTAAATTCTCTGACTCTGGAGGACAATATACCATTTGCCCCTTCACCACCTGCTGCAGCTGGCTGCTTCCTTTCAGCGATCGGTGTACAAGGGATCAAAGAGTTTATTGCACACCCCTCTTTACCAATCTATCACCATTCAGATAACCTATCTTCCGGTTTTGGCTGCCAAAGTGAATAATAGAACATAGAACATTGAACAGTACAACACAGGAACGGGCCCTTCAGCCTAAAATGTTGTGCTGAACATGACACCAGATTTAACTAAGCTGTTCTGCCTGCCCTTGGTTCATATCCCTCCATTCCTTGCATATCCATGTGCGTATCTAAAAGTTCCTTAAACACCCCTATCGTACCTGCCTCCACCATCACCCCTGGCAGCACCTTCCAGACTCCTACCACTCTGCGTAAAAAAAACTTGCTGCTCACATCTCCTTTGAACTTCCTCTCTCTCACTTTAAATGCATGCCTCCCAGTATTAGATATTTTAACTGCTGGAAAAAGATTCTGACTGTCAACCCTTTCTATGTATCTCATAATTTTATAGACTTCTATCAAGTTTCTCCTCAGCCTCCGCCACACCAGAGAAAAGAACCTGAGTTTTTCTAGCCTCTCGTTATAGCTCATACCCTTTAATCCAGGCAGCCATCCTGGTAAAACTCTTCTGCACCCTTTCCCAAAGCCTCCACATCCTTCCTGTAATGTGGAGGCTAGAATTGAGTGCAATACTTTAAGTGTGGCTTAATCAAAGTCTTATAAAGCTGCAATGTGACATCCTAACTCTTGTACTCAATTCCCCGACCAATAAAAGCAAGTATGCCAAATGCCTTCTTTACCTCTTATACTTATTCACCATTATACTTCATCTGCCATGTATTTGTCCACTTACTTGTCTTGTCCAAATCACACTGAAGCATTTCTGCATCCTCCTCATAGCTCACTGTCCTACCCAGCTTTGTGTCATGTCTGGAACCAGGTGGCATAATCTCAGAATAAGCAGTTGCCCATTTAAGACAGAGGTGAATCTGTGGACTGCTTTACCGTAAAGAGCTATCAAGGCTAAATGATTAAGAATATTCAAGGCTGATATAATTTTTTTTTCAAATCAGTGAGGGAATTAAGGGTTATGGGAAAAATTCAGAAAAGTATCAAATCAGCCATGAATTTATTGAATGGCAGAGCAGATTTGATGGGCCAAATGGCCAACCTGCACCCTTGCGTCTTATTGTCCGTTCTTATTCTGGGAGAGAGGGGAAGGGTGAGGTCAAGAGTGCAGGAAATGTGTTGAATATGGCTGAGAGCCTTGATACTGTTGGTTGTTGCAGATTCCCCATGTTAGCAATGCTCACTCACATGGCCATACAAGTGAAGTGGGAAACGTGTTTGCCATATGCAGTAAGTTCAACTTACCCCCTCCACCAAACCCCTCCCAAGGGAAAAAAAAGCAAATAAAAATTGTAATACCTTGAAATGAAAGCGCTGGCCTTATTGTCTCATTCACTAGTTTTACCATTCTTTCCTTTCGGGCCAATTTTGTACTGCAGTTTGATTTTTGTTAAATGATTGAAAATAGCTGACAATCAATTAACAAAATGCGAACCGTCCTACAAGGGAGTTAGTGAAGAGAAAGAAGTAACACAATGGCTAACACTCATTGTACTGAAGAGCATCAGGCACCAGCTCACATATTACATTCCTTTATTCATTCATGGGATGAGGGAATCGTTGGCCAGGCAGCATTTATTGCCCATCCCTAATTGCCCAGAGGGCAGTTAAGAGTCAACCATATTGCTGTGGGTCTGGAATTCACATGTAGGCCAGATAAGGTAAGGATGACAGTTTACTTCACAAAAGGACATTAGTGAACCAGATGGGTTTTTTACAACAATCGATAATGGATTCATGGTCATCATTAGACTCTTAATTCCACATTTTTTTTCATTGAATTCAAATTCCACCATCTGCCATGATGGGATTTGAACCAGGGTCCCCAGAACATTATCTGGATTAACAGTCCAATGACATACCACTAGGCCGTTGCCTCCCCCCATTGAAAGCTTGAGGCCTACATAAGCCTAGGTGCACTTTGCATCTTTCAGAATTGGCTTATGAAGTGATGAGGTCCACAATTTCCTGAATTCATCCAAATCACACCAAGCTAAAGTAAACAAAATAACAGAAATTAAAGGCATGTCTTCAATTGAAAGGAAGCCTGTTTTATTCGTAATTACCCTTGGCTACTCTGCAATCAATTTTTTTTTCCCAACATTCGGATCTTTGTTTGGAAGTAATTGCTATCATGTTCGTTTTGTTCCTTCCTTTCAGAACTGCCATAAAGTGCATTTTACAGCTGGGTAGACATTCTGCAGAATGCACACAGGATCAGGCCGTTCCTCCCTGAGGTGTCTGCTTCTGCTTTTTAACAACACTCTGAACTACCCCTAGCTTTCAAATGGATTTCCGCACACAAAGCTTATTATCCCCCTGATATTTGCTGTAAGTGTAAGTGTAAGTAAGCATAGAAAAAGCCAAGTCAAGAACTTTTACATTTTCCTTGTGTTGGAGTCGCTCTACCGGGTATTCTCGAAAGTTGCACTGGAAGTCTGGCTCAGTGCATCATCAAATGAGATGAGTTAGGAAATATAGCACTTACATGGTCATGACACTGAAGCTTTAGGTCACTAATTTCTTTATGAGCCTGGAGACAGCAAAACCCAAAGAAGGCCAATGCCAGTTAAGCCTGCTTTCATCTGCTAATTGATCTGACCATTGACTCTTCTATTACAATGCTTTAACTCCTCCTCATTTCAATTGGCAAAATTCCACAATAATAAACAGTAAATTGGTTTTGTTTACATATGCATTGAACTCCTTTTTAGACAGAACTGTAACAAGGACAAATTTCTCTTTTGCAAATTGTCAGTGTTAAAAGCTTTAGCTGTCCATGATCATAAACAGGCTAATCATGAACGTGGAATTATATCTTTAAAAAGTCCAGCAGGGTCATGATTAAACTAATCAAGAGAGATCATAGTTCAACAAATCCAAAGGAGTTATTGATATTCCAATACAAACCTGGATTAAAATATTTCCTATTTATTTGACCATAACAGTTATATTGTCTTACAGAATATAAAAGCATATTATATCAACACTCCAAATGACTATCACTGAAACAGTTTTTATTTACACAAATGTTACATTAAAAATCACAGACTATACAGTTCCATGTAAGCTGCTTGTTTTTTGAAGGAATAATTTAAAATAAAAAGCAAGCATCGCTGCTTTGAATGCAATTTCCTCATTGGAATGTCCTTTATTTGTAGTTTCATTTCCAACCCTGCCCCTCTCCTTTCATTTTCTCATTTCTGCTGGAGACATTGATTTGCTCAGATTTGATTCCATGATGGCAGGCAGCTAACTGTTAATGTGGTCAGGCAGGTGTGTTTCAAATGTGAATTTAAAGAGGAGTTAGGCAATATAACATTTATATGGTCACAAGACTGAACCTTAAGACCACTAATTTCTTAGTGAGCATGAAATCAGCAGAATTAAGCCAACGCCAATGAAGCCTGGTTTTCATCAACTAATTGACCACTAGATCTTTTGTTACAATACATGTTGGATCCTCCATGCAAGCAGTAAAATTACACTATTTATCTTACAATGAAATACTATGTTTTCCTCCACTTTAAACAGGAGGCTAAGTTTCAGTAGGTTCTTTGACTGCAAAGACATTACAGTCAAATATGATCCTGCCCGTACATTTGTGGACTTCCAAGGAAAAGCCACCAGGCAGCATTCAGGTCAGGAACGCTGATTATTTCGGCTCCTTCGTAGTTTGGGAATACCAAGCCAATGTTGTCTTGGTGACAACCACAAATACACACACCTCCACATAGGGAGGTTGCGTATTTAAGTTTTGCATTGTCCTTTTTGAGGAAAGGAGGAGTAACAGTTTTGACAATGAATCCGGTGGCAACGCAGCATCACTCTACATGTTGACTTTCTGAGGTGCACCATATAGTTGCCATATCTGCAGTAGATTCTACCACTGAAGCCACCTCCCCCAAAATTATCTCCTTCAAATTAATTAACATGACCTTGCAAATGGCTGCAAACTCCTAAACAGCAGACAAGTGATTGCAAAGCACTAATACGTCATCCTTCTAGTGACAGTTTCCTCCTCTGTCATCATTATGACCTGTGTACATGGCAGTGATGCTAAAGTGTCCATTTAATACCTTAGCCATGCCCTTTGCTTTGATGTGTTAATTCCCTTTTTGGCCCTTAATTGGTCCACCTCCTGCTTTTACCATACTTTTATTATTTATACACCCACAGAAGACTTTGGGACTTCCCTTTATGTTGGTTAACCAGTCTTTACAGATAATTCTTGTTTACTTCCCTTAAACGCTTTTTTCACCTCTAGTCTAAATCTTCTGTATTCCTTTCGGTTCTCAATTATATACACCTGTCAATGCACACTTCATCTTCTTTATCTTATTTTCTATCTCCTTTGTCATCCAGGGAGCTCTGGATTTCTTTGTCCTAAGTATCCCTTTTCAGGGAATATATTTCATTTCTTTGAAGGTAGCTCATTGCTCAATTATGACTTTTCATGTCAACCTTTCTTCCCAGTCTATCCTGATTCATTCTTGACCTGTTGAAGTTAGCTCTGCCAATTAATTTTTCTTACTATGGATTGACCATTGTAGTCTTGCATCATCATTAAAATACAATGATCACTGTCTCCTAAAATGTCCCCCCACTGACATTTAACTTATTGATTCATCTCATTTCTAAGAACTAAGCCAATCAGTGCATTGTTTTGTTGGACTTGGCATATTATCCAGTATCTTAGTTGATAATTGGGTAATTTTCAAATCATATATTTTCAAATCATCCATTCATAAACTATAAGTGATAACATACCCAAGTTTTCACGTCTTGTTTTTGTATCTGTGTTTTCTCACTAGGTGATATTACAGAGAATCCATATTGTAACCTTTCTCTGCAACACCAATCCCCTTCCTAATGTGTGGAGGAAAAGCTGAATACAAAAGACATAAGCACATGAATAGGAAAAGTTTAATGGGATATGGGCTGGGAACAAACAGGTGGGACTAGTTTGGAATTATGTTTGGCATGGACTGGTTGGACTGAAGGGTCTGTTTCCGTGCTGTTTGACTCAATGACTCTATGACAGCGCTCTGACTGTGATCCTATTAAGGTCTTATATTGATTTATAATGTATTTTTAACTTTTATACAGTTGTGATGAAGCTTCATACTGTATTGGTATGGTTTGACAACAAGTATTCTAAAGGCGAGGAATGATTTGTAGCTTTAAGTTGAATTTAGTTTATTTTGTGTTAAGGAAGGGAAGATACAGTTCTTACTTTCATTTTAAATTTGTTCTCTGATTGGTATTGGGATGTGTGGAGATTTGTTTGTTTATATGCAGTTAAATACATTCTTAAACATTTGAGGTGAACATTTCAGTGCTTTAGTAAAAAAATGGGTCAGAGAGAAAAACATTTCTGTTGCCTAATGACAAGAGTCCCATAACAGAAATTGAGAACAATCCAGAAGAAGTTAGGCAGTGTGAATGTTCATTCAGAGAGAAGAGGTCACTGACAACAGAGATGCTGTTATTAAAAATCTCCAAGCAGTATGGACTAAAAAGAAGTCCTGAGGGCCTTCAATGCTAGTAAGAGATAAATTCCAAAACCAGAAGGCTGTTGAGCTATCAGAATGAAAGGCATTCTCCAATACAGTTGAAGGCAGGAGTTTAAGGAACACATGTTGAGTCATAAGTGAGTCAAGTTAGCAAGTTGTTTAAAGGAATCGGGAAAATATATTAATATAGTAAAGAAAATAGCATCAAATGAATGCACAGAAGTTTTGTGAAAATGAAACCAAGTGTAACCAACTGAACAGCAGCTTTAGTTTGGAGATAGGAGTGATTCTTCACTGAGGTTTATGTATCTCTAAGATTGTTGTAGGGGTAAAAGGGTTGATGTTTTCCTTATGATATTTGCAATAAGATAGTTTAAATTCGTCTTGTATAATGTAACATAGATTACATTTTTACTTTGTGTGTAAGCATGGATTTATGGAAGGGAAAGTGTGCTTGACAAATCTACTGGAATTGTTTGAGGTCATAATGAGTAGAGTTGATAAGGGGGATCCAGTGAATGTGGTTTACTGAGATTTTCAGAAGGCTATCAATAAGATCCCATGTGAGAGATTAGGATGTAAAATTAAAATGCATGGGATTGGGAGTAGTGTACTGACACAAATGGCTGGCAGGCAAAAACCAAAGAGTGGGAATAAATGTCCATCTTTTCTCCCACCTCACTGACCAACCCCCACTCCCACTTCCTACCTACTAGCCTCATTCCCACCTCTTTGACCTGTCCATCTTCCCTCCCACCTACCCGCCCTCCCTCCTCACTGACCAACCCCCATCCCAACTCCCTACCTACACTCACCTTTACTGGCTCCATCCCCGCCTCCTTGACCTGTCCGTCTTCTCTCCACCTATCTGCTCCTCTATCCACCTTCCATCATCGCCTCCCCTTCTATTTATTACAGAGTCCCCTTCCCCTCCCCCATTTCTGAAGGGTCCAGACCCAAAACGTCAGCTTTCCTGCTCCTCTGATGCTGCCTGGCCTGTGTTCATCCAGTTCTACACCTTGTTATCTCAGACTCCAGCATCGGCAGTTCCTACTATCTCTGTGGGAATAAATGAGTCATTTTCTGAGTGGCAGCTAGTGACCAGTGGGCAACCATATGAATCAGTGCTAGGATTCCAGCTATTCACTGGTTGCATTGGGTTTAGTCATACTGCTAGGAAGAAGAATCAAGCAGTCACTATCTGGATACAATTTGTGGTTCATGCATCATTATACATTGTGCAGAGGAATTCAAGATGTACTGTATTCATTATGAGCCTATTGATTAATTATCTATAGGTCATTAGCAGGAAGCCAAAGTCAATGCATATCATAAAACCTTTACTGAGCAAAGATGAACTTATGGCCACAGTAACTATATCTGAAGTTCTAGGGTGATGCCTCCTGGTGCTGAAACCACTTTAGCAACTTAACAAGCGGTAGATACTGGTAGCTTTCAGATCACCAAACATTTTGTCCTCAATGACCTGCATTGGCTCCCTGTTTAACAACACCTCTATTTTAAAACCCTCATCCTTGATTTCAAATCCCTCATGGCCCAATCACTTCCAGCCCCACTCCCCTTCAAGAAACTCTGCACCTCCAACTCTAGCCTCATGGGTAACCACGAGTTGGTTTCTTCCATCGTGCTAGGTCTGGAGGTTGCTGTGTCTTCAGCTGGAAACTTTAGCACTCCCTCCCCAAACCTCTCCACCCCTCTATACTTTTTTTTCGCGGGGGCAAGTGAGAATTCATATGGTTCAGGTGATAATAAACTGCTAGAACTACAAGTTTACAACCAATTGCATTATGTAAATTTAAAAAAAAATGAGTTCATCATATGGATTTGTCGGATCAACATTATTTTCTGCACAGTACATTTAAGGGAAAAAACAGTGGCTTTCAAAAGGATGAATGGTGTCATATTGATGAACAGTGTTCAAAGAAGCAATTTATCTTAAAGCAAAGAGCCTTTTAACTTAGACCCATTAATGGGCTCCAGCCCATGACACTTGTGAGATATTTAGCCTAGGGTCATGCTACCCTTTCATTTGGAGATAAACTGACACTCACCATTGTGTGCTCTCATTATTATATACTGACTGGATTACTTTCTGATACTTGGTGTGATCATTTGGAGATTGTCACATACTAAATTTGCAACGATTATACAACAACTACCAATGCTTCAGCAAGGGTAACAACATTCATCATTAGATGTGCAGTGTCTTACACATTGATCCTGACGATCATACCATTTTCTGGCCAAAAATAATTGCAGAGAGAAAGGATCAAAAGTGCAAGTTGGTTAGCATCTTTTAAATTTGCCATTCAGCATCAAAGTAGCACTGCAGATTGCCTGCCTTGTGCATGACATTTTATTTTCATTTAAATAATGGGTGGGCAAATTTCAACAGTAGTTTTCCAATAAAATCTACCAACTATTTAAAAAAAAGAGAATTGGTTTAAAAACAGAATACTTGTTTAGGATTCAGACACATTAATGATTATTCATGTTTCTTCTCCACTTAATGCTTTATAACCACAACAGGATATGTCTTATTCTGCAATTGTCTCATTAGGGTAGTATTATTGTGTTGTTAAGAACAAAGAACAAAGAACAAAGAAAATTACAGCACAGGAACAGGCCCTTCAGCCCTCCAAGCCTGCGCCGATCCAGGTCCTCTATCTAAACCTGTCGCCTATTTTCCAAGGATCTGTATCCCTTTGCTCCCTGCCCATTCATGTATCTGTCTAGATACATCTTAAATGACGCTATCGTGGCCGCCTCTACCACCTCCGCTGGCAACGCGTTCCAGGCACCCACCATCCTCTGCGTAAAGAACTTTCCACGCACATCTCCCTTAAACTTTTCCCCTCTCACCTTGAAATCGTGACCCCTAGTAATGGAGTCCCCCACTCTGGGAAAAAGCTTCTTACTATCCACCCTGTCTATGCCTCAAAGATGTAGACATCTTGATTGGTGAAGTTCATACACAATTAATATATTTGCTATACATTCCTGTACAGGCTGTTTCAACAAAGACACTGAAAATTAATACACAGGAAACAAATGTGACTTTTAAATGTACTGTTCCCAATTTTTTGTATTGTTCTGAGCTGTAATAACCAAATATATGTTTTAGCTTAAGATGGACATTATTTATTCTGCGTTACTGACTCACGCACCCATATAGTAGAAAGTGCACACTAAAAAAAAATGGAGCTTAGCTTATCCCATGACTAAAAAATAAATCCAGTTTGCAGCCACAATTACTTAAATGTTTATTATTTCGGAATGGGGTCACGTTATAATTATGATGTTTAAGAGAACTTTGGGTAATTTTTGAATAAACCTAAATTTTAAAACATATATTTGGTTATTACAGCTCAGAACAATACAAAAAATTGTACAGGAATGTATAGTAAATATAATAATTGTGCATGAACTTCACCAATCAAGATATGTACACTTTGATGCCAAAAAAAAAACAACACCTTGCTAAAATCACACATGGGAAAGATTGTTGTGTCATTAACAGAATCTACATTCAAATAGATTTCAGGTGTTCTTGAAATGAGATTGAAACAATTGCTAAATCTCTTTCTCTATTGAAATAAGAACTCATTGCTTTTTTTCTGACTAACAAATTCTCCCCAGATTTGCAACACACTTGGTGTCATCCAACTCTGTCTCCCGATTTATCTCATTTGTCCTATTCACTTCAAACTTGGTGATAATTCGCAGTAAGAAATTTGGTGCTGTTAGCCATCAACCTGAGCTGGACTTCTCACTGCTGAAACAAAAATCAAAAACATAGCAAAATAAAAAGAATTAAATCAAAACTGAAACCCATTTACAGCAAAGATTTTTTTTGCATCAGTTGAACTCTCAGAAGTGGCTAACATTACATTTTAACTGGATAAATGTTTTAGTTCAACTACAAATTAAACAATTTACACAACCTTTGGATTTAAAAATTTCTTTTCTTGTTAGTCTGTTAAGAATAGGTTTAATTTGCATGTATTGTTACATTCTTAGGTAGTTGGTGGCATTGAATAAGTACTACTGCATTAAGTAAGTTTGTGTTAAATCCCTCAGTAGTTCACATTACCCTCTCAATAATTAATTGAACTAGAGGTCATTGGTAAATGAGATTTTCAGTGTCTCCTTTAGAACACTATAAATATGAGCCAAAGCTTCTGAAATAATATCAGAACATTAAGTAAAAACTGAGATATATACCTAGCCTATATTTTATATGAACTTTGTTTTAACCCATTAATTTAAACTGTCGCTGCTCTTCAAAATCTGGAAATGCTTATGCTGTGATTTATGGTAATGGAAATGCAGCTTACATGTGAAACTAATGTCTAAGGCTTTCTAGAAATAGTACCAGCAGGAATCATTATGGTTCTGTGCAGAACAGATACTCAATATCTAAAGTCAGCACTTCACAATACAACTTCCACAATGCTTTCACACAGTCACTTTCTTCATGCCAGTCTCTCCCCCACTTCACAATTTCATTTCCTTGTTGTATACTAATGGACTTGCCAACCCAATAACTACCACTTGTCTTAATCTTATATATCTTTAAAACAGTAAATGCCACCTTAATGCCTTCCAGCTGCCGATAGCTGATATCTAGGCAGACTGAACTTTGACTTCAGGAGCAAATTACGTTGAAATCCTCTGAAATGGGGCTTGGAGTTGATCAATTAAAAATGTCAGTGCCTTAAACAATGAGTAAATTTTGTTGATAGAGTCAAAGACCAGACTTTCAGATCCTCTTTTGCCAATTGCTGGTGAAAGGAAACTTAAGAAAACTGATCATGTAAATACTGCTTCAGACAATCCAATGATGGCTGCTTAACTGATGTGTCAACAGCGCCACCCAGTAGAATTAAACAAAAAGGGCACATTCTGGATATTTCACATTTTACCCTATTAAATTGTTTTCTTTGATTTTCCATCAATCGAATTAACAATCTTTGAACCTGATATTCAGTGTGCAGCTACATTCATTTTACTTTGAAAAACAAATTTTGGCAGGAACATGATGAAATATATACTATTTCCCAGCACCTGAAATTTACAAAGTTTGTTTTTAAAGAAAGACAACGTTAAAACTGTAAAAACAAGCTGGAATTCCGAATGCATGAAAGAAAAATGTTCACAGTTTATGCAAATTTGCTATCCTTCAAAACTGGAGGCAAATTGAGTTGTGAATTCGTCTTTGCGTTTATCTTTGAGAAGATTAGAATCATTGAATCACTACTTTGTGGATGCCCTCCATTCAGCCGATCGAGTCCACACCGACCCTCCCAAGATCATCCCAGCCCCTATCCTATGCCTGTAACCCTGTATTTCCCATGGCTAACCCACCTAGCCTACGCATCCCTGGATACTATGGGCAATTTAGCATGGTCAATCCACCTAACCTGCACGTCTTTGGACTATGGGAGGAAAGTGGAGCACCTGGAGGAAGCACACACAGAGAATGTGCAAACTCCACACCGACAGGTAAACCCGGGTCCCTGGTGCTGTGAGGCAGCAGTGCTAACCACTGAGTCACAGTGCCACCCATTTGCGTTGTGCTAAATATTTTAATCAAATTTTAAACAAATGTGAGCATAAAGATTATTGAATATATCTTTGTTGCTCAGTAATGTCTAATTTGCATAATATATTAAACTGAATCTTCTGTACTTTCTCTAAACCTATCGTAGCTCAAAGTATAGATTCAATAACAGTTCAAGATGTACCCAGAACACCAATATTGTAAAATGTTCGTATATGTCACAAAATCAAATACTCCCGGCCTCTTTATTCACTGTCCTATATTACTTAAAAGATCTCCTATGCCAAATATCTCATTGCATTAGATCATATGAAGTAGGAGCAGCACGTATCCATTTGCATTTGGCCCCTTGAACCTGCTGTGCCAGTCAAGATCATGATTGAACTCTAAATTTTCAACCTGCCTTCAAAACCTAGTGATCACCTTATAAATCAAGAATGTATCTATCTCAGCCTTGAGTAGATTCAATGACATATTTAAATAATTGTTTGCAAAGTTGGCAATCTTACATTTTCCCATGTTATACTCCAACCGTCAATTTTCTGCCCACTCACTCAACATATCCATAAACCTTTACGGACTCTTTATATCCTCCTCATAATTTGCTTTCCTAGCTATCATAGTATCATCTATAAATCTGGCTACAACACTGTTGGTCCCTTCATCCAAGACATGAATATAGATTGTCAGTAGTTGATAGATACTCTATGTTAATATTTCATAACCATACCACCTACAAGATGCACTGCAGAAATACACCATGGCTTCTTCAATAGCAAACCCATGACCATGAGCATTTAAAAGGTCTAAGGCAACAGATAAATAACCATCACGTGCAAATTCACCTCCAAGCCACTCATCAGCCTTACTTGGAAATATATCATTGTTCCTTCACTGTCATTGGGTCAAAATCCTGTAACTGCTTCCTCAAAAGCAATGTAGATCTGCATTTATTTGCAACTGTTCAAAATGACAGCTCACTATCTTCCCCTCAACAGCAAGTTGGATGAATAATAAATTCTAGCACAGCCAGCAATGCGCACATCCCATGAACATTAAAAAAAAACATGATTAACTCTTATTTTCTGCAATAATGTTTTAATGTAACAGCTAATCAAATGCTTTCTGGAAATCAAAATACATTACATCTATTGGCACCCCTTGTCTATCCTGTTTGTCACATCTGCAAAGAACTCGAATAAATTTGTCAGGTATGATTTTCCCTTTCATAAAACTACATTGTATATACAAAACTATATTGTATATACAAAACTATGTTGGATTGTGATTTTCTAAATGTCGTACTGTTACCTCTGAACTAATATACTCTAAATTATGCCCAATGATAAATGTTAGATTAATTGGCCTATAGGTTTTCTGCCTTCTGTCTCCCTCTTTTCCTGAATAAATGTGTTACGTTTGAGTTATTTTTTCAATTTGTTGGGTCTTTTCCAGAATCTAGGGTATTTTGGAAGATTGCACAAATGCACCCATTATGTGTGCAGCTACTTCTTTTAAAACTCCAGGATGCAAGCCATCAGGGTCCAGGGGACTCATCATCCTTTTCTGCCAACAGTTTTATTCGTACTAGTTTTTCTCCAGTGGTTACAATCCCTCAATCCTTTTTGCCCTGTGCTTTTACCAGTGCTTGGAATGCTTTTTACACTTCTCCACTGTGAAAACAGATACAAAATGCTTGTTCAAAGTCTTTATCATTTCCTTATTTCCCATTTCTAATTTTCCAGTCCCATCCCCTAAGGGAGTGATTCACTTTAGCTACTGTTTCTCTTTTTATATATTCATAGAATTCTTTACCGTCTGTTTTCATATACTTGCTGATTTTCTCACGTACTCCAATTTCTCCACCTAAAGCTTTTTGAGGCATTCTTCACAGATTTCCAAAGTTTTCCTACTAATCTTTACTGTACTGTACATCTTTCCTTTTCATTTGATACCATCCTAAATTTGCTTAGTTGGCCGCAGGTGGCTCATTCTCCTCACGGTCTTTCTTTCTTAGTGGAATATCTCATATTTTAGTAAATATCTACCATTATTTCTCTATCGGCCTACTTTTTGACCTATTTTCCAATTCTACTCAGAGGACCTGTGACTTTGCATTCTTGTAATTGCCTTTCCTTAAGTTCAAGACTTCAGTTTCAGATCCCCGACACATTCAAACTGAATACGGTGTTCAATTATATTGAAATCAGTGTTACCAAGGGGATCCTTTGCTATGAGGTCATTAAATTATTCTTGTCTCTTCACACTAAATAATGATGTAGCCTCTTCCTTGTGTGGGAGAAAGATATATTATTTTGAAAAAAAACTGTACCGAATACACATTATGAACTTATTCTGCAGCTACCTTTGCCAATTTGATTCGGCCGATCTATCAGATTAAAGTCTCCCATGATGGTTTCAGCGCTATTGAAAGCCCTCATTACTTCTTGATTTTTACTACAATGCAAATGATTTGACTATTCCTGAAAACCACTGACCTCTTCCCTTTGCTAGTTCAATGTTTTTTTCCCTTTTGCTATTTCTTATCTCCACCCAAACTGATTCTACAACTTGATTCTCTGAATTAAAGACCATTGCACATGGCTACACTGACCTCATCCTTTTATAAGCAAAGTTACCCATGTTTTTCTTTCTTCCTGTCATTCGGAATCCTTTTCCAGGCATTCATTGATTCACAGGCGCAATTCAGAGCAGTGAAGGGTTCTAAGATACCTCATGGGACAGAAAAACTCGGAGCAATAAGCTCAGATAGACCTGGACACCGTTGCGAGAAGTTGTAGATTAATGGTAAAGAATAAGCTTAGGGTCTGATGCAGGCAAGAAACAATTCTGGCAGCCATGATACAGCCTTTCTAAAATGAATTTAAAATGCTATAATGTAATAGCTCACAACTTCAGATCACCAACAATCGTGACAAGGACTCATCAATTCTTGTAAACTTCTGTAGAGAAGGTCAAGCAAGTAGAAAGACAAAAACTGAAATCTTTTAAGCTCCGAATCATCAGAGATGGGTCAAATACAGGATAAGTGTGTATCAGGATCCTGCAGAAATCCAGATGTATAAAAACAAATGTGAATTATTCAGAACTTAAAATTTCCAAGGGGCCAATTCCTGTCTGCCTGCAACCCTCCAAATAAGTTCTGAACCCTCAGATCAATGCAGAGACTGAGACCGAATACATGCCACTTACCTGTCTACTTACCCTTGAGATGTTGGTCAGTTTAATAACTGGTCTAACGGCTAGGTCACTGATATTCATCCCACCCGGGCGACCCTATTAATACCTTGACATGACCACACCCCTACAAATACTCAACTATCCTGACTTGACCCAAATAATCCTCAAAGACCTGACTCTCTCACACACCAAGCTGACCAAAACCAATTACCTTCCAACCATCTGACCACTCAGTACCCACCCCTTCACCCAACTGCACCCTCCCAACGCAAATCACTACCCCATCCCCCTTGCCACTAACTCCACACCCAATCTAAAATCACCCTGACCACCAAATTAACCCACCAACCCAGTGACCCATTCACCCACCTTGCCAAACTCATGCACCCACCTATTCACTGATCCACTCACTGTCCCGTGCTTGTTCATTAAAAGACAGGACCTCAGAAAACCTATCTGAATAGGGCAGCTGGGGCCACAACAAGGGTCTGTGTCCTTTCATTCCCCTGATTCTTCTCTGCTGGCTGGTCTTAAGCAGGACAGATTGCACTGCCCACTTTTCTGTCAGCTGAAATCAGAAGTTTGCAGGAGAAATGGGCAGTAGCATTCAGTCAGTATAACCTCCTCAGACAATGGCACAGTGGTTCAGTGGTTAGCACTGCTGCCTCACTGTGCCAGGGACCCAGGTGCAGTTCCACCCTCAGGCAACTGTCTACGTGAAGTTTGCACGTTCTCCCTGTGTCTGCATGGGGTTTCCTCCGGGTGCTCCAGTTTCCTCCCACAGTCCAAAGATGTGCAGGTTAGGTGGATTGACCATGCTAAATCGCCCATAGTGTTCAGGGATGTGCAGGCTAGGTAGATTAGGCATGGAAATGCAACGTTGTAGGAACAGGGTGGATGGTAGGTCTGGGTGGGATGCTCTTCAGAGGGCTGATATGGACTCAACGGGCCAAATGGCCTGTTTCCATGCTGTAGAGATTCTATGATTTTATGTGGCCAGTATTGTCACTGATTGGTAGATCTAGACCAATTGGAATAACACTCATCATCTTCCTTAGAAGACATTTATAGTGGAAAATACATATGAGTGATGTATGTATGTTGGAATGCTATGAACCTTTCATACTAATATTCACTGCCAGCAGAAAGTTAAGGCCACAAATTGAGATTCAGTTTCAAACATTAGCTTTGCTATCACTACTTGAGCATTCACTTGGGGCTGGCGGCTAATTTAGAATGGTTCTGAGTCTAATGATGACCACGAATCCATTATCGATTGTTGGAAAAACCATCTAATTTACTGATGCACTTTAGGGAAGGAAACTGCCATCCTTACCTGGTCTGGCCTACATGAGACTCCAGACACACTGCACTGGTCTCTGGACAATGAGGGATGGGCAATAAATACTGGCCTAGCCAGGAGAGCCGTCATCCCACGGATGAATAAAGAAACGTTCAAGGGGTTGTACTATCAAAAGCAGAAGGAATGGCTTATTGTCTACTTGATGCTGAAATGGTGGATGTTGGCATTGATTCTGCCTTGGTACCACTGGTCCAAGTGAACACCTGGTTAAGGATAGCCCTGATGTTGTTAGATGGTCAGCAATGGTGATGCCAATGAAGGTCCTGGGCCAGCATCTTGGCTTTCTCTCCCTCAAGGTGCTCACTACCTGGACATTTTGTTCAAGTACTTAAATAATAATTGTCACATCCAACTCCAAGAACATCCAAACACTTGCTCTTCAACAAACATTTCTGCGATTATCACTGCAAAGTAGGCTTTAGACCTGTTGACATGCATAAATGGGATTTTAACTAAGCATCCACCATTTCTAGTGAGGAGAGAGAGAAGCTCTGAGGAAATTTTTAGCCAATGGCTTTTGGTTATGTGTTTTTGAAAGGTCTGTCTGTGGACTGGAGAAATATTTAGAAATCTTTCCCTCATCATTTTTGTTTGAACAGATGGAAAAAGTTCTTGTGCAACATTGTATCTGGAAGGCCTACATGGAGACAAATTTGTTAGTCAACAGTTTCATCAAGAAATATTTTCGACGAAAAGGATACTTTAATCCACCCTTGAAAAGTTGAACAACAAAACTTTACAAAAATGCAAGGAAATGAATAACCTTTCCCTGCAATAAAAAAATTGACTAATAATATTTTCCATGCATGTACATAGGGTTTAGATGCCAATTGCACAGCCTTAGAACCATTATCTGAAAAAATAAACCAAGGACCATCTTGTAACTCCCAGTATGCACTTATATATTCAGCTTCCCAATTGTTTATTAAAATTGATAAATGTTATTGGCTGTTTATAGCATATGCCAAGGCTTCCGGCCCTCTAATGAAAATGACTGTGACTGAAACTATTTTTTAATAAAAGCTAACATAACCAGAGGATACGTGGTGCAGCGATAACAATCCCTGCCTCTAAGCAGAAGCTCAGAAATTCAAGTCTCGTTCCAGGACTCAATGGCCAAAAAATGCATTTACAATCAACTTGTAAATTCTTCCAACACATGTCAATGGCATGCTAGTCAGCCATATAATAGAAAGAAATTGAAGCCCCTACCAATGCTCCAGACTAAACATGCCTGTAAGTGTGCATGTTGCCAATCAGGCTCCTTGGGGAGATGGCTGGCTGACCAGTGTGAATCCGATATGGGGAGGCAATGGCCCAGTGGTATTATCGCTGGATTGTTAACCCAGAGACCCAGGTAATGTTCTGGGCACCTGGGTTTGAATCCTGCCATGGCAGATGGTGGAATCTGAATTCAATAAATATCTGGAATTAAGAGTTTAATGACGATCGTAATTCCATTGCCAATTGTTGGAAAAACCCATCTGGTTCGCTACTGTCCTTTAGGGCAGAAAACTGCCATCCTTACCTGGTCTGGCCTACATGTGAGGTATTCTCTCCTACAGAAAGCTGTTGGGACCGGTTCGTTAGATATATTGAAGAGGGAGCTGAATGTGGCTCTTGCGGCTAAAGTGATCAAGGGGATATGCAGAGAAAGCGGGAGTGGGATACTGAGATTGCGTGATTAGCCATGATCATATTGAATGGTATGCAGGCTGGAAGGGCCGA
>NC_063355.1:15888655-15914219 GCF_021869965.1 Rhincodon typus | reverse complement strand
GCTGTGTTCATCCAGCCCTGCACCTTGTTGTCTCTGACATAGATCAGCCTGGTTGCTGTGCCACAGTTCCATGCTGTTGTTAGTCATTCAACTGAATGGGCACAGGCTACCCGCTCTTATGAAGAGAGTGCACCTGCTTCCCCCACCAGCCATAAACCAATGCCTTCCCTAGCATCAGCAGGTCAGCGGGGTAGAATATCCTAGCAGCTAGCAGGAAGCTGCAGTTTCTCGCTAAGCCCTCTCACACCTGATCCACAAGGAATTGCCAACTAGGGGAAACCTGTTTGATCTGAACTTCCCATCTCTCATTCTGCAGCAATCGAGAGAGCATCTAATTAGATCAGTAAAACATCTGGATAGCCATTAACCTGTTTGGGTAAGTGGAAAAGTACAATATCGCACAGAATCTGTGTTCAGAGCACATTCTGGGACTATCAGCTACCCCAGCATTGCTGAGCAGACTGTATTCTTACTATTGGTCTCGAAACAGAAGCTGTTTACCGATGGCTGGAAAGGCTGCAAGAGACGATGAAATTAACAGGTAGTGTCAAGGAGCAGGGATTGTACAGGCAGAAGGTGCTTCAATGTTGCTAAACAGTTGGCTAGGAGCAAGTTTGAGATCTCTCTTCTCACTATCACTGACTTCCTCAGTGTCTTCATCATTGGACCTTGAGGTCCTCCTTCACTGGTGCTGTTACCACTATGGAGTTATACAACAAGAAAATTAAAATGACCTTGTTGTGGACATGAATACTTATAATATACCTGACAACGGCTATTCACCTTATCAAATATTACCTGCCTAGGTAGAAAACTCTTGAACCTCAATTGCCTCCTTATCAAAATTAAATTGACCACCATAGATCCACATGTCTACAGTTTATGAATGATTGCAACAGATTTCTAAGCCACTCTCAATGTCTTCAGTTGCACACAAGAAACTTGGTCTGTCCTCGAATGTTGCCAAAACAAATCTTGTACCAACCTAGACCTGGTCAGCCAAGGATTTCACCCTCCATATATGTTGAGGAGGAGTCTCTCTTCGGAACATATCTTGGCAGCTACCTCTCTCAAAAGTGTTGATGAGGAGGTCAAACCACCAAATCAAGGGCACCCACTCAGCTTTCCACAAACTATGGCAGCATGTGTTTGACAACAAAGATCTTTTTAAGGCAACAGAAGTCCTAATGTAAACAGCAGTGGTTACCATTACGATTCACTAATGCAGTGAGGCTTGGAATGAGCATGAATGGCACATGACAGCCCTGGGGTAATTCCATCGCAATGCCTTCTATGCAATTTCAAGATAGCGGTGGAGTAGGACTCCTCAGCTGGAGCTCATCTGCTCCATCAATTTCCTTTCTTTCTTTTCTCTTTTCGTGCTTTTTCTCCTACTTTCTTCTTACCTTCCATCCTTGAGACTTGAGACTTGAGTGAAGCCAATGCAGACTCCTGGCCTTGAGAGCCTCGAATGAAGCCCAGCGCAGTCAGGTGGTGAGGGCTGGCGCAGTCTGGTTGGCACCATGGAGGCAAGGTGCCAAAGTGGACTGGGTTGGCAGGACTATTCTTTTGAACTGTTCATTTCTTTATTTTTCATAATTTATTCCTATGATTTTGTACTTTTCTACCTAAAATGGTATGAAAGTCTGTATCGCTGGACTTTTTATTTCTTTATTTTTCTAAATTTTCTTAAGAATTTGTGCTTAAAAATATGTACGTAGGTACATTTGTACCTAAGATGGTGCCATAAGTGGCGACTTGTAAATTTTTCATTATGCATACATGTGACAATAAAACTAATTCTAACTCTCTAGATCCTCGAGATTCAATTGGCAAACCATTGGCCAAATGCCAGTGTTCTTTTTGAAGCCAACTCCATCAGCAGTCAGGCAGATCTCTTACAGAAACCAGTTATGATGGACCAGACACCGATCATGATTTCAGCTTTCGAGTTAGGGACACAGAGTTCGGGAGAAATCCCAGCTCCATGAACCTGACCTTTAAAAATTGCCACCGACATTTCAGAATTTTGGTCCAAGTGTATGGATGGATTGGGATATGTGCTGAGCAACTCAAGAAAAGCCCAGGAGGCTGCCCAGATCCAAAGGACGGATCTCTCCTGCTCTCATAACTCATTCTCTATGCCCTATACATTCCAACCTATGCCCCTGCTCCTCCCCTCATGGCCACTCACATGTCCTGTGCTATGGCCATCTATTACCCCAATGCCCAGAACCCCCATGACCCCTCATACCTCCCATGCCTCCTTCATGGCGCCTCTTACACCATGCGCCACCATATATCCATCTATCAATTCTCATGGCTCCTAAGCCATCCTGTACCCATCGCCATTGCCTATTCATATTTCATATGTCCCAAATCATCACCTTGGCCCTTTATAGCCCTTATGTCAATGCAATACTAACTCATATCTTCCACCAACAAAATCATTGCCCTTCCCTCTCCCTGTCAATTACCTCCTATCCATCATTGACATTAACCAAGAGGCATTAAGGTTTTTCAATTGGTTACGTCCTTTGTGGAAAAAAGACTCAAATCTGTTACTAAACAATTATCCAAAACAGTCAAACTGCTTCAAAGATCCTTTGTCAACAAAGGATTACATAAGTGGTTAATACTTTATGTCGACAAACATCAACCTTATTCCAATAAACATTTCCATTCAATAAGCAGGTAGAGCTATTCATCAATAGGCACTCCCTTGAGAAATTGATAGTTTGAGAAAATCAGTCATGCATTCAAATCCTATAATAGTTTTCCCCAGTCAGGCACTCTTAAATACCTAGTGTATCGTTGACATAACATTATTTTCTACAGTTTCTCGAGAACCTTGCAAATCCTAATGTGTTTATGCACATTTTACACACAAATGTAACTCTTTGCAACCCCAAAGGATCAAATCAGAAATGGGCATTGTACCTGTCCAAAGGAGAGAAGTATACAACATTCCACCAGCCCTCATTCCCACTCATGTTCCACCTATGCAACCTAATGCCCTATGGTCATCGCATGGTCCCTCCTAACCTATGCCAATTTAATACCTACTTCCAACCACCAGCCCTCCCCCCCCTTCACCAATCATATCAATTCATTGAATATCCTAAATGAGTGCAGCTCCAACAATACACAAGAATATCACCATCACTCAAGGACAAAACAGCCACTTGCTTGTCACTCCATCTAGCACTTTCATCATTCACTCCCTCTACCACTAATGCATAGTGGAAGTCGTGCATACCATCTATGCATTAGGCCAACTTTCAAAGACCCATTAGACAGCACCTTCCAAACCTGCAAACTTTACCATCTACAAAGACAAGGGCAACAGATGCATGGGAACACCATCAGTGCAACTTACCCTCTAAGCCATTCACCAGCTTGATCTGAAACTATATTACCATTTCTTCATTTGCATTCTGTCAAAATGCTGGACCTCCCTCCCTAACAGCACTGTGTGTATCCCTAATTGCAGAGGACTGTAGCAGTTCAAGAAGGCAGATCACCACTTTAAGGGCTATGAGGGATGAACAATGAATACTGGCCTCGCCAGCGACACTCAGATCCCAGGATTGAATTAAAAAAAGCATAAGTACTCATGCACTTAAAAGAAAATATCTCCCTTCTATTATTTAAAGTTATATCTGCAGTTAATGGTGCCTTGGATATGGGAAAAGCTGAAATAAACCTACTTTTCCAGTTGCCCATGGAGCAAGTGATGAATATTTGCCTGGGCTTATATTGTCATTTTCCTGATGCGAGCATGCACTGCTGACTGAATAATATTACAATTGTCCCCTGCTGCAGGCTTGAAGGAGCCAGAGCAAACTAATTTATGGTTTCAGCTTTGATTGCAGCAGGCAATGCAGTACTCATTCTTACAGCTGGTTGCAGATCTTATTTCAAGCTCTGGCATAACTAGAGTGTGCAAGCTGTTGTTGTGCTTTTGAGAGAACTGGAGGATACAATATTCTGGGGTTTGAACATGGGAGGGTATGGATTTTCTTTCCACAAAAACAAAAAGGAAGCAACCAATTGGAGCAGAGAACAGCTCTGGACTGGCTGAAGGACAATATAGTGTTGATTTAAGGGACAGATTAAAATACAACCGTGACACCCATTGCTAATCTTTTCCCATTATTATAATCCCTTGGGGACTAATTGTTCATTAAATGATATTTGAATTTCCAGAGACTTAAAGGAAGGATCACAATGACAGATATCAAGTTTTAAGACTTTCACCATAACAAATAAATGAAAAGCAACATTGCCCATTGAGTTTCCCACACTTAACTTCTGAAATGACTGGAAATCTCTCATCACAGTTATTCTTCACTCAGTTCCTTAAACAGACACTGAACTCTTTTGGAACCAAAGTGAAGTTGCTCTCTATTCTTTTTGATTGTTTTGTTTTTGCCTTCCCATCTAATTCCCGAAGTGAATTTCATGTTAAAGGTTACCCAAAGTCATCTTATTTAATTCCTCATGAACTTGCTCTCTTCAATCACAATTGCAAGCTCCTGCACATATTCTGTGTGATGAATAACAAATTCAGCATTTCTCAATTGCAGATGTGGCGTCTTCTTATCTCTCTCCCCTCTCTCACAGAGCACTCCAGACTTGCATACCTCCTTTACCTTGTAACTCAATACTACAATGGCTTGCTATGACTTCTTCCTGTATCATTGCCCATCTCTGTGGCAACGTGATTCATGTGGTTCTTGTATTCCAGCAGAAATGTTAATTAGCTAAACTCTAGACCCATAGATCAATTCTAAGTTTGAATTACGTAGTTATTTTAGGTGAGAGCCGTTCATTAAACTTGACATTGTCAACAGCTCCCTGTGAGATTTGGAGAATAACAATTCACCCACAATCAGCATATATATTCTTGCCATTGTCCACAGTTATGAATATTTTAAACACCTTAGCAGCAAATTAATCCTGGTTGCCTTTTAGCATTTAGCTACCAAGCAGGCAAACTTGTCATCAGGCAGAATTCAGAGCATATCACCCCCTTCATTCCACCACTGTACCTGACAATCACAAAGTATAACAATCTTATAAGCTACATATCTGTAATATCATTCACAATGGAATCCCTAGCAGAACCCCTCAATGAAACTTTAAAAGTACATTTAACTTGAAAATACAGTACTACCTTTCAGAATCTTTACAAAACAAATCTGAATTCAATGCCAAATGCAGACTGTCTGGTTTCAATGCAAGGAGAAGTGGAATAATTAAAAACAGAGTCCTTCCACAACAAAGATCCAAGTAGCAAAACTTCATAAGAAGTTTCTCCTTCCAAAGGTCAGAAAATAACATTGGTTCTAGAGGAGCTTGGGACACCTTTAAATATTACTAAAAGTGGCACTTGTAAAACTTGTATAAACTGCTAACAAATTAACGGTCAATAACCATTCAGTGATGTTTAGGTACTGAAACTTGTGAAGCACTCTATTGGTAATTTGATATGAGATATAACGCTGTTTTCAGGTGGTCTGTTGTCCAAGGCCCACTTGAAAATCACAGTGGATAACTTCGTAACTTGCGTGACATTCAGTTTCGGATGATCAGGAATTTTCTCCTATTAAATCTTGAAAGAAATGCCCACCACAAACTATGTTCGCTCAACAAAGACGCGGTCTTTCTCTGGGGTGACTTGGGTGAACAAGACAGCTCAAACACTTAGTAAATTATTCCACAACAAACTCCCTTCTGCTTCATCACTAAAACAGTCTTCCACAACCTTCGTAATATTTTTGTAACCCTCAGTTCTGCACCACCATGATTATAAACTTCTTACAGTCGCATAGCACCCTATCTTTGAAACACTTGGAGATCTCTGTCATCCTCCAACTCTAGCCTCTTCTGCTACATTTTCTCTCAATTCTCCAGCCACTGCACATACCTTGGGGGCTCATACACAATATTGACTGGACAAACCAGAAGTGACTGCATTGTTACCAGCCTCGCAGCTTAGAGGGAACATTGCTCTTCTGCATTTTGGATTCTCTTCGCTCCACCTTTGACAGGACCTTCAACAATGTAAGTCTTATTCTCTGGGATTGTCTCTGTAAACTTTACCCATGCTCGCTCTCTCTCTCTCTCTCCTCCTTTAAAACACTTCTTTAAAACCTAGCCTTTTCATATAAGCTTTTCCCCACCTGCCCTAATATTCTTTGTGACTTAGTGTCAAATTCTACTTGGCAATGTTCCTGTGAAGCATCATGGGATGTTTTACTATTTTAAAGGCACTATATAAATGCAAGTTGAGGTTATCAATGCCAGGTTCCTGTTTTTGAATGTTTACCATTAAGCAGAGCTACTGGGCAGCAAAATCCACCTATACCTTTTTAAAGCTTTTCATTTGCATTTCTGCACTTCTATGTTATCACTATAATGAATGTATCATGACACAATCCAGCGGACTTGGCATTTGCAAGAAAGGTGCAATAGTAAAAGTGAAAACCCTGCTGTTATAGGATTTGATGAATATTTTAAAACTCCTAGCTGTTGCCAAATTCAGTCTTCTATTATTTAAATTAACTTGTCGACTACATGCTTCATCATAGGTTAGAAATGCATTCCTGGGCCACTGACCTGTTGAGTGAAAAAATATTTCCTTCATTTAGTCTTTCTAATCAAGTAAATGTCAAGTTCAGTTAGAAAGAACATATCTTGCAAGAAGCAAGAGCTTTACTTGCATGAAAGTTGTGTAAAACCTATTTAGTCATGTCTAGTCAAACAAATGTATGAAAAAGTTATCATGGTTTATTACTAAAGTGTCACAGTGCTTGTTTAACTATATGTGAACACTATTCCAAGAATGAATTATGTGCAAATCTGTCATAGAATCACACGTATAAACCAACAAGCTGAGTCCAAACTGTTCCTATAAACCAGTTGTTTTACTTCAGTCAATATAGGGATGAAACCAGTGCCAAGATAATGCTCCTTTTTAACTACACATTCCATTAGCTGAGTGTCCATCAACTCATTTGTGCCTATGTGGAACTTTGAGCATTTTTCTTACCAAATAAAACACAAACAGGACTGAAAGACATCTGCAGAACTGCAGACTACGTTACAATTTCCAAGCTATTATGTCAATCACTGGTATTCTTTAAAAAAAGACACCAGTGTCTGTGGTGACTTGGAGTAAGGGAGGAGATTGCTAGTGCCCTAGCAGATGTATTTAGTACTTCAATGGCCACAGATGAAATGCCAGATGACTGGAGGACAGCTAATGTGGTTCCTTTGTTCAAAAAGGACAGAAGGCTGAGGCCAGGTAATTACAGAACAATTGATCTGACGTCAGTGAAAGAGAAATCATTGAAAAAAATTCTGAAGGACTGGATTAATCAATACTTGGAAAGGCAGGGATTGATCAAGGATAGTCAGCACAGATTTGTTAGAGGGAGATCCTGTCTGACCAATTTAATTGAGTTTTTTGAAGAGGTGACTAAATATATTGATGAGGGCAGTGCAGTTGATGTGATTTACGGAGTCTTTAGAAAGGCCTTTGACAAGGTCCCACAGGAAAGGCTGGCCCAAAAGGTAAGAGCCCATGGGATCTAAGGCAAGTTGTCAAACTGGATCCGAAAATGGCTTCCAAGTAGGGGGCAAAAGGTGATGGGTGGAAGGTCGTTTCTATAATCGGAAGCCTGTGACCATTGGTGCACCACAGGGAGCAGTGCTGGGACCATTGCTGTTTGTTATCTACAATAACAACATGGCTGTGAATGTAGTTTGAAGATGATACGAAAGTTGGGGATGTTGTTGATAGAGACGAGGATGGTCTCAGGCTGGTAAATTGGGTAGAACAGTGGCAGATGGAAAATGATCCCAATAAGTGTAAGGTGTTACATTTTGGGAGATCTAATAAGGGAAGGATGTACACAATGAATGGTAAGTCTCTAGGGAGTACTGGGGAACAAAGGGATCTTAGTGTATAAGCCCATAGACCGCTGAGGTGTCAGCCCAGGGTAGACAGGGTGTTGAAGAAGTCATATGGGATGTTTGCCTTCACTGGCTGGGATATAGCAGCAAGGAAGTCTTCTACAACTTTACAAAGCATTGGTTAAGCCACAGATGGAATACTGTGTGCAGTTCTGGTTGTCACACGATCGGAAGGACATGACTGCACTGGAGAATGTCCAGAACAGTTTTAAAAAGATGTTGCCTCAGATGAAAAATCTTACTTATGAGGAGAGTTTGGTAGGCTGGGTTTGTTTTCCTTGGAACAAAGGAGACTGAGGAGGGATCTGATTGAGATATACAAAATTATGAGAGGCATAGATAGAGTAGATTATGAGACTGCTTCCCCACAGCAGATGTGCCCAAGACCAGAGGGCACAAGTTTAAGGTGAGGAGCAAGTGGTTTAGAGGAGACGTGAGAAAAGAAATTCACCGGAGGGTGACAGAAATATGGAATGAGCTGCCCAAGAGGGTGTTGGAGGCAGGTACACTTGCAACTTTTAAGAAGCATCCAAATGAGTGTTTTCATGGGTTTCTAGTAAATGCCAACTCAGGAGTTCCATTCGGTCTTAACATGTGTGTCTCAAAGCCCATGAAAAGATATCTTGCCCGTTTTGATCAACAGGTCAGTCTTTCCACAATAAAATCGTTTTGTAAATACAAAAATACACCAGTACAGGGACTCCAATGTAAGAGCTACTTGTTTGATTGCTTAAAATATTAGTTTTATTTCACAATGGGAATGAGAAAAACAAAAAGCACGGCTGGTTATTGGCCGGTATGAAGGTGAAGATTCTTGAAGACTGCGAACCTTGCAAAATGTCAAAACATCAGCGGTAAGCACAACCAATCAGCTGTCATATAGGTAACTCAGTAAGTCAGAAAATAGATGATGCATGAGCAAAGTGGTGCAAACACAAGGCTGTGTGAAACTGGCTATGGCTGAAAAAAATCACTGCTGTGGAGACAGCAGATGGATGAGTCTTGAATAACCATCAATATTAGTCACTCTCCATATTGTTTATCTTTTTAATAGGTTATTATTTTATTAGAAATGAGAGAGCTTTTCAGATTCATCCCAGCCAAGATCCCAAAAGGAATCTTTCTCCCACTTCAATTTGAATGCGAAGCTTTTTTTTCCAAAGCAAATGCACAGCAACCTAAGAGTCATACAGCACAGAAATATCAGCCCACCACGTATATGCTGACCATCAAACACCAAATTACTCCTATCCCACTTACTTGCACTTGGTCCTTGCCTGTTATGCCCTGGCATTTTAAACGCTCATCCATAAATCAATAACAAGTCGCTACACAGCACACACTCAATCCCATGATAGTGGCAGTGGAGTTGACAGCAGAGTAATAGTCCACTGCCATTTCCACAAGAAGTTTTGAAAAGAGACAGAAGTGCGAACATCCATTGCTTCGTGGTGTAGAACTTGACCATTGCTAAAAGAAGAGACATGCTGTTGAAGATTTTTGTCTTGCACAAATCAGGTCAGATTTGCAAGAATATCAAGTTTCAAAAAATGAACAACAAATTACGTTGCATGAGAAAAGAGTGCTGATTTGTTGGCATTTCAATTCTGATCGGTAGAGGCAGTGCCATTAAGAAACAGCCGGTAAACACATCCTCTGCCCCAGAGGACTGTGGAAGCTCAGTCATTGAACTTGTTTAGCACAATAAGGCCATAAGAGATAGGAGCATAAGGAGGCCATTCGGTCCATTGAGTCTGCTCTACCATTCTATACAATCATGGCTAATCTCATAACCCTCTACTGCATTTTCCCATAACTTTTGATTCCCTCAGTGATTAAAACTCTGCCTGTCTATCTCAGTCTTGAATATACTTAATGACCGAGTTCAGCCCTATGTGGTAAAGAATTCCAAAAACTGACCAGAGAAGGAATTCCTCCTTATCTCTGTCTTAAATGGTCACCCCTTACCCTGAGGTTATGCCGTTGGTCCTAGACTCTTCCACAAGAAACAACCTCTCCATATCTGTCAAGTCACCCAAGAACTATATATGTTTCAAAAAGGTTTCCTCTCATTCTTCTAAACTCTAGTGATTACATGCCCAATCCTCATTAGAAAATCTCTCCATACCCAGGATCAACCTCGTGACCTTTATCTGGACTGCCTCCAATGCCAGTATATCTTTCTTTGGATAAGGAGAACAAAACTGTTCACAGTATTCCATGGCCTTGTACAGTTTTAGGAACAACTCCCTACTTTTATATCCCATTCTCTTTGAAATAAAGCCCAACATTCCACCAACCTTCTTTATTATCTGCTAAACCTGTATGCTAGTTTTGTGATTGATGCAGGAGGACTCACAAAACCCTCTTTGCAATAGCTTTCTGCAGTCTTTTTCCATTTAGATAATTTCCAGCTCCTCTTTCCTTCCTGCCAAAGAGCATACCCTCAAATTTTCCCACGTTATAGTATATGTGCTAAGTTATTGTCTCATATAACTTGTGTAGCTTGTGTAACTGTATTGCATTCAATTCCGGTCGCCACATTACAGGAAGGATGTGGAGGCTTTGGAGAGGGTGCAGAAGAGGTTTACCAGGATGCTGCCTGGATTAGAAGGTATGAGCTTTAAGGAGAGGCTGTGGCGGAGGCTGAGGAGAGACTTGATAGAAGTCTATAAAGTTTTGAGACGCATAGATAGGGTTGACGGTCAGAATCTTTTTCCCAGAGTTGAAATGTCTAATACCAGGGGACATGAATTTAAGGTGAGAGGGGAAAAGTTCAAAGGGAAGGGCGGCACAGTAGCTCAGTGGTTAGCGCTGTCGCCTCACAGCAGCAGGGACCCGGGTTCGATTTCACCCTCGGGCGACTGTCTGCGTGGGGTTTGCACATTCTCCCCGTGTCTGCGTGGGTTTTCTCCGGGTACTCCGGTTTCCTCCCACAGTCCAAAGTTGTGCAGGCTCGGTGGATTGGCCATGCTAAATTGCCCGTAGTGTTCAGGGATACGTAGATTAGGTGGGTTAGGGATACAGGTCTGGGTGGGATGCTCCAAGGGTCAGTGTGGACTTGTTGGGCTGAAGGGCCTGTTTCCATGCTGTATGGATTCTATGAGTGGAGATGTGAGGGGGAGTTTTTTTTTACACAGAGTGGTAGGATTCTGGAACGCACTGCCAGGGGAGGTGGAGGCAGATATGTTAGGGAAATTTGACAGACTTTTAGATAAGTAGATGACTATGCAACGAATGGAGGGATATGCACCAAGGGCAGAGAGAAGAGATTAATTTGGCATCATGTTCAGTACAACTTCATGGGCCGAAGGGCCCGTTCCTGTTCTGTACAGTTCTATGTTCTATGGCCTACTGCCCACTCACTTAACCTGGCTATATCCCTCTGAAGACTGTGTGTAACCCTCACCACTTACCTTTCCACATATTTTAATGTAGTCTGCAACTTGACAATGTTAAATTCACTTTCTTCATCCAACCCGTTAATATAATCGTAAAAAGTTGTGACCCCAGCTGATCCCAGTGGAAATTCATTGTTACAGATTGCCATCCTGAAAACACTCTCCTAGCCCAGCTCTCTGTCTCCTATTAGTTAGCCAGTCTTCGATGCATGCTAATTATAATTGCAATATCATAGGTTCTCACCTCATTAAGCAGCCTAGCACTTTACGGAAATCTAAAAATATAACATCTACTAGTTGTCCGTTAACTATTTGCTTGCTAACACCTCAGACAGTTCTCATAAATTTGTCAGGCCTGATTGCTCCTTCGTGAAGCCACGCTGACTCTATTTGATTATATTATGCATCTCTAACACTCTGCTATTACAATCAATAGACTCTAACATTTTCCCAAAACAGATGCTAAGCTAACTGGCCTACAGTTACCTTCTTGTTTCCTTCCCTGTTTGAATAAGAGTATTACATTGGAAGTTCTTTTAATCCTCTAGGACTTTGAGATTTGAAAGATTCTTGGAAAATGTTAATCAGTGCATCTGTTATTTCTGTAGATAATCCTTTAATATTATAGGAATAAATTGATCAGATCCAGGAGTTATTGGCCTTTAGCCCAATTAGTTTTTCTCATAATTTTTCTCTCATGATAGTTATTGTATTTATTTCCCTGCATCCACTTTCAGCCTTCGATTATTAAAAAGTTTTGGAATTCTGAGAGTGTCTTCTATGGTGAAGACTGATGCAAACTTTCTATTCAGCTCCTCTGCCATTTCCTGGTTCCCCGTTATTATTTCCTCAGCCTCATTCTCGAAAGGGTCTATGTTTACTTTGGGCCCTCTCTTCCTTATATGTTCAAATACAGTTATATTTACATTTGGGTTTGCAAACATGGCAGCTCTGAAGCATTGTCTTCCAATATCAGAAATGAAATGTCACTCAGAAATGATAAACCCATCTGATACTTTAAGTTCACATCTGTATAGGTTTCCTTATCTGACATGACAAGGAACTATATAATGGTAATAATTGCTCGAGGCCATTATTTTTAATGTTCATTCTTGCAAAATGAATGACCTGCCAATGAATTACATGTTTGATATCAGATGGGTGATGTGACTGAATCAGTAGGCGCATGATTAATGTAAATGTCCCGAGGAGAATCTCGCAGTCAAAGAATTATACTCCACCTCTGATGAAGGACACAGTTACTTTCTCCACTTCCTTTGCGTGCAGTGGTGGCTATTTTGTCTCATGATTGTGTAGTTGAGTTCAGATCTAAGATGGGAAGGTTTCACTTTGTATCCTTATGAGTTGACTTGTAAGCTCCACCAGAGAGACACAATAATTCCCCATCCTGCATATTGCTTGTTGAGGTGATGACCCCGTAACTCCACTGACTTTACAGCCTCTCTCCATTTATGTTCATTCTTTTCATGGTGACTGTTAAAGTGCCCGATCTAACCCCACCACACACAGCTTTGCAAATTGCCATGCTCTTATTGCTCAGACACCTCCACATGTAGAAGTCAAAGTCACTATCATTTGTAAAACACCCCCTTCCTGCAAGCTGCCATCCCTTGCAAGAGATCCAACCCTTCTATTCTGAATTGCACCTTTTGACTACAATCATTCCCTCAGTGAGCCAATTTAATGAACCCCAATCCTGGATATGACCTTCACATTTTTCCCCCAATGACCTCCCTGTAACCCTTGGACTAGTGGCACTTGACCAACGGGACAATGATGTAAGCAAGACATCATACAACAGCACGTTCACCCCTTCAGAAATGAAGAAGGGTCCCAACCCAAAATGCCAACTTTCCTGCTCCTCTGATGCTGCCTGGCCTGCTGTGCTCCTCCAGCTCCACACTGTGTTGTCTATACCCAAGTGATTTTTTTTTTTAATTCTTCTTCTATAGATCTCATCACTTGATTTCCATAACTGTGATTTTATAAACAAACTGTTTCAAATGACGCATCTCAGCAAGATGAAAATGGGTACTCGAAATGATACTGCACATCCATGTGGAATTAAACAGTCCTTTTTAAAAAATTAATCTAAAACATTTTGCCCTCAGGTGAGTTGAGCAGATATTGAAATAACAGACAACTTGTACAAGTAAACAGTTGAAGATTGAATTGTTTCAACCTTTCCTGAATTGCATGGATGCAGAATTCAGATTCATCCTTATCTTAGGTGATGGCAGTAGTGAGAGAGAGCTTGATCAGGCTGTGCATTCAGTAAAGGCTTTGTGCAACACTGGTGACTGTGTATTAGTCTTTGGTGTTTGACTACTAAAAGGTAGAGTCCTTGTTTATACAAGCTGGCCTTTTAGCAAAGCAATATCTTCTTCTAAAGAGCAGACGTAATTGTCCCAAAGCATAAAAACTCAACGTTGATGAAAGTGATTGCTGTCAAGAATTCATCAGCTAGGGTTACCAACACAGTAAAAGAAATCAATCCAAAACCTGGGTATATAGTCTTAATGTTCTCAAGCAATTAGTGGTTAAGTTCAAAAGCCTGCAAATATCTTGCAGCAATTTTTGAAGGCAAGAGCGACAAGAATTCAAACAGGACATATACACACACACACATATATATATTTTTATATATACATAAAATATATATAGTGTGTGTGTATACATGCAGAATCTGAAAAAGCAAAACGGTTTGATCAGCATCAATATCAAAAAAAGTCTCTAATTTTGGCTGCTTAATGCCTGTAACTTCACTGCTAAAGGGTAATTTCTAAGGTTTTAGAGTAGATTTGTAGCTCGGGTTGTGGATGTTGTCAACAAGTCACCCCATTCAATCCACTCAGCCCAAGAGTTCCTCAATTCCATCAAGGACACAAGAATAGATGACAACGAGACCATGGTATCATTTGATGTTGCTGCCCTATTCACATCGATAGACATACCACTAGCACGAGAAACCATGACATCGCTACTAAAACAAGAACAAGGCTCCAGTGACACCATCTCAACAGACAATATGCTGAAGCTACTGGGCTTATGCCTCACCACCGACTTCACCTTTAATGGCCAAATATATGAACAGATCAACGGGACACCCATGGGACCACCTATCTCTGGACTTACAGCTGAAGCGGTGATGCAGAGACTTGAAAGTACGGCCCTTCCGCTAATCCAACCAAAACTACGGATACGGACAACACCATCGTCATTATTAAATGGACCGAACTGGAGGAGACACGAACTAATAAACAACACCCTCACTGGGATCAGATTCACCAAAGAAGAGGAGAAGAACAAACAGCTCCCATTCCTGGATGTCATGGTAGAGCGCAGGACAAATAGAGAATTCCTAACGAAGGTACACAGGAAAGCCGCACACATTGACCAAGTACTGAATTCCAACAGCAACCACCTTAACACACACAAACGAAGTTGTGTGCGAACGTTATTTAAATGGGCAACAACACACTGCAGCAACACAGAGCTACGCCGAGAAGAGGAGGAGCACCTCCTCCAGGTATTCAAGGACAATGGATACCTGAAAAACTGGGTCCAAAGAGGCCTATCACACAAACGACACCAGGAAGATATTACACGCCCCAACACACTCATCATGCTACCTTACATCAGGAACACATCTGAACTGACCACAAGACTCCTACGACCACTGGGCATCAGGGTAGCAAACAAACCCACATCAACCCTACGCCAACTGCTCACCCGAACCAAAGACCCACTCCTGGCCATGGGCAGGACCAATGTCATATACAAGATCCCCTGCAGAGACTGTGACAAACACTACATTGAACAAACAGGAAGGAAATTAACAACAAGGGTACACAAACATCAATTGGCTACAAAAAGACACGACCAATACTCACTCATGTCTATCCACATGGATAAGGAGAACCACCAATTTGACTGGGACAACACCAAGATCCTGGGACATGCAAAGCAGAGACAGGCACGGGAATTTCTAGAAGCCTGGTGCTCCACGAAGAAAGCCATCAACAAACACATAGAGCTGGACCCCATATACACTCCACTACGAAGGGAAACCGGAAGTGACGTAATCCAGCTCAACGGACTCAGAGTTTAAATACCAGGCAGGAAAACACAACAGTGCTTCATTGGAGGCTGCACAGATGATGTTACCCAGCAGGGTAATGAAAGGTCTGCGGAACAACGAACCAGCTCAGCGAGCCAACCAACCACAAAGGGTAAACTCATGTCCAAAATGGCATACGCATTCCTGATGTAGGCTCTACCAGACATTATTCTGGATTATCAAAGATTGTGGGCATTGAGGGTCTGCAGAGTAGGCAAACCACGTTGGCACAAGCCACATTAATCAAGTGGCAAACTTTTAAAAATAAAATTGATGTAACAAAATTATGTAGATATCTTATTTCAGTCATACACTAATAGAGATTGACAACCGGCACATAAATCCCATTAGTGGTTTATTTAATTTCTAACTGGTCAGAGCCTTTTTCGCAGAAACTACATCACTGCATCTGCAAATGGATTGCAAAAGACTTTCACTGAGCTCCACGCACAAACACATGATGAAAATCCTAACTTGTCCTCATCCACCATCCACACACAAGCACTCCCTGTGGGAACACCCAGTTCAGACAAATAGTACTTACCGTGATTTTAATTGTCCCAAACCCAGGAATTCTGACACTTTCTGGATCTCCACCACTGGCTTGACCCAGGTCCAAAAACTCTGCACTGGCAACTCAGAGGTGTAGAGGAGCAAAACACTATGGAGTGCATGTCCTCAGGTCCCTTGATGGATGCTGGGGTCCTTTAAGAACTGAATTTTTCTGGTATTTACTGTGCAATGCCAGATTTCATTTAATAGCTATAACAGCAGTACTTAGCTTTCCAAAATTCTGGGATGTGTAAACAAAGGGAAGGAACAAAGGGGTCATGATGCCCATTGAATAAACAATTTATCTGGTGTTAAATGGACCCTATTATCAGTGTGTCTTTGTTTTCAAAAATAAGAAGTATTTGTTGTTGGAAACAATGGTCAACTAACCTTCAGGTGAAGGCAGTTAAGGGGACAATGGTCATTGACGTCATGAGTAGCAGTCCCATGGCCAACGGCCAAGGAGGAGTTAGACAGGTGATTGACATAGCATTGATATCCAGCCCCTAAAATGAGGTATGGTAACAGGGACAGGAGGGGAGGAAGGTACAAAAAAATTCCAAGGAGATGAGCCATACCATCTTCTTGGGGGAAGACCAGAAGTTCCCCTACATCAGCCCGAGGGAATAACAAAACTATAGGTATTGACCCCATCAGGGACCACCACAAAGGGGTTAGACCCACTGGGATATGGGATTGTGCAGCCACATTCTGCAGAGCAATTCTGGGATCGGTAAAGTGTTCACATCTATCATGGGCCATATATTTCTTCTTTTTGCCTAATTAATATACTATATCAAAACTGCTGCTTCTCAATAAACTCAGAAAATTGCAATAAATCAGCAACTGTCTATAATAGATAACTGTGATCACAAAACCCTTAAAATCAAAACTCTGCAGGTGATAGGACAGGTGGATAAGATGGTAAAGAAGGCATCTGGGATCATTTCTTTCATTGAGCGAGGGATTGAACACAAGAGCATGGATGTAATGTTGGAAGTACATAAGTAATTGGTTAGGGCACAGCTGGAGTGTCATGCACAGTTCTGGTCACTACTTTACTGGAAGGATAGAATTGCTCGAGAGACAGTAGGGTGGAGATTTACAAGAATGCTGCCATCGCTTGAAATTTGCAACTGTGAGGGAAGACTTGAGGGGCAAAAATTGATTTCTACAGAATAGAAGACACTGAGGAGCTGACATAATAAAGGTGTACACAGTATTGAGGGGTCTGGATAGTGTGAACAGGGAGGAGCTGTTTCCTCTAATAAAATATTATTTTTCTTCATCTATCTTCTACTGACGGTTCAGTCACTTTTGAATTTTCCATCAATTTGAATGAAACAACATAAATAACTTAGGAAAGTAGCTTTGGAAAGGAAAATTGAATAATCGGATAATTAAACTGTTTTGATTTAATAGGAAGAGTCTGTATTTTGAAGATTTGCCCTTACAGGCATGGGACATTTTTTGAAATACTTCAAAAGGCTGGATGATGTAAGTTGGTCTCCAATTGTGAATGGCTGATAACTTGAAAAATCCTTTCAGTAAGAAAATGAGTAATTAAATACATACAATTTTCCTGTCTTGTCAGACCTTGTCAGAGGACTGATCTTACAAGAAAAGGTGAGAATTTAATTCACTGACTGAACATAAAAACAATATAATTAAGACAAACACCAGCTCCAGTGAGGATTTATACTAAAGATGAATGACCATTGCAGGGAACTCACCAGCTCCTGCACAGGCAATTACTGCTTTTAAAGCTTTCTGCTCACGCAATGCAACATTTAAAAGACTCTTGAAATCACTTAATATTCAAGTTATATTGCTGTTCTGCTGCTACTACTGTTACTTCTGCTCTGGTTAAAAAAAAGGAACATACTACAGATGCTGGAAAACAGGAGTGAACACTGAACATGCTGGAAATACTCAACAGGTCAGGAAGAATTTGTGCAAAGAAAGAGAATTAACAGGTACAGCTTTCCAAAAATATGCTTGGGGACTTCAATGCAAAATTTCAGAGAAATATAAAGCCATCTGCCTGGAGGTGAGTCAGCATCAGCAGAAGTGGACAGTCAATCTGCATAATTTAGTGCAGAGGTCGGTTAGCTCAATTGGTTGAATGGCTGGTTTGCAATGCAGAGTGACGCCAACAGCTTACGTTCAATTGTCGCGCCAGTTGAGGTTACTAGAAAGGACTCTCTCTCTCTCTCAACCTCTACCCCGCTGCCTGAGACATGGTGACCCTCAGGTTAAACCACCACCAGTCATGTTTCTCTTTCTCTCTCTCTCTATTAAGAGAGCAACCCTACATTTTGGTGAGACTATGGTGGCTTTTCTTTTACCTTTTAACTAAGTGCCAATCTATGAAGTGACTGGGACTGGATCTTCTGGAGATTTTCAACTGGCAGACACACACCCAGCTAAGCACCAAGCCCAGAAGAAGCTTGGAGCAGGCTGCCAATTGCTGGTCTGAGGCATCCCATATGACTTCTGTCTGAACTCCCACCAGCCCCTCCACAGACAGAGTTCTCCCCCATCCATCATTTTCTGGTTTCTTAGCTGAGATCATTACTTACCTAGTTATATTTGGACTGCTTCAGAGGGTGTCTCGAGATAAGGACACATGTTGCCTTTCAGCAGTGATGGCCTCATCTCTCTGGCTGCTGATTAAACCTATAACCTCAAGGATTTGGTGATGTCTTTAACTGGATGGCTGACTGAGCAGTAAACTCTCGATTGCCCATCTCCAGGAAGATCTCGTGAGGAGTCATGCTGATTGTACAGTGGAGCTTGGGGAGCCTGGAGATGATACTGACTGACACTCACATTCAAAGAGCAGATCATTTCCTCAGTGTCACATTCACAAAATATGAAGATAGATCACAAATTGGCTTAAGAGATACACTTTCTCATCTAAACTTTAAAACAAACTTTACTGGGCTAAAAGGTGGCTGCTGCACATCACATGATGCAGGTGGACCACAATTCTGGAAGGCTCTGATCAGCAGTAACCAGGACATGGCTTATGTCATATCTTTGCAATGTGTGGACAGTTTGGTCTACAAAACACAAAAAGACCAGCATACAAGATGTTTTCCCAGTCAATTCTGAACAAAGGTGAACTTGTGAAAAGTATTGTGTCTGAAATGGAGTTAACAACTCACCATTGATTTTTTTTAGTCAATATCTATGCATTCCTATGAGAAACCAGAGTACGGAATTGTTTGGACATTTCTGGCCTGAAGAGGCTTCAGCATATGATGAAAAGTCAAAAGGTCAAAGAGAACTATTTGTTATCTGCTATTTAATGGAAAAGCAATCAATTGTGGGAAGAATCCAGTGGCGCCTTTGAGAGAGAGAAAAGAGGTGAATTATATGGCCCTAAATTTCTGGACAAACATTCCTGGAAAATCTTAGGATCAGTACTGTTCATTGCTTCATAACAGCCTCTGCACTGAGGTTGATGTGTTTTTCATAGAGTTTGATGCAGACAGTTGTTGAGATAGATTATCTGACAAAGTTTCAAAGATCGGGACTTCTGTTTCCATCTGAATCAGAAACCTGGTCTGAAAATCTTGCGTCAATTGTGACTGTCAGTAATTGATCTTGTTGACAGGGAAGTGAAGGAACTGAGAAAAGTAAACCTATTCTAACGTCTGAATTCGTACACTTGACCCAGAAGTGTGTTACTCCTTGTATGTCTATTTATTTTTAACAATCTATCTTTGCAGAGCTGTGTTGTCTTATTTGTGTATGAATGCGCGTGGGCAGGATTAAGGAGATATATTTTAACTTTGCATAGTAGCTTAACTTAGCCCCAACAACACTTAAGAAGCTTAACACCATCCAGGACAAAGCAGCCCGCTTGATTGGCACTACATCCACAGCATCCATTCCCTCCACCACCGACGCTCAATAGCAGCAGTGTGTACTATCTACAAGATGCACTGCAGAAATTCACCGAAAATCCTTAGACAGCACCTTCCAAACCCACGACCACTTCCATCTAGAAGGACAAGAGCAGCAGATACATGGGTACACCACCACCTTCAAGGTCCCCTCCAAACCACTCACCATCCTGACTTGGAAATATATCATCGTTCCTTCACTGTTGCTGGGTCAAAATCCTAGAATTCCCTTCCTAAGGGCATTGTGGGTCAACCCACAGCAGGAGGACTGCAGGTGTTCAAGAAGGCAGCTCACCACCACCCACGTCCCAAAAATGAATTGAAACAAAAACGTGACCATTTTGGCACTTGTTTAAAGAATAGCTTTAGCTTATAATAAATGAGTTACTTTTGATTCATTAAAGCAGCCTTTCCTTTTACTCTCGATAGCAATACAGAGACAAATTAGCCATTTTGGTGATTCAATAAACGTTTACACTGCTAGTATGGCTGCTGGAGTCATGAGACCAGAGCCTATTCCTCTCATCAGCGTCATAACAGATCACATACAAGTAAACAATCATCCTGACCAGAAACACAGAAACTCCTCATTAGGTCAAAATCCAGGAACAGTCAGATGAACAAAACCCTCTTACTTTTGGAGAGATGAATTGTAACATTTGGATCTCCTTCTGTGAGTATCTCTGGAGTCACTCTGTTAAGAAACTAGTGACACCACTGCCAGAATGCAGGCTTACCTAAGCCTGACTCTAATCTAAAACGCTTTTGAAATCCAGCTTTGGAAGAAACCTGGTATCTGTTGAAAAAGTGGACCCCAACAGAATCTCTGTGACTTTTTCAACTTTAAAACGAGTTCTATAACTTTAACCAATTTTATCCATCTGAACTCCAACTGGACATTGATTTTCTGGTCTCAGTCAAAGGTCATGTGAATTAATGGGGTGTATCTTTGAGTTTTAATGTGTGTGCGTGTGTATGTGCATAGGTATGTACATGTTGTGACAATTATCCCCTGGGTTTGAATGCATAAATAAATCACACTATTCAAATTAAACTTCACAACCACAGAGATAACAAGGTGTAGAGCTGGATGAACACAGCAGGCCAAGCAGCATCACAGGAGCAGGAAGGCGGACGTTTCGGGCCTAGACCCTTCATCAGTTTCTTTTTCCCCAGGGCAGCAGGAAACACAGCTCGGTGCTTCTCCAAAAGGGAAAAAGAATAAGATTTTTCTTAAAACAACTCTGTCAGTGACAGAAGAGGAGAACAATACAATAACTCAATTCATCTCTGCTTCGTCTGTAGCACTCATTTTCAGTCAATGACCTCTCATCCAGTTCAGTTTTCAATTCTGTTCTCATTTTCTTCTCTTTCTTCATTATACTTTCTACTATTGGCATATAAACATTTGTATATTAATTACCCAGCTACTCTTTTCCAATACTTACTTCACTCTTTGTTATTTCAATCTTTAACCGTAATCCTGACCCTTACATTACACAGCAGTCCACGCAAATTCAAATTCTTCCCAGGGGAATCCTTTTAACCAATAAGGAGAATGAATCTTGACGGGTTTCTCCATGTGAGTGACCATATCAAACGAAAATGGAAATTATAGTCTGATTCTGGCAGTTTATATTCATCAACAAGTCATCACCAGCTTTGAGGCCGAGTGCCAACAAAATCCATTAGGCTATCAGTGCCACTCAATGAATTAACACAGTTCACATCAGTAAAATGAAATTAGCATATTAATATACTAAAGATTATGTTGCAATAAACAGCTGTGATCTCCCATAAACTAAGATACAACTTCACCCATGTTAGAGAGATAGAGAGAGAAACTTCCCTCCATTGGGTACTCTTTTAAATAGATTTATATGTAAATATTAACTTCCTGCCACCTTATTTTCATGCTGAAGAGTCAATTACCAACAAATCTCTAACCATTTTGATTGGGTTGCTAACTAACAGCATTCCGACAAAGCTCAATTATGGAGATCCAGTTAGTCTATTTGATGCTGTAACCATTTCCAAACAGAGACACTACCCTGAGATAACAAGATGTAGAGCTGGAGGAACACAGCAGGCCAAGCAGCAAGAGTGGAGCAGGAAAGCTGACGTTTCGGGTCTGGACCCTTCTTCAGAAATGGGAACACAACGCTGTGTTCATCCAACTCTACACCTTGTTATCTCAGATTCTCTAGCATCAGCAGTTTCTAATATCTCTGCACCACTCGCCTTTCGTTCCCGCCCAATTGAACTTCCAGCTAACTTGTCTCCCAGGCACTAGGTGGCAGCATGAGGCACCACTGACTACTATTTATATTCCCAATAGTTCGAAGTTGAATTCTGTGGTTGTAACAGGAAGGAAAGCACTGTACACACATTCTCTGCAGTCTCCTGTTCTCTCCTTATGTTCCCACGGGTGGTATTTATTTCATTCACTAGCATCTGAAGTATAAACCCAGCAGGGAGATAAAGCCAGGCTCTCTGACCCCCAATCCAACATTCAAAGATGCTGAGCTCTCCTACACTCAATACAAATAGGTGAATGTCAATACTATAAAGAGGTAGTTACAAAATGCACAATATTAGTCGTTTAAGAAATATTACACTTCTCTGGGCTATTTTTTTCATTTCCAAGCAACAAACAAAATTTCATGAAAAACTGTGAAATCAGTTAATAAAACCTCAACACAGTTTACAATAAGCAGTCCTGTGACAGGAATGATTCAATGCAAACATGAAATCTTTGAATATGATAGCTCCAAAGTTGAACTCAGAGATTTAGGCATAGAGAAAATAGAAGTTTGTTATACACTTAAAAGAAAGATGCTCCTTCACATCTGTAAATTTAAGACATTTGCTGTGCATGTTTTTTTCATATTAAATATTGAAGTGAAAAGTGATTCACAGAATAGCTTGTATCATGCTAAGGTCCAGATAAGCAAGAAAATTCTAGGCAACTGGATAGTTTTGGAGTTTGCTTCCTATATGGTATTGTGTTGTGGTTGGTTGGCTCGCCGAGCTACTCCATATGGTATTGTATACAGTTAGCTTATTAATAAAATGTAATCCAAATGATTTTATAGGGCTCGTTCATACTGCTGTTTGGGATGTCTCCAATCTCTCTTAGGGACAGTTGTCAGTGGCAACACTATTGGGGCAATAGTGATAAAATCAATAAAATAACACAACTGTTCCTGTGCATCTTATCATTTCATTCTATTTACACAGTTAATAATTCTTTTTCACTTTTGCCCTGTGCTATTTACATTTGAAAACTCTGAAACACAGGGAATCCACAGTTTGGGATTAGTTATAAGGAAGTTCTAGAACACGATCAATTTTTAATGTTGCTCAAGATAATGCTAGAGACAATATTGATAAAAGCTGGGAGAATGAATGAAGGTGCTTGTTCTTTACACTTAATCATTTCCTCTTTTTAATTAAATGAGATTGAATGGGGAGGCAGTAGCCTAGTGGTATTATCACTGAACTGTTAACCTGGAGACCCAGGTAATGTTCTGTCCAATGAAAATCTGGAATTAAGAATCTAGTGATGACCATAAATCTATTGCCGATTGTTGGAAAAACCCATCTGGCTCACCAATGTCCTTTAGGAAAGGAAACTGCCATCCTTACCTGGTCTGGCCTACATGTGACATCAGACCCACAATAATATGGTTAACATTTAATTGCCCTCTGGGCAACTAGGGGTGGGCAATAAATGCTGCCTAGCCAGCGACACTCTCATCCCATGAATGAATAAAAAAATTTCACTTCATCCATCAGGTAGGAGAAGTGTCATGAAAATGTATTGTAACCCCAAATTATTTAGGATCTATTGAACTTTTAAGTACACGTGCTTTTAAAAGAAAGACACACAAGCCAAAAGAATAGGAACACATTAAAAAGAAAAGAGGGTAACAGAACTGTAATTCCTGGTCACTGTGTGCTGGTCCGTAGTCTAAGTTCTACTGTATTAAAGTGAAACGTGAAGGGCGATAGATGAAAACTCCCTCTGCATACCTGTGTGTGCGGGTAAGCAGAAATAAAATTTCTCTGATTGTTGAAAACCAAGTCAAGCTAGCAACATCATCGTTGAAGGAAACTGAATAAACTCCTTTCAGCCAACTGCTGAATTAGAAATCTCCAAATCATTACACTCAACTGCCAAAGTCCATGCTACCTTTACAGCCGCAATATTTCGTTATCTGTTTGTCACGTGCCAATTCAAGATTGATTCGTACAGTTTTTGCCCTTACTTTTACTTTTTCGAGTCACCACTCATTTCTAATCTTCGTGCATTAGCTTTTCTTACGTTTTGGTAGCTAGTAAACTCAGTCATTCTTTAACTCAAGAAAGCATGGTTAAATTGATTCCTTTCAAAACGTGAATACATCTGGGCTCGGAAAAGATATTCAGGACAGAAGGAATCCTTTATGATTTACTCTAGTTGTGACCAACTGAGGAAAGAGTTGAATCAAGAAGAGCCACTTCAGCTCCTCTCATCTAGGGTCATAATGAATTAGGGGCCCTCACACAGGGACCAGTCACAACACTTGACCTCTACCTCTGCTATGAGCATCTGTGTGTTCTTTCTCTGGTAGCCAGCAAAGCCACATCACTTACTGCATCAGTAATTCGGGCAGAAGGGTGGCTCAGTAGTTGGCACTGCTGCTGCACAGCGCCAGGGATCCAGGTTCAATTCCAACGTCGGGTGACCGTCTTTGTGGAGTTTGCACATTCTTGCCATGTCAGTATGAGTTTCTTCCAGGTGTTCTGGTTTCCCCCCACAGTCCAAAGACGTGCAGGTTAGGATTGGCCATGCAAAATTGCCCACTGTGTCCAGGGATATGCAAACTAGGTGGATTAGCCACGGGAAAGGCAGGTTGCAGGAATAGTGTCGTGGAATGAGTCTGGGTGGAATGCTTTTCTGAAGTTTGGTGTGGACTCGATGGGCCAAATCACCTACTTCCACACTGCAGGGATTTTTAAAATCTAAAATGTACAGCTTAAATGTGTGGATCTTCAAAGCTTGTAAGAACGTTCTACTGAAAGAAATAACAAGGAAGTAGTCCAAAAAATTCTGCCTTTGAATTGCTGAGAGTCAAAATTGTGCATTTCCCATTCCCTACTGCGGTTGAGATGAAAGGTATGATGAGACAGAATTGATATTTCTTCCATTCTGAGTGCCAAAAAATGAAATAGTTAAAGAATTATATTCAAAGTAGAGAAAATGAGGGCAGTAAACCTGCAATCACTGCTGGGAAATGAGTGCTACAATCTGGGCTATACTATATCTCAGTGAGCAATAGGAAAGCCACCCTGCAGAGATTTTAAAACTTAGTAGGCAACTTTGAAAGAAATGTTAATATTATTATGAACTGTATTTGTTCAACATCAGTGTTGAAGAGGAGTGGATGACTACTAATAAGCATATCACTGCACTGATACATGTAGGTCGGTCCTGAGAGTTTGGACAACTGAAAGATGACCCCATCAGGAATAGAGACAACAAGGTGCAGGGCTGGATGAACACAGCAGGCCAAGCAGCATCATAGGAG
>NC_063355.1:15832167-15883655 GCF_021869965.1 Rhincodon typus | reverse complement strand
CTGGGACTGACCTGCTGTCCACCTTCAGGAACTTTGCAGCAGAAGTCACTCGACAGCATTAGAAGACAAACCTGCTTGATTCCCTCTCTAACCTTGAGATACAGTTGCCAAAAGCAGATAATTCAACACAAAAAAGGGATTGCACCTTCAACCTGGCTAGCGACTAACTTACTACAGCACCACTTACTAAGCAATTGAAGGCAGTGGGAGTCTTTTTGAGCCGAGTAGATCAGGTCAAAAGTAATGGATCCATTATTTATTTTCATTTGACTGTGCTTTTTTTTTGCAGTATCCCCTTCTCATTAAAAAGATGTAAACCTATGCACAGCATACAGAAGCATTGTAAGTTTTTTCACATTCATTCTGCCTTGCCTCTTTTCTAGTGCCTAGAGTAGTTTCTCAAGACTCATCAGATTTCACTGCATGGTAAATCCTGTCAAAATTGCTGTGAACACATGGTGCCACCTTCCACTTCATTATATCCTCATTTCTCTTAACAGCTTTTCTTCCCCCTCTTAAGTGATCATTTGAATCAATGAATTTTCATCACTGAGTCCCCATCTAGAGGAAGTAGCATCAAAGCTGATTATGTTCTAATAGTTTTATTAATCCTGCTCTCACTTTCTGGCAGAATCATCCAAATTCTACTCTAATGTTCTATTTATCCTTTCCACACAATAGTAGCATCATTTCAATTTGACTGAAGGAAATTGTTGTAGCATTAACTCTCTCCTGTTCAAGTTGTCCTAATGCCAGTACAATATTTAGAAATTAACTTTTTCAAATTAGTTAAAACAAGCCAGAGGATGAAAGGAATCCCTTTCCAAATTCCTTCACTACAGATGTTTGCAAGAATGTGGTATCTGAATGATGAGGTTAGTTTGGAGCAAGAAGATTGGAAGTGATTCTTCAGACATAGATATTGACACGTCCCAAGGTTAGCAGAATTCTTGCAGAAATCCATATGTTGAGAACAGAAAATTGTTTTACTCTGCAGTAACACTTTCTCACTCACCTCTCCCTCATCGTTCCTTTCAAACTGTCCGCAGCTTTTGGCAGTGTTGATCACTGAAGTCCTCTTCAACACCCCTTTGTCATTGTCTAGCTGGCTTGGACTGCAATCAACTTTTCCCATTTTTGTCTCTCTAATCAGTCAGAGTATCACCTACAATGGTTTCTCTTCCCACTCCAGCACTGCTCCACAAGTATGTTCCAGGGATCTATCCTTAATGGTGTATGCACTCATCTAATTCGGGCCTTGAGCATCTCCCATTCTTACTTGCACCACCATTGGTGACTTTGCTTCCATCTTCACAGGCCTTGCATGAATCTTTCTTGACCTCTCTTTGCTCTTTTCAGACTCTCCTTAACACCTACCTCTTCAACCAAACTTGTAACCATTTGTCCTAATATCCTCTCAGGTGGTTGTGTGAAAAATTTTGCTTATAATGCTTTTGTTAGGATGTTTGTTTTATAAATACAAGCTGTTATTGTACTCAATATTGTCATGACAATAGATCATAGCTCCAAATTACATGCAGACATATTGGACTTTTAAGTAAGACCGGTTGTTTTTTTTTAAATGACAAACAAGACACAGATATCTGAAAATCTGATTCAGTGACTGTCTGGACATTCCTATATGCATTAATCAGTCTCGGGAGTGAGACCATAGAATGTCACACCTAGAAAGGTGGCAAGAAAAAGAGACATTTTTAAGAAAGAAATATGATGTAAAACCTGGATCAGGGCCTGAGAGTTGAATTTGCAGTTGGTGGATATAATGTGAGGTAAAGTAAGTCTCTCTTGAAAAAGACATCTGTTTTTACCTTGCCAGGTATACACAGAAGGGAGTGAAAATTAACTGCACCTCTAGTACATACACATTCTAGTCCAGAGTTCTAGGGTCAGCATGCTACTGGGCTAGAGCGTGCTATGAAGGTTATAGCTGAAGAACATCTACTTGACACCTATGTGCTTGCATGTTAAAAAGGAAAAGAATGGAAAGTCACTCTCTGATTTGTGGAAGCAAGTGACCAGTCAAAAGCCACAGTGAACTGCAGAACTCCTTTAAGTTAATCTTGTTGGGACAAACAGACAGTTGTATAAAGCATGGCAGTTAATTCCTCCCTCCCCACCCAAGATGATAATAAATCGGCAGCGAGCGTGCAGGGATAGGTTGTAACAAATAGCAAGACAAACGCATCTTGCCCAGATCCTGGAAGGTACAAATTCCATCTCAGACACAGGTTTTCTCAGCCTGAGCCTGTAGGGATGTGAGCTCAGTATCCTACCAGGCTCAAGTTCCACCTTACTTATATCTTGAAATGTAGTTGTCTTTCGATCCCCTTTCCCCTGATCAATACTACTTTTTCCTTCAGGCTCAATTGCTCCAAGGTCTCCTTTGTAATTTTCCAAGCATTAATTGAAAATTATCCATCATCCTTGACCCATATCTTAGCCATCATCTATTTGATCTCTGAGACTCAACATTGAAATTCCAGTCTTCTTCCCTAAACCCTTCCATGTTCTTACTCCAATCTACTTCTCCAATGCAATGTTCCAGTTTTCACTCACTACTCCTCTCACTGGAATCTGCTGCCTCTAACTGTCTGCCCTATGACCAATGGCAGAAAACACAGCCTCTGGAAACCTCCTCATATGCCTTTTTTGTCAATACATCTGTATTCCTCCTTCAAAAGTTTCCCTAAAGTTTTGTTCTTTTATATGCTATAGTTTTATTCTTTATTCATTCACAGGATGAGGGTGTTGCTGGCTAGGCAGCATTTATTGCGCGTACCTAATTGTTCAGAGTCAACCACATTGCTGTGGGTCTGGAGTCACATGTAGGCCAGACCAGGTAAGGATGGCAGTTTCCTTCTCTAAATGACATTAGTGAACCAGATGGGTCTTTGCAACAATCGACAATGGATTCACAGTCATCATTAGACTCTTAATTCCAGATATTTATGGAGTTCAAATTCCACCATCTGCTGTGGCGGGATTTGAACCCGGGTCCACAGAACATTATCTGGATCGCTGGGTTAACAGTCCAGAGATAATACCACGAGGCCATCACCTCTTGCTTTCTTAACTGCATCGTACTGAATGTCCCCTTCTCTCCCAGGGAAGCAAAATAGGCCATTGTTTTGAATGAGGGAAGTCTATGAATGTAATCTGTGTTGCCCATTCTGGAAGTGCAGATCCCAGTGATGGCATCAGTTGGAGAATGAAAATTTCAGGGACAGAAGCCTTCAATTCTTCTTGTCACAGTGGCAAAAATATGCTTCTCTAAGTACAGGGCAGGGTACACCCAACAAAAAATTGAAAAGGTGCTGAAACACTTCAACAACAAGTAAAATAAGATTTTACAAAATAGATTATTGGAAAACTTGCAAAGCAGTGATGAATATTCATGAAGCAAATTTTCATACTGACTGAATTGTTTTCTTTAGGTTGACCATTAGCACTTGCAGGGATCTCAGACATTCTGCTGTTAAGGACTTAATGAGTGAGGAAGTAAATCCTTTCAGTCTCCTGTGTATTTGCATATCCTCTAACTTAAAACCATTCCCTGGAGGTAATCTGATGCTGTCACAAGCAATGTCATGTGCTTCACCTATTTTTCAACTCTGTTTAATACTACATGGAAATATTTTCTGCCTGCAGGATTCCCAAGTGGCTCAGTGGCATATAGGAAATTTCATTAGGCATTGATTTTTTTTAAAAATGTGCTTTTCTCAGATCAGCAACATTTTTCTCTGAGGCACTATGACTGTAAATGTGTTCAGAATTCCAAAGTTTGTCTTCAAGCTATATTTGCAATAGAAATGCAAGACATAACATTAAGTAACTATCAAAGAATGAAGACAAATGCAGCATAATAATTACAATTAAACGTGCAAAACCAAATAACAATTTACAGATATTTTCAAATCAACCTGTTCGAAGATGTAATTATACATCTCTGCAGCAAGTGGAAGTTGAACCCAGGCCTCAGAGGAATAACAAGGTTTACAGTTATGCTATTGCTGTATAAATACCAGGCCCCTTTTAATGTTTTATAGCTCACATCACCACACTTGCCCTCATTAATATCAAACTGGCATGTCAAATACAGTCGATCACAAAAATCTCCTATCCAGGTGTCAGCTCTTAGCTCAAAGGTGCTGTATTTAACTGTCAGAACACAGTGGGTTCATAGACATCAGTACTTGAGCACATAATCAAGGCTGACACTTCAATGCAGGAACCATTGCATTGTCACATTGGCTGCCTTTTAGATAAGCTGCAACAAAGTTGGACGAAGAAGATCTAATTAAAATATTCAAAGATTAACTGGAGATTTCTCCCAGTATCGTGCCCACATTTATCCCTCAACCAACATTACTGAACCAGATTATCCAATTATTTCTCTGACTGTTCTTTGTGAGGTAATATTTAAAGGATTGCTGCAGTTGACTAAACTTGGTGCCAGAATGATTCTGATCCATCCTTAAGGTGCAAAGGATTATGTAAAGTTCCTACTTAACATCAGCAAGGCCCAGCAACAAAATAACAGTGCATTTGATTTGCCAGCTGAGGATGCAATCCCCCCCCCCAGAGATTGACATTCTCAACAGTTAGCAGAATGAGTGATGATTTTTGACATCACACAGCTGAGCTACTGTTATCATGTACCACCATACAGGAAGTAGCAGCAGTCCTGAATTGGTTTTCTTACAGCCAAGTTATGGTACAGGAAGCTAAAATAAGCCTAATGACTTTGTATAGTATGAGCAATGCAAATTAATTTCCTTTAAGTGCAAAATCCTGGATTCTTCAAGTTATCCTTCACTTACTGTATTTATGACCAAAAAAAATTTTAAGAAGTGTAGTCCTTGCAAAAGATATTTCAGCTGGAGAGCACTAAAATTTTCCTACTAGATCCTTCAGGCATCATTTTTATCTTTTTCAACTAAGATTTAATCAGAAGCATTGATAAGGATTTAATATCCTTAGGACAGTCCAACAAAGAAAAGTCCGTCCAATCAGTTCAAAGTGAAGGCAGTAGCAGGGAAATGAAACACTTTGTAGCAGACAACAAACTTGTTACTTTCATAATAAATCGTGCTAACAATTCAATGTCGAAGGGGCCTCAAGAACACAAAATGTAAAATGACATTTAAACCCAATTTGTAGAAACAAACTGACAATGCTAAAAGTGAAGCTGAAACACGAGGAAAGAACGTGTCAATGCAGTTAGTGTCTCCTAGGAGAAGATTAAACTAAAAATGTTGAGCATTTTAAAATTAGCAAGAACCTGACGCACTAGCATACAATATATGAGCAGAAATTATTGTGCATAAAAAATATTTGAAGAATAACTCTTGTATTGTGCAGGTACACCCACTCACAGGAAAGAATGAAAACTCATTGAAAACAACAGCCTTGTGCGCAATATAAGATCTACTTCAAGGCACCTTGCCTTGGATGATAGAGGGGCAAGGGCGTGATAGCTCTGAGGTTTATTCAGCACCACATTCGGTGGTTCCCAAATGTCATATGACAGCTTGTGCACATCACACATACAAATGTGAATGAAAGTTAGAGAAAGCTTCCTCATGCATATAGAGTACCTTAACAACATTGTAGTCACACAGTATTTATATGCAACAGCTGTTTCAAGAGGAGTTTTAAACTAAATGAATCTTTCTTTCTCACTGGATGACCAAATCCTGTACATGCAACCATCCCTCTGTACAAGATATCATTACTGCACCCTCCAACTTTCATCCAGCAGATCAAGCATTTCTTATCAGGCAACAGTGGGACACCTTAAAAGGATCAGTAGTCTTTTAACCGTTGGTCTCACTAACCTGCTCCCACAATCTGTGTGTTTATATCAACATGTGTTGGGACCACATTACTTGCCTATATTCCAATGTAAAGTTGAGCACATCTCTGACAAACTACATCTCTCTTAATGGAAAGAGTGAAGCAATAGTGTTTGATAAAGATGTGCAGAATATCCCAAATGGCTGTCTTGCAAACATCTCTTGGGGCAACCGCTCAAGTCAAGTATTGCTTGATTTTAACAAGTCATTTTTAACCATGCCTGTAAAATGGATGTAATCAAGCTCCAAGTTAGACAACAAATATTTCTGCCTTAGGCTTGAAGAGTTAGAGCAACTATATGATGTTACTCCGTTTCTCAACTTAGTAAAGGTAACTGGGCTCAGCATCCAAACTTTCCTACACAGAATACTGAAACACTAATGAGTCCACTATATAGGACACAATCCTCCATAAGTCACATCTACAATGAGGCACACTAATCTACGGATCATTAGTAAATGAGGATTCAAAATACTGTATAAACACTTTTCATTGTCTGAGCTGATTAGGAAGGTGGCCATTAGCATGTCCCACAGAAGGAGAAAATCTTTGCAGAATCTTGTCTGCCGTTAACTGGAATACACAAATTGGTAAATTATGGGAGAATAAATGCTCCCATCAGAGACAACATTGAACTACAACTACCTTTCTGTGTGGTGATCTACTTGCAGATAGTAAAGGAGTGGAATGAATCTTACATATAACAGAAACAAAAAGCGGTGGCCACAGATTTTCCTCCTATTGCAGAGAGCTCAAAAACAGTGCTATCCCTAATTTTTACAATGCAAGTCACCAGTATGAGTGGAAGAAAGTCATCCTTGATCCCGCAGAATGGCCTAAAAATGAACCAATATGAAAATTGAGAAGATAACCAAAAGGTTTATGTTACACGTACACTAAACTTAGTCTGGCACTTTTGTTTCTGAATCACAAATTTTGTTTGTGACAGGTTTGAGTTTGCTATATTTCGGTTTGCTACATTTTGATATTCTTAGTGGGCACTCAGTTTTGTTTGCGCCTTTGTGTTCCCCAAGTGAGGGGCAGCATGCACCAATCACATGTGAGGCAAGTAATCCACAACGATGGCTAAAAGAACAGTGGTTCATAGAAAACGCAGACAGGAAAAGGTCATTTGAGATCTAGAGGAAAAGTCTCTTTAAGAGACAGGGATCCTTCTGATTTTTAGAATTGCTATAGTTACTTTGCCATTCGACATTTTTTAAAAAAAGTCATGATCTGCCTGTCCATATAAATGTCAGATAGGCTTTGAGATACTTTGCCTAAGGTTTATTGCAGATACTAGCAAAGACAGGCCTTCGTTATTATCATCATAACAGTCATGTTGCCTCAGATCGTCACTTTACTAACACTTAATGGTCTCGGGGCAGAAAAGATTAGACTTGCACGGTTGTCACAGAAACAAGAATTCAAACAAGACCTACAAAGTACCAGGTTTTTCAAATGTCTTGAATCTAGCAGTTTGAATCAAACAAAAAACCTGAAGAACTGTGGATGCTGGAAATTGTTGGAAAAGCTCAGTAGGTCTGGCAGCAAATGTGGAGAGAAAACAGAGTTAACGTTTTGGGTCCAGTGACCCTTCCTCAGAAGTGATGGTAGCTGGGAAAATGTCGGTATTTATGCAGAAGATTGGGTGGGGAGTCGGGGGGGAGGTGGAGGTGTAAACAATAGGTGGACACAGAGCCCAAAGAGGGAGAAAGACAGTTGGATGAACAAAGGAGTGGGTAATGGTCAGCCTAGGAAAATGAATAGCTGCTAATGGAGACTATTAGTGGCTGACAAGGGTCATGTGAGCTAGCAGCCCATGTGATGACAAGGCCTCGTGTGTCAGGGGTTGGGGTAAGGACATGGGAGAAGGTATTCAAGTCCTAAACTTATTGAACTCTCTATTGAGTCCCAAAGGCTGCAGAGTCCCCAAGTGGAAAATGAGATGCTTTTCTTCCAACTTGCATTGAGCTTTGGTGGAGCACTGCAGCAAGCCTGAGAAGGTGATGTTGGCCAGGGGGCACAGTGGTGTGTTGAAGTGGTAGGCAACTGGAAGCTCAGGGTCACTTTCGCGGACAGAACGTAGATGTTCTGCTTGACTGTTTGTCAATATCAAGTTCAACAAAACTGAAACATTAACTCTGATTTCTCTCCACAGATGCTACCATATCTGCTGAGTTTTTCCGGCAATTTTTGGTTTTCTTTGAGTTTGAATCAAACTCCTTGTGTGAAGATAGCAGTTTACCTCACCTGTCGATAGCAAAGGTAACAACAGAGTATCCCTTGACTATAATTTAGTATTAAAGATGAATCAGTTCATGCAATAAGCATGTAAAGAATTAACTGCTGCACACCGATTAAATACAACATAGACAATGACAAAGCAGACAATATCTCAACGTTACAGGAAACTCTAGATGCTGAGACTGCATAGAAAACCATACTCATGCATCCATGGTGTGGATCACACTAACTCAGGGTTATCTAATGCATAACACAGTTCATTTCCTTGTTATAAGATAACAAGGTGTAGAGCTGGACAAACACAGTTAGGCCAGGCAGCAACAGAGGAGCAGGAAAGCTGACGTTTCAGGTCTGGACCCTTCTTCACATTTTTGAAGAAGGGTCCAGTCCCGAAACGTCAATTTTCCTGCTCCTCTGATGCTGCTTGGCCTAACTGTGTTCATCCAGTGCTACACCTTGTTATCTCAGACTCCAGCATTGGCAGTTCCTACTATCTCATTTCCTTGCTCGAAGTGATAAACCTTTGTAGGCAGGGACCAGCTCTCTGCAAACAAACAGGATATAATTAAATCTTGCATATATTTGAAATGACCTGGAAGCACGGGGAGTCTGCAATCCCATGGAATTCTCCAAGGAAACATTTCAACCGATGAGAGTCAATTTGCCAACCAATGAGCAACCTTTCCTTGTGCAGTATAAATTGTTGTAAGCTTTTGAAATTTGACATTGTTGCATTTGTCCTGACCAGTGCAAATAAAAAGATTTGGCATCATGTCTCTCTTTTCAGCAATGTTCAAATCTAATAGGGTTAATGAAAATTAGAAAGGTCAAAATTAGTTAAATTGGGAAGAAAAAGCTTGCATTTGAATGGTTCGTTTCACAACCAACAAATATCTTTCAGTGTTTTACAGCCAATGAACTACTTTGAAGTATAGAAATGACTGTAATCTCAGAAATACAGCAGCTAATTTGCACGTAGCTCCTGCAAACAGGACAATAACAACGATGAGATGATCTGTTTTTGATTGAAAGGATAAATACTGGCCAGGACATTTGGGTTATTTCTCTTGTTCTTTCTCAACGTAGTAGCTTGGGATCCTGGGTTTAAACCGCAGCGGCAGATTCGATTCTGTTTCACGTCGTATTGGAAAGCCAGCACCTCTAACAGTGCAGCACACCTTCAGTACTGGATGGCATGACTTTTGTGTTCGAGCCCTGCATGTGGGGCTTGAATCCAGGACGTTTGGGAGTCAAACATGAGCGAGCCATCAATTGAGTCACAGAACGATTGTCTGTAAAACATGCCTTTAAAAATGATAGAGAAGGAAGAAGGGAGGGGTGATGGTAATGAGAAAAAAAAATTCAATGGCAACAGCAAAAGAGTGTAAATCTTAGAGATTGAGAAAGAATCTGTTTGCTTTGATTTCAGGCATCGGTCACAATATTGAGGCTTTTCACAAATGTTGCAGACAAAATGAAGAAATATGTTGGCACATACATGAAATGGATAAAGGATGCATTCGTTAAGTATGGGAGATTTCAACTGTTCTCACATGAACTGGCAGGGGGAGAGAGAGTGAAAGGGGAGAAGGCAGTGGAGTTTGTAAAGGGTGTACAAGATTCCCTTCTGATCTAACATGGAAGGATGCTTTGCTCAATCTCATAACATAAAGTTTGCCATTTTTTTTAAAAAAGAAAAGTTCTCACTGGAGCGAAGAAATCAAGTGAACCACATGCTTTGAAGTGCGCAAAGAACAAAGTGTCTGCTCTAATTCCATCAGCGTGACTGCAAAATGCTGAGTTTTCAGCAGAAACTTCCCAAGTCGTGGCTTTTAATGAACTTTCCATAACCACTTGCCCACTTGTGATAGAGGAGCTGATAATTGTTAATTTTAGATATTACGGAATGTCAGAGAAGCCTATCAGATTGTTTCAAAATGCCACACGACTTTTGCGGTCGATAGAAAATGCAACTGGCACGCAGAAGGAGATAAAAGACATTATTCAAACCTTCAGCCCTCTCGAAATAAATTAGTGCAGCATGGTTTTCATATTGGAAACAGCATTTATTACTATAGCAACCAAACACACAATTAGGGTATCGGCAATTTCCCTTTCAATATGTGACCAAGGTTACAGACAGCACAAATAAAGTGGACATCATCCAGGGTTCTAGGGCAAAAAAAAGGGTTAAAAACAGATTAATTCTTTCTCTTGCTGCTTACAAATAAAGACTCTTGTGATCTTGAGTGTGAATATTGTGTCTGCACCTGTGACCACAACGGGTAGGACAATAATTTCCAAAAGTCAGCGCAGAAAATGGATGTTTGGAGTAAATGAGACTTGTCGGAAATGATGACAGTAGTCACAGAGAGTAAATATGTTCAAACAGCTCTAAAGTACAATGCTCCAGCAAGCTCAAACACGTATAATACTAGTTTACGGATAATAGGAAGACTTGTATTTATATAAGCTTTTCACAACAAAGGGATATCTGAAAATACTTTACAGCCAATGTAGTACTTTTGGCATGCAGTCATTGTTGGAACCTGGAAATGCAGCAACTAATTTTTGTGCTGCAAGTTCCGAAGAAAAGTGAAAATTACCAGCGCTAATCCACTTTGTGAAATTAGTTGAGGAATAAGCATTGGCCAGGATACTAAATAAATCTCCTGCTCTTCATTGAAGTAACACTACATTTTATGCCCATCCGAAAGAGCAAAAGTTGGCAATTCTGGAAGTGCTGCACTCCCTGTCTGCTACAAAGTGTTAGCCTAAAGCTGCATGTTCAAATAACTGGAGTGGGGTTCGAACACATAACCCTGTGACTCAGAAATCAAATTACTACAAACTGAGCCAAACTGGCATAGTAATAAAATAAATGGATAATGCAAATTGCAGAAGAAAACTTTCCATTGCATAGCAGTTCACGTGTATATTTTCTCTCTGTGTACGCACTAAATTAGAGTGATAATATCTGTATTGACTTGTGATGTCAGTACGGGTACAAAATAATGAACATGATTTTAGGTTCACAACTTTTTATTCAAACCAACAATATTTGAAAGAAATATGCCAGCCAACTTCACCCTGAAAACGTGCATCAGCTGAATGCAAAATGCTCCATCTTTTGTAACACATTTTTGCTCTGAGTGGAAGCAAGGCACCTAAACAATGATATAACTAGCCTCAAGTCAATTTCTGGGAATGAAGTCTGAAAATGGTGATAATCTCCAAGTTAAACAGGTCAAATGTTATTGCATAATTCAATGCAATGAGCATTTTTACAACCTAAATTCAGTGATAGACACGGAAATTTCAAATATCTATTCTGAAAAGCAATTAAAAGTAAACAGAAAATGTCACAATATTATCACCCGTAGAAATAGTACTGGTTCCTCATTTGCTAACGTTAGAAAATGGAGTTGAAGACTATATGGTCCCTTTATCTTATTTACCATTTATTTGAATTCTCTATATCACAATAGAAATTTGGAAACTTTTCCTGAAAGGGAAATTTAAACCAAAATGGAATAAAAGAAACAATTATTATACTCCAGTGTGTGTAGGTCAGTCAAGCAGTCTAATAGCATAGCCACTGGAATAGTGGTGAAGAGACAGTTCTGTAGAAGTTATTCCCAATCTTCAGATGATGTTGCCAAGGAGCACCATGTAAATGAGCAAAGGGTAAATATTGTAATCTCTGGGAAGAGAAGTCATGTCTGATGATATTCTGGAATAAGCAGGAACATTGAATGAGGACAGTACCATTGAGCAGGAAAGTGGAGGAGGAGTGTTTAGTGTAGGAAGGCATGGTTGTTAAATATTGAATGTTGGAAGGAGAAAAATAACAGAGTCCAATCAAATATGCCAAAGAGTTCCACGCAGAGAGTCATCAAGTTGACATGGAGGTATGTATTATCAGAGATTGCAGGGCGAAGCTGAACTTCCAGAGGAAAAAATGCAATATTGAGGATGATTTTTCTTCCCTGACTGCTAGTTCTTTTGAATCATCTGGGCAGAGCAAATACAAGAAAATCAGATAAGGAGGAAAATATTGTCACTTATCTATTTATTATATAGGTGAAAAAAGTGTACTTTTTTTTTCTTGTCACTGTTCACTGCTACATCCTCCCTGCCCACATTTCTCTACTTTCTGCACTGATGCATCACAGCACAGCTCCAGGTTTCAGGCACAGGAAAACAGAGTAGAAACTACGGTAATACCTGAACTGGGCAATCAGTTCACTGGAGTCTATTGTATCTTTCCAGTCCATATATTCCTTCTCAACATATCCAGTATCTATTGAAAGAGCTTTCCTGATGGCTATCTGAGGATTTTTTGGTGACTGACTGAACTACAAATGGTCATGATTTTCTTAACTAAAATGCAGTTTTTAATTTTGTTTCCAGTTAGTTTTTTGGACTGGACCTACACTGGGAAGGTCATTACTTAGTGCTCATTCCTGGCTGCTCTGAGAAACCAATGGCATCTCTTCTTGAAGCAGTCTCTGTTTTATAATTCAATGGGTCATTAGGCCATTTCATACAGTACCTGAGGCAGCCAAATATCACCAGACTAAAGTCAATTTAATGATTAGATTGGGCAGATTCCTTTTCCGGAAGGGTATTAATTAATCGGTTAGGTTTTTAAGACAGTAGAAGCTCAATCGCCTCAGGGCTAAACAACAAATTATTACACTACTGTCATTCCATTTACCATTGTGGAATTTGAAAAAGCAACTTCTATTCAAGAGTCTGCATTATGTAACATACTACAGCAGTGTAATGATATGGATGCTCTGATTTACCTAAGTATCCACTCTTAATGGTGGCTCAGTGGTTAGCCACTGCTGTCTCACAGCACCAGGGACCTGGGTTCAATTCCACCCTTGGGTGACTGTGTGAAGTTTGCATATTCTCCCCGTGTCTGCGTGGGTTTCTTCTGGGTGCTCCGGTTTCGTCCCACAGTCCAAAGATGTGCAGGGTAGGTGAATTAGCCATGTTAAATTGCCCGTAGTGTTCAGGGATGTATATAGATTAGGGGGATGGGCCTGGGTGGTATGCTCTGAGGGTTGGTGTGCACTTGTTGGGCCAAAGGGCCTGTTTCCACACTGTAGGGATTCTATAATTCTGATTCTTATTGAAGGAGGGATTGACTAAGGTATCTAGCTGTCAATTACAATCCAATAGTCCTGGTGAAAAGATATAGGTGTTGGTGAGGATAAAATCAGGTTCTGTTCAATAATCCACCAACACGTATAATTAATCCTCATACAAAATGACCCCTTGGGGTGAGACAGCAGAGGAATACCAGTGATGGTACACAACTTAGGGAGAATCAGAGAATAGAATCATAGAATACCTACAGTGCAGAAAGAGGCCTTTCAGCCCATCGAGTCTGCGCCGACTTTCTGAAGAGCATACCGCTCAGAACCACACCCCTACCCCATCCCATCCCATCCCATCCCCGTAATCCCACCCACAGGGGTTTTTACCATGGTTAACCCAGCTAACCTGCACATCTTTGGACTATGGGGGGGATCCAGAGCACCTGGAGGAAACCAACACAGACACAGGGAGCATATGCAAACTCAACACAGACAGTCACCCAAGGCTGGAATTGAATCTGGGTCCCCAGTGCTGGGAGGCAGCAGTGTGAGAAATAAAGTTAAGTGTTCATATTTTGGTAGGTTTGATGATGAGTATTAAATTTTGGATGTTTATGATCATGAGGCATCTCTATTTCAAACTAAATGTCATTACATCATTCACTATTTGAGGAAAAATGTGCTGTAGGGTTCATATTTAATCATCTCTTATTTAAAATTGATTAAATATGGACCCTACAGCACATTAAGTGACTCAAACAAAACTATTCCATTGTAAGTATACTTTTCCAAACCTCAAAACTAATATTTGCAGATATAACATTGCCTTTTGTATTAGGTAAAGCAACAAGTCACACACAATTTTTACTTCACTGGTGAAACAACATTACTACTATTGGATTATAGACATTTAGTTCTGGCACATCAATGTATCATAGTCTAATTTCAGTCAACTTCAAAGTGAAGTTATAATATATTATGACTTCTAGTGGAGAAACATTGCTTGAGATACTCATGAGCATCCATCTCTGATGAGTTTACCTTGAAAATATATTGATAAAGTGGAATTCATTGCCATAAATCAAACTAGAAAAAATCAATGCAGGAGGTTCTTTGTGAAAAATAGTGCAGTAATGAATAATAGCTTTTTTAAACAATCTCAGAGTTTGACAAGATCAGATTCAGATTTTATGCTCCTGAGCACTGTCCATTTGTTTCCTCAATATAAAGTACGAAACAAAAATCAAACAGAAAATTAAATTGAAGGCTGAAATTTTTTTGAGGAGAAAACAATTAAATTGCATTGCTTCAATAAATCATGTAATATATAAAAAGAAAACTGTTTCCAAATCTCCACGGAAGTCATTCCCAAGAAAATGTGTTACAGAAAGGTCATCTATAAAACACCTGCTGGTATAATTAGTTTCAGCCATCTTAATGACATACGAACATCTTTTGCTTTTGTTTCAATTAACAAAAGTCTCTTAGTCTGACATGTACATCCAGTTGATGAGTTAAACATTCATATTTGTTGTGAACATTTTTTCATGCCAAACCTGTGAACTTATTAAGCGTCCACTCCGAGAAGGGACGTAGTGAAAAATATCCTCAACAGTGACAGCTTCATTCCACTTGGTTTTCAATAGGAAGCAGCCACTCGTTCTTAGGATCAACCACACTTTTGCATTCTTTTTATTCCCTACATTTAGCTCATTGGGTCTACACTGGATTTTGGTCTACTCCCCAGTTGTTCCCTTGTACCCTTGGGGCTTGAAATTTTATTTTTAAACTTCAAGCATTTACCAAATTTCATTTTCAGGACTGATATTGGAGCTGAATCCATCACCCTAGATAATAAATGTATCCAATTCAAATCAATGTTTGATATCGTTGTGATCACAGAAAAAAAAATTTCTACTTCAAATGCCTTGGAAACAAATTTGGCTGAACTAATTTTCTCTGACCGAATTTTACTTCGGCAACCTGCTACTTTATCTATTCTCCTGCAGTTTCATATTGCATGCAGTGCGTAGACAATTCAATGATTTGCAAAAAGCCATGTAAATTTGTAACCAGATACTTCAAAAACAAAGTATCTAATCATCAAAGAGCACTGACAAAAATCAAATACGTTTGCCAAGTATCTATCAGCTAAATTGTTTACCAAGGCTACAGGAAAACATGGCAATGAGCAAAAGTAGAAATCATATTTGCAAAATATATAGGGGCTTTTAGTATAATCTTAACCCGGTATCTGACTAATTACTTGAAATTGATTCAGATGAAAAGTTTGGATATTAAAATCCATCGTCAAGCTGTAAGTTTAGCCTGTTAACATGTTGTATTCAAAATATTTTGCTCAACTATCCATGGCAAAGTGCAAATTGCTCACCAACGTTCACCTCAAATTGACAAGTAAATTATATCAACCAAAATTTTACTCAACCCTCTATGAAACAATAGGTTGTTCTTATACAAAAACATCAATTTTTGGTGGGTATACATGTTAATGAGAATAACTGATATTACATCATGACAGTGTAAACGTTATGTTAGACAACTAGTATAGGTGATCATTAAAAATCATTTATATTTAGGATAAGTAGGTTTTGGTTTGAAGACTGTTGTATTCATCAAATGTTGCATAGGAGACCTCAGTAATAAACACATTGGTCACATATAGGATTAAGTGAAATGTATTTATATAACAGGTTTTTAAATCTTTTATCAAAACCTGTTTTTTCTTTATCACACATTTGCTCAAATAGTACGAATACTTGAATTGTCAGTGTGCCTCATGCTGTTACAAACCAGCAGAGATTAAAGAAAGGCATAATTGATGGTAATCATTAGGTAAAGTACATAAGGACTTAGCTGCCATTGGTGGATAACTTAAACTGTGAAAGCACAAAAGGACAGAAGTGGAGGTTTGCAGAAATCCTGGGGGGTTACAAGGCTGGAGGAGGCAACAGAAATAGCGAGGCCATAGGGATATAAAAATAAGGGTTAGAAATTTACAATTGTTGTGAAGATGATACAATCCGCTGGAATTTTGTAACTGATCAAAGCTATTGGCGTTTCCAGTGAAAGAAATTAATGATGTCAAAGTTCATGATTAAACAAGCTGGAACAATTTATGGCACTGGGAATATTTAAGGGAAACAAATGTATGAAATGCCAGAGCCATAAACACAATGAAAATCACAGTAACTGTATTCAAGTAACATTTATATTACAAATTCAGCATATTTTTTTCATTGTTACCAATGAAAGTCGTGCTAGGTTCCAGAATCCGACAAGAACGTTCCTTCGTTTCCCCTTTCCAAAAAATGTCCACTCTTACCATTTGGTGAAAGGTAATTGTTCTGAAAATAGAAGACTAAATTCATCAAAGAGGAAGATTTAAATGCTGGATTTCAATCCATCAGAGATAAATTAGCCTTTCCCTTTCCAAATCTGAGGGAAAACTGTTGCACTAAGAAGCCAAGGACTGACCACTTCAAAATGCATCACAGTAAAGCAAGACCAAATTACTCCTCTTTTGCACACAACCCGAGGGGCTCTTTTAACAGTCCATGTTGTTCTGCACTCCAGATTATCAAAACAGCAACTCCATTAGGACTTGGCAGAGCTTTCTTTCAATTATAGTCATTTAATAATTTGGAGATGGCTGAAAGGGAGTTGAACATTGCAGTTAATGACCTTCCATCTTCCGAGCAAGCTCCTTTCTCAGGCTTATAATGCTGTATCAATTTAGAAGTAACTGTGAGTGTCAGTTTATTATATGGAATTATTTTCGGTGTGTGCATGCTTCTGCTATTTTCACTGAGCAATAGTGTAGACATAGAGCTTCAGCAAATACATAGGGCCACAGATGCTTCTGCAGATTAAACCTATGAGTCATTTTGTTTTAAACACCTGGCTCCTTCTCCAATCTGAGTATTTCAATTGAATGCTTACTTCGTATATTAAGATATAATTATCTCCAAGGAAACTAAAGTTGAAATGATAGCCAAACACAGAAAGCTATTGTGAATGAATTTGACCTTGAAAAGCAGTTGATAAAGGTTCTCTCACACAATATCTCAAATAGACATTTGAAAAAATATTGCACAATTAAAATAGATTATCATGCAAAAGTAAATATTCTTTTTAAAGTTAATTCTGTTTGATGTATAATGATATTTGATATTATAACACTGATTTATACAACCAAAAGTCTTATTCTAGAACTTGCTAAGACGTTATACATACTCTGCACACAATTTAATGATTGGCTAAATTAGCATCCATCTATTCATTCACTCATGAAATATCCAATGGTCAAAATATGGATGACCCAAAAGAAGTTGGTTTGAGTCAATAAATACCAATAAGGCACAAATATTGCTCCAAATTACCAATTCTAAACAGCTGGTAGAAACCACTAGAGTCACTTTGTCAAGTTAGTTTGAAGCACCATATTGAATTCCTCATTTTAAAAAAATCAAAATGAAATGTTAGTTTTTATGCAGTTACTGGAATATTGTTGCAAATATCCTTACTTCCAGGTCAGGAATCAGTGGTAAAATATGAAGTATTTAGCCAGGGTTCCTCTTATGAAAAGGTTTCAGGATCTTGGAGCAACGTTGCAAAGATATCACAAAGCTGAACATCACTGGGCACAAATAGCTCAGTGTGGATGGTATTACAATAGACCACATTAGATTAGACCAAATTAGATGAGACTACCCTTACTCCCACTAAAAGACTCACATAGCAAGAAAGCATAATCTCAGAGTAAGGGGTTCATAGTCATAGGGAGTCATAGAGATGTACAGCATGGAAACAAACCCTTCGGTCTAACTCGCCCATGCCGACCAGATATTCTACATTAATCCAGTCACATTTGCCAGCACTTGGTCCATATCCCTCCAAACCCTTCCTACTCATGTACCCATCCAGATGCCTTTTAAATGTTGTGATTGTACCAGCCTCCACTACCTCCTTTGGCAGCTCATTCCATATATGCACCACCCTCTGCATGAAAATGTTGCCCCTGAGTCCCTTTTATAACTTTCCACTCTCACCTTAAACGTATGCCCTCTAGTTTTGGACTCCCCTACTCTGGGAAGACGACCTTGGCTATTCACCCTATCCAAGGCCCTCATGATTTTATCAACCTCTATAAAGTCACCCCGTCATCCTCCGATACTCCAGGGAAAATAGCTCCAGCTTATGCAGCTTCTCCCTATAGCTCACTCCTTCAAACCTTGACAATATGTTATAATTCTTTTCTGAACTATTTCAAGTTTCACAACATCTTTCCTATAGCAGGAAGACCAGAATTGAATGCAGTATTCCAAAAGTGGCCTAAACAATGTCATGTATAGCCACAACATGACCCCCCCAACTCCTATACTCAATGCACTGACCAATAATAAGGCATTTAGTATGCTTGCCTTTTCAATACCCTGTCTACTTGCAACTCTGCTTTCAAGGAACTACGAGCTGGCACTCCAAGATCTCTGTTTGGCAACACTCCCCAGGACCCTACCATTAAATTTATAAGTCCTCCCCTGATTTGCCCTACCAAATGCAACACCTCACATTTATCTAAATTAAACTTGATCTGCCATTGCTTGGCCCATCGGCCCATCTGATCAAAGTCCCATTGTACTCTGAGATAACATTTTTCACTGTCCACTATGCCACCAGTTTTGGTGTCATCTTACTAACCATAGCTCCTGTATTCATGTTCAAATCACTTACATAAATGACAAAAAGCAGTGGATCCAGCAATGATCCTTGCGGCACATCGTGGTCACAGGCCTCCAGTCTAAAAAGCAACGATCCGCCACCATCCTCTGTCTGCTATCTTCGAGCCAATCTTGTTTCCAAATGGCTAATTCTCCCTGTATTCCATGTGATCTAACCTTGCTAACCAGTCTACCATATAAAACCTTGAGTTGCATATTTTAACAAAACCTCATCAATTGCCTACTCCTTATGGCAGCTCTCACTGGATTTCTTCCCCATCTTTTCACATACGTTTTCCAGAACAACATGCAAGTCAATGAATATCTGCTGAAAACCCAGAATGCCTTCCACCACATCATCTTCAAATCTCCACAGTACACCCAGACAAGGACGAGCATTCTGAATCAGCCCTATTCATTGAAGCACGTGTCCATAAGATGTTGCAGAATAGGAAGTGGTGGGTTGCCCAATTAGAACAGAGGTGAGGAGGAATTTCTTGTCTAAGAGGGTACTGAGACTGGAATTTCTTTTATATCACAAAGGCCAGTCGAGGCTGGGCCATTAAGTATATTCAAAGTTTTTTGTCAGTAAAGGAATCAAGGGTTATGGGGAAAAGGCAAGAAAATAAAGTTGACGATTACCATCAGATCATCCATGATCTCAGTGAATGGGCTGAATGGCCCACCGCCTATGTCTCATGCACTTGTTACATGAGCACATGGACATGAATACAAAAAGAAGGTGGATTAGTCTTCATCTAATGTAACTAAAAAGTGAGGGCCTGGTATATCAATGATTCCCAGGTACAGAAGTATTTAGTGTGAATGTATGTTGAACAATACTTGGAAATACTAAGGGTGAAAAATGCACTCTGGGTGGGAGATTTCAAATATCCACCACCAAGAGTGGTTTGAGCTGGTTGTGTCGAAAAGGACATAGCTGCTAGACTGGTGGTGAGAGAACTAAAAGAGTAAAACATACTTGACCTCATGCTTACCAATCTGGCAGCTGCAGGTGCATCTGTCTGTGACCATATCAGTAAGAGTGACCACTGCACAGTCCTCATGGAGATGAAGTCATTGAGAATAGCCTCCATCGTGTTGTGTGGCACTATCACCATGTTAAATGGGACAGACTTTGAACAGACCTAGCAATTCAAGACTGGGCACCTATGAGGCACTGTGTACTCCAGCACAATCTGCAACCTCATTCCATGCTGTATGACTCTATGATTATATCCCCAACTCAACCATTACCATCACCAAGTCAGGGGATCAACTCTGGTTCAATGGAGAGTGCAGAAGAGCATGACAGGAACAGTCCCAGATATACCTAAAAATAACTTGGTGGAGCTACCAAACAGGATGACCTGAATGCCAAACAGCATAAGCAGCAAGTATTAGACAGAGTTAAGTGATCCCACAACCAATGGATCAGATCTAAGCTCTGCAGTCCTGCCACATCCAGCCATGAATGGTGGTGGACAATTGAACAACTCACTGGAGAAGGCTGCTCCACAAATATCCCCATCCTCAATGATGGAAGAGCCCAGCACTTCAGTGCAAAAGATAAGGCTGAAGCATTCACAGCAATCTTCAGCCAGAAGTATCAAGTGCATGATCCATCTTGGCCTCCTCCTGTGGTCCCCAGCACCACAAGTACCAGTCTTCAGCCAATTCAATTCACTCCATGTGATATCAAGAAATGTTTGGAGATACTGGATACTGCAAACGCTTTGGACTTTTACAATATTTGGGCAAAAGAACTGGAGACTAGTGCTCCAAACTTGCCACTTACCTAGCCAAGCTCTTCCGGAACAGTTACAACACTGGCATCTACACAACAATGTGGAAAACTGCTCAGCTATGTTCTGCACAGAAAAACAGGACAAATCCAACACAGCCGATTACCACTCCATCGGTCTACTCAGTGTCAGCAAAGTGTCGGAAGGTGTCATGAACAATGCTATCAAGCAGCAGCTGGCTCAGCAATATCCAGTTTAGGGTTGCAGCAGTGGGGGGCTAGGTCTGTGTGGGATGCTGTATGGAGCATCGATGTGGACTTGTTTAGCTGAATAGCCTGTTTCCACATTATAGAGATTCTAGGATTCTACGATTCTAAGAGCACTGTGGGTCAACCTACAGCAATGGTTCGAGAAAAAGCTCACCAACACCTGCTCAAGGGGCAACTAGGGACAGGCAGTAAATGCTTGCCAGCCAGCAACTCCCAAGTCCTACGAGTAAATAAAAAAGAATTAAATAGTGTTTCATTACGAGAATCCTTGACTTTGCCTTCTCCATGACCAGACTGTCTTCAATCCAAACTCAATGTGGAATCAAACCACATCGTAAAAGATGTTGGTAACTGTGAGATTCACTATCTAGAAAATTGTGGCAGAATCAAGAATCAGACTTGAGATCATCTGGAGAAAAATTAAAAAAAAATCATTGATGCAACTTCAAGACCAGCTAGCAACCAGAAATGCCGCGAGAGCTGAACAGTTTTTGTAAAACAAACATCACTGAACAGAAAAATTCTCCAGAGAAACCACCAGAACACAGTGTCAAAACAGAAGTTGCTGGTAAAGCTCAGCAGGTCTGGCAGCATCTGAGAAGAAAAAGATCAGAGTTAACATTTTGGGTCCAGTGACCCTTCCTCAGAACTGATGGTAGCTGGGAAAATGTCTGTTTATACGCAGAAAATAGGGAGGAGATGGGGTAGGGAGTAAACAATAGGATGAAGGATAGAGCTCGAAGAGAGAGAAGAGCACTTGGATAGACAAAGGAGTTGGTAACGATCTGGCCAGGAGGGTGAATAGCTGTTAATGGAGACTGTTAGTGACTAACAATAAACATTGTGTAATGGCAGGCTGTGTGATAACAAGGCCTGGTGTGTGGGGTAGGGAGCTAGGACCTGGGAGAATTGAGGCCCTAAAATTATTGAACTCGTTACTGAGTCCGGAGGGCTGCAGTGTCCCCAAGCAGAAAATGAGGTGTTGTTCTTCCAGTTTGCATTGAGCTTTGCTGAAACATTGCAGCAAGTCAGAGACAGAGATGTTGGCCAGGGAACAGGGTAGTGTGTTAAAGTGACAAGTAACAGGTCGTTCAGAGTCTTTTCTGCGAGCAGAACGTAGACGTTCTGCAAAGCAGTCACCCAGTCTACGCTTCATTTCCCCAGTGTACAGGAGACCACATTGTATGCAGCGAATGCAGTAGACTAGATTCTGGGAAGTGGATCGTTCCCTCCGGGACACCCTGCTCCACTTTTCCTTCACCCCCCCAATACCCCCCTCACAGCCCTACAGCATCTTCCCCTGTAACCGGCAAAGGTGCAACACCTGCCCATTTACCTCCTCCGTCCCCAGTATCCAAGGGCCCAAACATACCTTCCAGGTTAAGCAACGCTTCATATGCACCTCCTTGACAACAGAATCACGGAGGAAATACAATAGACCATCAGACAGATGATAGTCCCAACACTGAGCAGAAAAGGTAAGTGGAACACATTCAACACCGAAGGGAGGAAAGCCCTGGAAAAACTCAAGAAATACAGAAACATCGTAATCTTACCGGCAGACAAAGGACACATAACAGTAATCCTTAATACAGCACAACACATCAAGAAAACTAACACACCACTAGCAGATACCGATACCTACCAACAGATGACGATAGACTGAATACCACAGTTAAAGAACTGGGTTACAACAACCCTGAAGAAATTATACAACTCAGGAGATATCAGCAATACAGATGACCAAAAAATTAAGCCAAAGGGATCCAATACACTCCACTTCTATGAACTCCCGAAAGTACACAAGCCAGAGGTCTCCCTCAGACGCATTGTCTCACTACCAGGCACACCAACATATCGACTGGGCAAAGAACTACAACAGAAACTGAAATACTTAGTTGACAGCACTATCCACTCCTTCCAAGAATCCTCAACATCGTCAAAGACATCGGAATAGAAGAGGACGAGATAATGATGTAACTAAATTATTTACATCCATAAACATCGACCTAGCCAAAGAGACAATTGCCACACTGCTCATCCAATCAGGAAGGCAGGCACCCCATGACACCAACAGCGTCAACAAGGACAGCCCCCTGAAACTGCCAGAAACTGCCTCACAACTTACAATGACCGTATGTTCAAACAAATCAACAGAACACCAATGGGATCCCCAATATCAGGACTGATTGCAGAATCAATAATGCAAAGGTTAGAATGGACAACGCTCCCCACTATACAACACAAGCTATGTAGGTGTCAACTTCGTGATTATCAAACGCACAATACTAGAAGAAACCCACCAACACAAACAACATCCTCACCGTCATAAAATTAACAAAAGAAGAAGAGAACAATAACTGACTACCCTTCCTAGACATACTGGTAGAACGTAAGAACAACGGGGAACTCCAGACTAGCATGTACAGAAAGACCACAGATACGGACCGGATACTTAATTACACCAGCAACCACCCCAACACCTATAAATGGAGCTGCATCAGGACATTATTCAAATGGGCTACAACACACAGCAACAACCTGGAATTGTGCAAAGCAGAACAGGAACACTTATACAGAGGTTTTAAAAGGAATGGATACCCAAAAAGCACAATCAGCTGTTAACCCCGTGACAGACCACAACAAGACGACACAACACGGCCAGACACACCAGTCACCCTACTGAACATCAGGGACATGCCAGAGATGACCACAAGACTACTCAGACCCCTAGGTATCAGGGTAGCCCACAAACCAATAACCACCGTGCGACAGCTACCGACGAACGTAAAGGATCCCATGCTCACGACCAATAAAACTAACGTAACATGCAAAATACCATGCAAGGACTGTCAGAAACATTACATAGGCCAAGCTGGAAGAAAACTGACAATAAGGATACACAAACACTAACTAGCCACCAAGACACACGACCAATTCCCACTCGTCTCAATACATACAGACAAAGAAGGACGCGAATTTAACTGGAACAACACATCCATAATAGCAGAAGGCAAACAGAGACACACCAGGGAATTCTGGGAAGCCCGGCATTCCAACCAGAACTCCATCAATAAACACATTGAACTGGACCCAATACACAAACCACTAAAAAAACAGAACCGGAAGTAATGCCAACCACCCCAGCAAACCGAGACATATAAATAACAAGCGGGATGACATTTAAACGCTTCACTGGAGGCGCACTGACAATGTTACCGAGCAGGGTGACAAAACATCTGTAATCAAACTCACCGGCTAGGTGAGCAAGGCTACAACCTCATAGTTAGCATGGATTTTTGAATGGGAATTTATACTTGATGAACCCATTATTTTCGAGGACAGAATTAATAAAAGGGAGTCAGTGGAATGGTGTATTTGAATTTTGACAATGCTTTTCATAAGGCCCCCACATAGGAGCAAAAATAGGTATTGCTGAAGAAACTTGGCAGGTGTGGCAGCACCTGTGGAAAGAAAGCAGAGTTGACATATTAAGTCTAGCAACCTTTCTTCAGAACTGGTAGTAGCCAGGAAGAGGTAGTATGCATGTTGATGAAAGGTTGTTTCACACAAATAAAGCACACGGGAGAGGAGGGAATGGCCTGGCTAACAGAGAGAAAACAAAGTAGGAATAAATGGGCTATCCTTGGGTTGCCAGGCTGTAACTAATGGGGCACCTCAAGGATCAGCGCTTGGACCCTGGATGTTCTCGGTATTCCTCAATGATCTGACTGTGGGGACCAGATGTACGAGGCTGAACCTTCCCAAATTTTGGCGAAATATCGTTTTCAGGGAATTTCATGGAATCAAGGGTTATGTGGAGAAGACAGGAGAATGAGGTTGAGTAACATATCAGCCATGATCACATGGTGAGCAGAGTCAATGGGCTGAATGGTCTAATTCTGATCCTATATCTTATGGCCTCACACATAAATGCTAATATCACTTCATAGGTGATAAATTATCGTGTCATTATTACCTGCACCTACTTACTTCCTGAGCTTTGTTTCTTTGGCAGTTTCTGCCAATGGTGGTTTCCCATTCAGTCTCAGGGGCAGGGCAAGGACAATAGAATCACAGAAGTGTTCTGGAAAAAGAAGAGGCCAATCAGCCCATCCTGTCTGCGCATTTTCAGTTGGTGCCAATCTCCAGCCTTCTCTTCACAACTCTGTTTCTGTTTGAATAATCATCCAATCCCCTCTTGAATGCTTCAGTAGAACATGTCTCCAGATTCTCATCATCATCGGTGGTCCTTCGCAGATGAGAATGACTCTCTTCCTCTCTCAGAGTGAATCCGCAGGTGGCTGTACAGACCAATGTGGCTTCCGCAGGCTCTGACACACTTGGGGCAAAGTGGTTGTAGGAAGGGGTGGGTGGGGATGTTGGTTTTGCAGCACGCTCCTTTCACTGTTTTCACCTGGCTTCCACTTTTTCCCTGATGGCAAGTCTCAAGCTGCTCGACGCCTTCCTGGATGTTCCTCCTCCACTTTGGATAGTCTTGGACCAGTGATTCCCAGGTGTCTGTGGGAATGCTGCACTTCATCAATAAGGCTTCGACGGTATCCCTGAAGCATTTCCTCCATCCACCTGGGCCTCGCCTGCAGTTTCGAAGCTGGGAGCAGAGCGTCTCATCAGGGAGTCTGATGTCGGTCATGTGGATGACATTCCCAACCCATCACAGCTGATCAAGGGTATTCAGTGCCTCAGTGCTGGGGATGTTGGCCTGATCAATGCCGGACTCCAACTACTCACTGTGCACAAAAGTCTTTTCCTCATCTCACATTTACTTCTTTTTCAAAATAATTTAGAGAAAGGTGCACTCTGGTTCGCAATACACTTATGAGTGGCATCAGTCTCCCCCCATCAATTCTGTCCAGGCCCCTCTTAATTTTGAAGTCTTTTATCAAATTAAAGGAGGCAGGTTCCACCTCAGTTGTATTGGGAATCAAACAGCCGCCATTGATGCAATTCTGAACAACTCACCAGCCTTGGCTGAAGAAATTCCTCCTAATCTTAGTTCTAAAGGTTTGTTCCTTCACTCTGAGGCTGTGCCCTCAGGTCCTAGTCTCTCCTTACAAGTGGAAGCATCTGCTCCATGTCCACTTCATATAGGCCTTTCGGTATTCTGTAAGTTTCAGTGAGATTCCACAAATTCCACTGGCTAAATGAAAAGCTCCAGTTATTTTGAAAAAAAAAATTGACAGTCGTCCAGCCATTCCATTCCACACAGAGAGAGAGACAGTATCTTGAAAACCAGAAGACTGCCATCACCTTAAGAATTCTAGTCAGATGTGGAATAAAAGCAAAAAATGCTACAAATCATAACAGGATATCAATAATGGAGAAAGGCACGTTAACTCCTTAGATGCAAACTCGTCAGGTACTGAACTGCCATGCGTTTCCAGAATTTTCTACATTTATTCCAGAGTACCAGTATTTAAAAGTTGTTTTATTTGTAGCCAGAGATAGATTCTATTTTCACACTAAAGTATGTTTTCAATATCCATTAACCAGCGATTTATTGATCTTTCAGACTCCTGAAGCATGAATCTGCTGCCATCACTGATTCATCTTCTGTTCAATCTATCAGCACTCAGTGGAGATATTCACCACACTGAATTTAAAAAGACGCATTACTCACTTGAACATTTTAAAATGTCCATCCACATTTAAGCTGCAGTCTACATGCAGCCCAGGGCCAGATTTGCTTTCTTTCTAAATGGATTTGGATGTTAAGCTGTGAATTTCTACATAATCAGTAAGGTTATACCATATGCTCATCAGTGGATAATTAACTAGTTGCAAGGAATAATCATCATTTTTCATATGATTACATTCTATAATGTATGGGTAGTGTCTCAGGGGAAGGAGGATCAACCCATCAGGCTGTAATTCACTGTACATTTCTGCCTGATGACATGCCTTCCTTAACAGCTATTTCCAGGAGGTAGAACCAGTGAAGCATGCAGGGCATATTTCTGCATATCTTGGGACTAATACATATATATATATATAATAAACTCTGCTATTATTTCACTGGTTTAACTCATTGAATATTGGAATAGCTACTTTGTGAATACACTTAATGGGACAATACTGTTCACACATTTGTTGCTGATCATTTTAAAATAAAAATGCCTTTTGTAAAGATGTGTGTGGTACGCCCTGCACAGCATGTAACTAAAGCATACACACCAGGACGTTCAGCTGATCTGAACCAAGTTGTAAGGTAAGGGAAGTGATATAATTGACTTCAATGCATTGGATTTAGGGGGAGGGGAAGAGAAATCCATTCAGCTTCCTGCTATCCATTGCTGCCACCTGTAAAGTGTAGAGATTGGGTGATGACAAAATTAGGGCCCATTGTCAGGCTATCCTTGGCCAAATAACAACACTGCCAAGCCACACAGATATTCAGTGCCTCAGTGCTGGGGATGTTGGCCTGGTCAAGGTCAGACTCTAACTACTCACTGTGCACAAAAGTCTTTTCCTCATCTCACATTTACTTCTTTTGCAAAATAATTTAGAGAAAGGTGCACTCTAGTTCGCAATATGCTTATGAGTGGCATCAGTCTCTCCCCATCAATTCTGTCCAGACTCCTACTGATTTTGAAATCTTCTATCAAATTAAAGGAGCAGTATGCAACAGCCCAGCATTCATTGATATAGTTACGAGGGAAAGGAAAGAAAGGAACACAGAAAAAGAAACGTTTGTGTGAACTCAATAGTTCGAGAGTTATTAGTTTAGTTACCATACTAACTGTGGTCCTGTGTCTGCAACAGATGGAAGGGTTACATGTTACACACCATAGTTTTATTATAACGCTGCAACAAAGAAACACTGGATATACTTGAGGCATAAAGGAAAAGGTATTTTCCATGCACAGAAGTAGGAACTTAATCCTCATTATTAGAATTTGATGGTTCTAATTTCTTCCGATTGTTGAGAAAATGTGCATCCAGTTTTATCATAAATCAAGGGCTACAAGAGCAGGTCAGAGGCTAGGAATGCTGCAGTTAGTAACTCACCTCCTGACTCCCCAAAGCCTGTACATCATCTACAAGGCACAAGTCAGGAACGTGATGGAACATTCTCCACTTGCCAGGATGGGTGCAGCTCCAACAACACTCAGGAAGTTTTGACACCATCCAGGACAAAGCAGACCACTTGATTGGCACCACATCCACAAATATCCACTCCATCCACCGAATTCGCCGAAGATCCTCAGACAGCACCTTCCGAACCCACAACCACTTCAATCGAGGACAAGGGCAGTAGATACATGAGAACAGCACCACCTTTAAGTTCCCCATCAAATCACCATCCTGACTTGGAAGTAGATTGCTCTTCCATCACTGTGGCTGTGTCACTATCCTGGAATTCCCTCCCTAAGGGCATTGTGGGTCAACCCACAGAAGGTGGACTGCAGCGGTTCAAGAAGACAGCTCACCACCACCTTCTCAAGGACAACTAGGAATGGGCAATAAATGTTGGCCCAGCCAACCATGCCACATCCCACAAATGAATAAAAAAAAAGCTGCTATGGAGGTTGAATTGTAAACTGATAACAATACCACCCAGGAGCATTACGTTCAGATGGACTTGTGCAGGAAAATATTGGCACCATTGTCTTTATCTGGGAGCGACCAATATCCATGAAACAATAACTGCTTACATCTATATTGAATTCATTCCTTAAGGAGGAGACTTCCACAGCAGCTTGCTGGCTGAAAAATACAGGACAGGTTTATTATCCTTGCCAAGGACTTGTCTCCAGCACATACAGTCCCAATAAGGATGGATCTGCATGATCCGTACGTAAACCAGATGAGAAAAGGTTTAACAAAAAATGCTCACAGGAGGCAACCAATTCACTTTAGGCAGGGAAAAAGTTTCCAAAGTGATCCTTGCTAATTTCAACTTCAGTCCATCCTCCAGGACCAATAAACTGCTTTCACTTCTCATTGGTCATATGCTTTTCCTGTCCACTTAGTATTGGCATTATATTTGAATTGTATTCATTTTCAATAAAATATTTGATGGAAAAGGCATGGAAGTGGAGTTGAGGATTATCAGATCAGCTATTATCTCACTGAATGGCAGTGCAGACTCAATGTGCTGAATGGCCTTCTTCTGCTCCTACATCTCACGTTCCTACTTAATAAATTACTCTTAAGTCACTTTCTGGGGAACTTTTGACTCCCAAGCTCAAACCTTACAGTACATATTAGATGCTTGAGATCTCAGTCAAAGAAGAGCACTTTAAGGAGAGTCTTTAGGGAAGAAATTCCAGAGCTTGGGACCTGCTGAAAGCCAATGGTGGAGCAATTAAAACTGAAATAACAAGGTGTGGAGCTGGATGAACACAGCAGGCCAGGCAGCATCAGAGGAGCAGGAAAGCTGATGTTTCGGGCCTGGACCCTTCTTCAGAAATGGAGGAGGGGAATGGGGCTCTGAAATAAAAGAGATGGGGAGGCGATGATAGAAGGTGGATAGTGGAGCAGATAGGTGGAGCGAAGACGGACAGGTCAAGGAGGCAGGGATGAAGATTGCCAAATGACCAGAATTCACAAGTGAGGGCTTCAGTAGCAGATGAGCTGAGGCAGTGCTGAAGTCGGGTGATAGTACACAGCTGGAATTGGAAATAGGTGGTCTATGCCTTCTAAAGCCCAATCTGGGGTGAAGTATGACACAGGGAGTTGTCAACTGATTGGTTTAATGCCTGACTGTTGCCAAGGAGGGGAATCGAACCGGTAATTAGTGGAATAGATTCTGGAACAAAAGCAATGGCCTCTACCTTCCCAATAGTTAATTGGGAGGAAATTTCTGCTTGTCACATACAGAATGTCTGATAATTTAGCAATGGCGGCATAGTGATGAGAAGTGGTGGTTAGGTAGTTTTGGGTGCCATCAGATTACATGTGAAAATGGACAGAGTACTATTGGGTGATGTCACAAAGTAGCAACATGTAGAAGAGATTTAGGAGGAGAAGGAGAGGAAAGAATGAGAAATAGTTCAAAGAGCTCTCATTAGACACACATAATATGTTCATACAGCACATCAACTTATACAGACCACATGTGGAGAAACAACAGGTGGCCTTGAAAACTCAGTTAGTTTTGTTCATCTTTTTTCTATATACTTTCCATATTTAAAGGTAGAGGTGCTGTGCTAAATTTGGCTCCAAATTACACAGTTGATGGCTTCCAGAATCAAAAGGAAGGTGGATTAATTCCCAGCTCACTACAGTATGGTTCTTCAAGCCAAGGTTTTCTTCAGCATACAGTGAAGGTTATTCTGTAGGTTTGTGCTCATCTCCTTAGTATCCGCACAAGTTAAAGCTATGAAGAAAGCATTGCAATTGATGTCTCAATACTAAATGCCACTGATTATTTGCACAATCAATCAAATTCCTAGCTCCAGGGATTGCTATGAAGGGGCAATGACCCATAGGAAAATAGCTAGAGGAGTCTCGCAGTTAATTCGATTGGCTTCAAAGCAAACGCCAAGTGAACCTTCTGCCCTCAAAGAGGGTGGAGGATACTGTGACATTTTTGTCATTGTACACAATCTGAATCTCTTTGCTTTGGTTGGCAAAAGGTCAACTGGCAAAAAATTGATTTCAATGTCAGTTACGATGAAGAAATTCAATTTGCACAACAAATAAGTCAGACTTTGGTCTAGGTGGGACACTCAAGTCCAGTTTATGCAGTAGGTTTTGTGTGGCCAGAAATTAGAGAATTTACTTCCATAAAGAGGGTGAGGTGACATTCCTGTCACAATTCTACCTACTATAAACAAGCTTTAAACAGTGGACTGATCAATTTTAATAATTTGCTTCAAGCTTCACCAACCCTTCCCATTTGTTGCTCAGTCTGATTGTTCATTCAGCCGATTTTCTTTTAATTTTTCTTTGCTTTCATTCCAGATTGAAATGGGTTCTTCATATTGCTTTCATCGATATAAATTTCCTTCAGATACAATAGAGTCTCTGGCCTAGAGAATGACAAAACAACTTGCTTTAACATTGCATTGGCTTTCTGAGACACACACCTGGGGTGATTCACCACACAGATTCATTGCGTTCCAGCGTTAAGATGCCCCACCATCACTTGGAGCTTCTCTTACATCTCAGCAACATGTGTGACCTCCGCACACTGGAAAATTACAGTGAACTATCGAACTTCCGCTTTAAAGCAACAGTGACTCATTAGTTTCTTACTGGGTATAGACTACCAATGTATGACATGAGCTATCCAAAAATTGACAAAAGATGGGGATGAGTGAAAGAAAGACTTGCAATTATATAGGCACTTTCCCAGACTCAATGTGTCACAAGGTGATTTATAGCCAATGAATTATTAAGAAGGATGGCCATTACTGTAATGCAGACAGCTCTTGAACACTTCTGCTCAGTCCACAATTGTGACCTTGAGCTTCCAATTGCATGCTGTTTTAGTTCTCAGCCCCATTCCTACATTAACTTTCTACACTCAGCCCTCTATATTGTTCCAATGAAGCTCAATGGAAGTCCAAAGAACAGCATCTTAGTTTTTGGATGACATACTTTACAATATTCTGGACTTAACATAGAATTCAACAATTTCCAAACATAACCACTGCTCCTATTTTTTTCTTTACAGATAGCAGGTGCTATTAATAATTTTGATTTTGTCATTTTTATCTTCCACCATCATCCCCTTCACTATGTCTCAGAGCTTCCCTTTTTAGTCTTTCTCCCCCACCTCCTTTTCCCTACCCTCTGTACTTGAACAAAAAATATTGACATCCCTGCTGTTTTCCCAGTTCTGACTGAAGATCGTCAGTCTCTCTCACTGAGTTACCTGAACTGCTAAATATGTCCAACAGCTTTGACTTAATCAAACAATTTTTGATTTAAACACAAGTGTCTTTTCACTTCTGAGCCCCTGACACAAAGCACTGTGATGAAATTCATTCAGGATCTAGAGCAGTTCACAAAAATTTCATGTTGGAAACATGTTTTTCTAACCATAATGGATTACTATAGAACATTCATCAGCATTTAGCTTGTGTATTCCGTTTTTTCTGATAATGGTAAATAGGGATCAGTGAATTTTGATGTCTGTCATGATTCATGATTTCTATGCCTGATTCTTTTCATGGACCAAACTGTTTCCTAAAAAAGAACAAATTCTTACCCAAAATAGCTTTCACGATCACCTCAGCAAAGATGGAGACAAGTTCAGCAAACATACATGACATAAATGAAACCGTCTACTCTAAAAGTGCCATTTTACCTAAAGATATCTAAAAGATGCAACTGAATCAATGTCAAAAATTTCATATCTATTCAATACATAATTGTATAATCTTTTAACATATTGACAAATGAAAGTCTCACCTGCCAGTTAGCCAGCATGGAAAGACAATGAGGCCAGACTCGGGAGTACACACTGAAACATATTTCATGCAGCTGCTTGATAGACCAAAGATAAAGAACATGGATTGGTCATAGCAAGGATCAAAAGATTACCTCTCTCTAGTTTCTAATAATCTAATAATCTCGGAAGACAGTATCTGAAGGAAAGGTAAATTGGGGGAAAAAATATTTGCTGAGAATTCTGAGATACCTACAAACTTCACCACTGCTGAGGATACAAGTCAACAATTAAACATCTGGGATCTCAGGTTAAAAACCTAACACATCAAAGACTCTGAGGACTGTTAAACTGCATGGACTTTATTCCTGGTATCCAGACCAATCTCCCCTTTTTTAAATAAAATGATCACCCATGGTTTGTGTATGTTTGATGTTGAGTTTTTATATCTTTTTAGAGTTAGGCAGTAACAAAATTCTTCCTTCTTTACTCAAGTAACTGGCTCCCTCATTTTGATTCAGTTAACCACATTCTTTTTACTGACATGTGATGTAGCTGAGAGCCAAAAAAAAATTTGCAGCAACTGATTGAGATGAGCTATTAAAGAGGGAGACCTTACCACTCCATACCATGCCCTAATGCCTTTGAAGATATAACTATTTAATATCTGCATGTAAAAAGTTAAGATTAAAAAGTTACAAAGCCTTGTCTGTGTATGGAGTTCATGCATTTCATTCATTTATACTGTTATGGACCAGACAAGATCCCCTCGAAATATTTTAAGAAGGTAGCCCAGACTAACTTTTTCTTATTTTAAAGATAGATGTGAAGTGTGTTTTCCAGATGTGATGCAACTGGTCAAACTATTTAATGTAAGCAAAACACAGTTTCTTTAAAACCTATAGTTAAAATACAAACAAAAGAAAGAGGAATTTAGAATAACAACTATTGGAAAACTTAACCAAATAATCAATACAGTACCTGTTACTAATTAACTGTTCCAATCTAGTAACATCCTATAAACACACCTCTTGCAAAAAGGCTAACTTAAACATAGATTCTTACATGCAGTTCTCCAATCCAGGAGGTAGAAACATCAAGAGAAAATTCAGAAAGAATAGCAGCCAGGTAAGATTCACTGAAGCTCCAACTGTTTTGAGACACCAAAGGCTTCTGGATTTGAGAACTGGCCACATTCATTCAGGCTGTTTCCATTGTTCCAACTTTACACAAAAACCTCAAGGCCTGACAAATTGTTTACTTCAGCCAACTTCAAGTATTCAGTTCAGTACCTCTGCTTTACAAACTTTCTTCAAAAAAAAACCTAGGACAAAATAACCTTTTAAAGTGACAGCATTGTCATAATATGCTGTGCACTATGAATGTCTGCTCAAATCCTTCAGCAATTTTGACTGTTCTAGAACAATGGCTCTGGAGAGAACAATATAAGCCAACAATCAGAAAAAGATTTGTCTTCTGCTTCAATGCCAAATGATTACATTCAATTGTTTTACAGAGGCAGTGAAAGTTCTTGTGATAGTTTAGTATTTCTAGTAAAATTGATTCCCCTCTAAAATTAAGGGGACTGGAATAAATTAAAACACTCACTGATATTGAAATAGAGATCAAAGAGTAACTTCAAGTGACTGGACATCTATAATTAAGAGAGGAAATCCCCACGTCACCGTGTTACTTACCTTACTCCTCTAGATGCGTCGCTGGAACATTGTCTCACGGAGGGATTCAGCATTTAAATATATGGAAGGATTATTCAGTCATAGGTACTTGCTGAGCCTTCAGAAAATGATCAACTGAAATGCGCAAGCATTAAAGACATTTAACAGTGTGATAAGTCTTAATTAAGGCCAAACAACCCTGCTGGTCCTGATAACTAACTTATACATGCATGGAGTCTCTATCCTCCAGATTCACATTCTTGCTGGAAATTTTAAAACAATAAAAACTTGAATAAAATTTTGTTTTTGGTAACATAACATACAGCTCCATTAACAACCCCACAGACACTGAAGCAGTCCACATCCAAATGCAAAATATCTGAACAATATCCAGGTTTGAGTTGAAAAGTGGCAAGTAATATTTGCACCACACAGATGTCTGGCGATGACCATCTCCAACAAGAGAAAATCTAATCATCACCCATGACATTCAATGGCATTGGCATCCAAAAATCAGCCACTACCAACAACCTGGGCGTTACAATTGACCTGTAACTGAACTGGACTAGCCATATAAACAGTTAGTCCTCAGTAAAGGGCTCACCTTTGTCACCCTCCACCCACAGATCAACGAATACCACTCATGCTTGGACATAGAGCAGTTTTTCCGCGGCCTCCGCCTCCACGCTTACTTCTTCAACTGTGAGCCTAACCCTCCCTCTACTGACCCCTTCTCCCGCTTCCAACACACCCCCTCCTCCTGGACACCATCCCAAGGCCTCCTACCCTCCCTTGACCTCTTCATCTCCAACTGCCGTTGAGATATCAATCGCCTCAACCTCTCCACCCCTCTCACCCACTCCAACCTCTCCCCCGCAGAACGTGCAGCCCTCCGCTCCAATCCCAACCTCACCATAAAACCCGCGGACAAGGGAGGCGCAGTTGTAGTATGGCGCACTGACCTCTACATCGCAGAGGCCAGACGCCAACTCTCCGACACCACCTCCTACCGCCCCCTTGATCATGACCCCACCCCCAAGCACCAAACCATCATCTCGCAAACCATCCACAATCTCATCACCTCAGGTGACCTCCCACTCACGGCCTCCAACCTCATTGTTCCCCAACCTCGCACCGCCCACTTCTATCTCCTTCCCAAAATCCACAAACCTGAATGCCCTGGTCGACCCATTGTCTCCGCCTGCTCCTGCCCCACCGAACTGATCTCCAACTATCTGGACTCCATTTTCTCCCCCTTGGTCCAGGAACTCCCTACCTATGTCCGTGACACCACCCACGCCCTCCACCTCCTCCAAAACTTCCAATTCCCCGGTCCCCAACACCTCATCTTTACCATGGACGTCCAGTCCCTCTACACCTGCATTCCCCATACAGATGGCCTAAAGGCCCTCCGCTTCTTCCTGTCCCGCAGGCCCGACCAATCCCCCTCCACTGACACCCTCATCCGCTTAGCCGAACTCGTCCTCACCCTCAACAACTTCTCTTTCAATTCCTCCCACTTCCTACAGACAAAGGGGGTGGCCATGGGTACCCGCATGGGCCCAAGCTACGCCTGCCTCTTTGTAGGTTACGTGGAACAATCCCTCTTCCGTACCTACACCGGCCCTAAACCCCACCTCTTCCTCCGTTACATTGATGACTGTATCGGCGCTGCCTCGTGCTCCCACGAGGAGCTCGAACAGTTCATCCACTTCACCAACACCTTCCACCCCAACGTTAAGTTTACCTGGACCATCTCTAATAACTCTCTCTCCTTCCTGGACCTCTGTGTCTCCATCTCGGGCAACCGCCTAGAAACCGATATTCATTTCAAGCCCACCGACTCCCACAGCTGCCTAGAATACTCCTCCTCCCACCTACCTTCCTGCAAAAATGCCATCCCCTATTCCCAATTCCTTCGTCTCCGCCGCATCTGCTCCCAGGATGAGGCGTTCCACTCCCGTACATCTCAGTTGTCCTCGTTTTTCAAGGACCGTAACTTCCCCCCGCCGTGGTCGAGAACACCCTCAACTGTGTCTCCCACATTTCCGGCAACTCATCCCTCACACCCCGTCCACGCAATAAGAACCAAAAATGAATCCCCCTCGTCCTCACGTACCACCCCACCAACCTCCGGATCCAACGCATCATCCTCCGACACTTCCGCCATCTGCAATCTGACCCCACCACCAAAGACATTTTTCCCTCCCCACCCTTTTCTGCTTTCCGGAGGGACCACTCTCTCCGGGACTCCCTTGTCCACTCCACACTCCTCTCCAGCCCCACCACACCCGGCACTTTTCCCTGCAACCGCAGGAAGTGCTACACCTGCCCCCATATCTCCTCCCTCACCCCCATCCCAATCCCAGGCCCCAAGAAGACTTTCCACATCAAGCAGATGTTCACCTGCACATCTGCTAATGTGGTATACTGCATCCGCTGATCCCGTTGTGGCCTCCTCTACATCGGGGAAACCAAGCGGAGGCTCGGGGACCGCTTTGCGGAACACCTACGCTCGGTTCGCAATAAACAACTGCACGTCCCAGTTGCGAACCATTTCAACTCCCCCTCCCATTCCTCAGACGGCATGTCCATTCTGGGCCTCCTGCAGTGCCACAACGATGCCACCCGAAGGTTGCAGGAACAGCAACTCATATTCCGCTTGGGAACCCTGCAGCGCAATGGTATCAATGTGGATTTCACAAGCTTCAAAATCTCCCCTCCCCCTACCGCATCCCAAAACCAGCCCAGCTCGTCCCCACCTCCCTAACCTGTTCTTCCTCCCACCTATCCCCTCCTCCCACCTCAAGCTGCACCCCCATCTCCTACCTACTAACCTCATCCCGCCCCCTTGACCTGTCAGTCCTCCCTGGACTGACCTATCCCCTCCCTAACTCCCCACTTACACTCACCTTTACTGGCTCCATCCCTGCCTCTTTGACCGGTCTGTCTTCTCTCCACCTATCTTCTCCTCTATCCATCTTCTATCCACCTCCCCCCTCTCCCTATTTATTTCAGAACCCCTTTCCCCTCCCCCATTTCTGAAGAAGGGTCTAGGCCCGAAACGTCAGCCTTCCTGCTCCTCTGATGCTGCTTGGCCTGCTGTGTTCATCCAGCTCTGCACCTTGTTGTCTCGGATTCTCCAGCATCTGCAGTTCCTCCTATCTCTAGCCATATAAACACAGTGGCTACAACAACAGGTCAGAGACTAGGAATTTTGCAGCAGTTAACTCACTGACCAACACCTAAAGCCTGTCCACCATTTACAAGGAACATGGCAGGAGTGTGATGGAATACTCCCTATTTGCCTAGATGGGTACAGCTCCAACAACATTCAAAAAGCTTGAAACCATCCAGGACAAGGTTGCCTGCTTGATTGGCACCACATCCACAAATATTCAATCCATCCAGTACAAACACAATGATAGCAATGTGTATCATCTGCAAAATGCACTGCAGAAATTCATGAAGGCTCCTTAGACAGCACCTTACAAACAGATAGCCACTACCATCTAGGAGGACAAGGGCATCAGCTACATGGAAACACCACCTTCCAAGCCACCTCACTATCCTGACCTCGAAAGTTATCACCATCCTTCACTTGTTGCTGGGTCAAAATCCTGGAATTCCCTCCCTAATGACATTGTGGCCATACCTTCACCAAATAGACCGCAGTGGTTCAAGGCGGCAGCTCACTGCCACCTTCTCCAGGGCAACTAAGGATGGGCAATAAATGCTGGCCCAGCCAACAATGCCCAGTCCTATGGAGGGATTAAAAATAACAATCGGAACCTTGGGCCCAGGCAGGGAGAGGGGAGCCCTCAATGAATGATGGAGTGTCTCTCCTTGTAAATCAGCTGGCAGGTAGCCAAAATCCCCTGGGCACTCCCATGAAGAGGCAGCACAGCAGTGAGCCTCCCTAAAACTTAATTAGTTTTAATTGAGCTGCCAGTTGGCTTCTGGTCTGCCAACTTCTCCACATTTGCAAAAATGCATGGCAACAAGATGATTTCAGGCACCCTGTCCATATCTTGCATTCCTTTTATTGCCAGTCTACCCACCTTCTAATTCATTCCCAAAAGACTGGTTAAATTTAGCACATTGGCTCATTAAGAAGTCTTCAACCTAATTGATAAAGGAGCTAATCCATTTATGACCTTGCGCACACAGGTCCCCAATCCACTGTAGAGGATGCTGCATCAAAATGGCTATGGATAGCAGGTTCAGCGTAAAAGCCGATGGAATGCCTGGACATAAGTTTTCGTGCAATAAGTGGCTGGTACCATCTGTTCACTGTGGAAAAGTTTCAGAAAAAAATTATACTCTATAGCCATGTTTGCATGCCTTCATGCAAAATATTTGTTCAACTCTAAATAGGCAACAAATCAATAATTAATTGTTTCCCTCAATCTTGAAACTGATCTATTTTCATTTAAGATGAAGAATAAAATTCAACAAAGGGGAAATATCTTCATGAAACATTTCAACTGTTGAAAAAGGCATACACAATATATGGGTATGTCAATCTGGACTGACTGAAATTATTGGGTTATAATTAAAAGCCTGGCATTTCAATGACAGATTAAACTCTTTATCCTTAATAACCTCCTTATAAAATTAGCTTTCTTATCATTTCTGAGCATCTGATAAGCAAGATCAACTTATTTCAATATTATTATTGGTTAACATTCACCTAGCCAACGAAAACAAAACTCAGGCACAGCCAGTCCCTATTAAGATTAAAGAAATGCATCATATTCTTAAAAACTTGTATTTAACACACAGCACACTACTCTGATGCCCATTTCCTTGCAGAAACTTAGTTAAGCAGTTAATTGTCTAATTATAAAACAGAACCATCACATTGACATTTTTATCTTCATATGAGAAGAACATTCACCAAATTTGCATCATAAAACCATTAAACTATACAGAAAAATAATGCGAGTTTGGCCTGAAAAACTTAATGAGAACACCAGAGTACTAAACAAAAGGTTAAAAGTTGCTAATTGGCAGGTATAAAATGTATGGCAAAAAAAGAAGAGTCAGTGGGCCAGAAGAATAAACAAATTCGGGAAACTCAGAAATCGGAGAATAACAACAGGATGTTTCATTACCAGAACGATTATTCATCAGCAAGCTACGATCTGTTACTTGTAACACCCTTCACTAGTTGCTCATAAACTTTGTGGCAGTCTCTTAATCCTTATCCCATAAAACACAAGATGTACTTTCCTGTCATTAAAAAAGGTTCCTAGTAAATATTGCACCAATATTTCTGCAGCAATTGCACTGCTGTTATCTGTTTGTGCAATGTGGTACATAATTCATCACAGATTAAATATTATTCCTCCAGTTTCACTGACATGGCTTAATTTTATAAATACAAGTTATTTTCAATGCTGGTCATTCTTTACTTCTCAACTGACATCAATAAAACAATTACCTGGTCATTGTCACTTTGTTATTTGTGGGGCTTCACTGTTTACTAATTGACTGCTGCATTTCTTACTTTACAATTCTACGGAGTATAATTTAAATGTACTTCATTAGCTGTAAAGCGCTTAGAAGATCATGTGTGTGTGAAAGTCTGCCCTTCTTTTATTTGTCACATTTCGTTAATCATAATCCATTTCTCTTTGTTTCTCTCAGTCGCCTATTTCCCAACCCATTATCAGATACTGACCTAACAATACCTCCGGTAACTTTATTTCATTGCTGATTTTTTTTTGTGCAGAACCATATCAAATTATTTATGGAAGTTTATATAAACTGGATCATGGACACTTTCTGCTCTAGCACGTTATTGTTCGCTTCACAAACCAATGCTGACTCTTTCACCAGATCAAGGTTGTTCAAATGCTCCACCATTCTCCATCCTCATTATAACATTCCATAAAATTGCTGCAATTTACAACAATGCTTCAGTGTTTTCCTGTCTTCTTTATCTCTGTTGCCTTAAATAATGGCTAAATTTGTACTTTTCCAAACCCAAGCACACATTTGCTGGATCTAGAGATCTCTGGAAAAGTGAGCTAATCAGTACATCAGCACTTTTCCCATACGTTTCTATATACTCTGGAAGCCTTCATATCAACTGTCTTAATCATACTCACTGACCACAATTAACTCCATCTTCCATGAATTCTTCAATGTAAATGCCTCCTTTTACTGTTTTAAAATCATTAATAATTTGACAAGGCAGAATACTCCCATTATCTTGAATTCCATTTGGAAGCAACAATAACCACTTGAGAAAGTGAAAAGGTATAGTTCAACCCTTCTTCCGTACTCCATTTTAAATAGAGACAAATTCTAAGGATTTGACAACAACATACCCAATACTCCAAACTATTGAAGAATTAAATGTTAGTTGCACAAACCTCAAAGCCTTACAAAATCAACTCCATCAAAACTAATCAAATATTCCCTGAGGTGAAAGGCATGAATCACTTCTTTATTTTGTCCACAGCTCAAACTAATTAAATATTTTCCAGACTTTCTCTGCAACTGTATTTACTTCCCCCTCTAAATAGGTTTAACGAAATCAGACTTGATTGTATTCCATATCTATTTGCCTGAATGCAATTTGCCTTGACTCTATGTTTATTTTAAATACAGGAACATTCTATAATAAATCTGAATTTCTTAAAATAGGGAGACTCAATAACTTGTAGTTGAGACAAGATTAAATTATCGTTGCTTGGCATTGATTCCAACAGGTTCAACAGTTTTCTGGAGAAATGAGGAAACCTGAGGTGGGAGAGAGTATTTCCCCCAAATAACTCAAGTGTGTCACTTGATTGGTGACAAAGGAATGTTAGGTTTGGCAATGGCACTGCCTGATCTCACTGATCGAAAGATGGAGTATCAGAAAAAGCAGAGTGTGGCAGTGAAAAGTATGAAAATGTCTAAGCGAAATGCAAGGAAAAGAAGAATGGTAACAACAGATAGTAAGTAGCTCTTCAGCATTTTTTTAAATCATTGCTGGATAAAAAAAAGGTTAAGATATTGCAATCAATTTCAAAGGGGTTAGTAAGTTCCTCTCTATTCACTCTATAAGTTTGATGACAGAGTTGGCTTCTTCTTAAAAAGAATTTTTTTCCCCAAATCAATTGACAAAATTAGATGCTTGAATATTACAGCTGACAAATTTTCAGACATATCAAAGCTGTTTGGATTCACCATCACCCTTGTAAAGGCTGAAAATTTGTAATTGCTTGGAACATTGAGGGCTTCATATACTTTGGGAATTATTGCCTCTAACGATGGTTTGTCTGATAGAGATACTGGCTAAGATCAGCAAGGTGAATGAGGGCATTTGGAAGACATCACACCAAACACACCATCCACTGGCCCATCAAAGAAGATCATGATGTCCAACGCTCCTTTTACATTACTTTCCTCGTTATGGCTGATTCTGTATTGGAAACACACAAAGCAGTGGTACAATTTCACAAGCATGCTCCTCACTCTATCCTTGGCATCATCAGCAAGATCAGATTACAAATGTCAAAATGTTATACTAAGCCCAGTCAACAAGCATCGAGGCATTGCTCCTGAAAGCCCAACAGCACTGGAAAAGGCATGTAAACTAGAAAGGACAACCGTGGCATTTTGAATCAGTTGCTGTATGGAGATCTAGCATCTGGTAATTAAGGTTGGTCAACGCCTTGAACTACAAAGACGTTCTTAAGGAAAACCTGAAGTGGTATGGCATTAAATATAAGGAACTGAAGAAGGAACTCACTGGAGAGTCCTGACATATAGAACTTTTGTTAATTTTGAAAAAAGATCAACATCAATATCTCATTGCAGCCTATCATAAAGCAGTATCTGTCCATTATACAAAATGTGTGTTCCAATGGTCAAACTGTTTCCAACTCCGTGACCCCCAAACTGAGTCTACAAAGCCCCTCAGAGTTCATTAACTTTCATCACCTTTCTGGAACTTGAAGGACAACCTTCTTCATCATCATGTAATTGTCCATGCGTACAGCTGTGAAGTAACAATGCAGCCAGATCCCTCGAGTTAGAAAGTGAAGATTTTTTTGATTAATAACATCAGAGGTAGAAGTATAAAACATTATTAAGGAAGTAAAACCTGCCTTGAATCCTGCAACATACACTAGCATGCAAGCAAACAGAACAGGTCACAGGATGCAGTACTTACTCCACACTTTAGCTTGCAAAGACTTACACTATAAACTCAGCTGTACTTTTTACTTGTCCCAAAAACTCACTTATCTTATATAAACTTAAAGTTTTGTTCACTTGTCATGGGAACATCACAAATGTAGGCCTCAGCCTTCTGGAATTTATTTTAATTCTCAGTATTCCAGCTCTCTTCTGAGGAATATTCCATTAATTCTTTTGACCAAGTGTCAATCTGTTTTTTTTTTACACACAGTGACTGTGGATATCTCAGCTCCTTATTTGGATTTCTGTCAGATACACAGCCTCCTGCCCACCATTCTCCAAAATATCTCTGCTGACGGCTGTAGATTTCTTCACTAATTGCAAGCTTGGGCAAATCTTCCAACTGATTTTCCCTCGTGAAATCCAAAGCAAAAGAGAGTCGAACTCCCAAAACATGCAATGAACAATGAAGTTAGTATTGTCTCTGCTTGTGATGCAGGCTAAACTATCACCATTTGTTAACTCTCTCAATCCAGTGGAATGCAGTCTCTCTCAAAGAAAGCCACAATTCTGTCTGTTGCCCCAACCGAACTTCTTCCATATCAAAAAAAATCAGATAGATTAAACAAAGGAACATTCTGATCCACAGCACATCTCTTGGTCAACAAGGCATGCATAGTGTCACATAAATGTGAATGACTTATTTTAGCTTCAATGTAACTCTTGGATTCTGTAACTCTCATAAATATTTCATACTTCTAATTACATTTTACTACCACCTCTCAGAATTTACTACCACCCTCTCCCCCCAGACCACAACACACACACACACAAAGCCACCTACAGTAAGAGATAGTCCTTGAAGGCTGATGCGAATTTGTTTAGGAGAGATTTATCAGGGAATAGAGTAAACAGTTGTGCATGAGCTTTTTATTTGAAAGATCCTAGGTTTCTTTTTGGCCTGGGTGAAATACACAGAGCTTGAAGAAAGCCTTTTAGTCTTGAACAGCTTTGCAGGTATTTTGGCTGAAGGTGGTTGTATAAAATAGTTGCTCCTAAAGAGAGATGGTTTCAAACTGTTATGAGATAGATTACCTCAGTGTGAGGAATTTAGTTTTGAAATTCCAGCAGATACGATTGGAAATCCCTGAAATGATTATTTGAAACGGAGAATATCTAAGCTCTGATGTATGTGGTCTCAAGGAAGAAGTTACCAGATTCTCAAGACTAGGAATTGAAGTGTTGCTAAATGAAGCTGTATTGATGTGATGGAGAAGGGAATTCACTCTGGCATGATTTCTGTAAAGGCGTGCGATGGGGATAAAGGTGATTGTATTTTACATTATGTTTTGAGATCTTTGAACTTGTTTTAGATGTTAGTGATTTGTTTTTCGATTATCGTCTTAATTTCTTTTGCGTAATAAACTTCTGTTTTATTGTTAAAACCAAATCTGCAGCATTTGTATTTGTATTTCAGTGAAAGACCATGTTATAATGAAAAAAAAACAAAATATGACCCATTGCACCAGATTTCAGTCTGAGATCTGATTTTTTTTCTCCAATAATATCAGCTGGGATCATATCACATATGAATTGTCGAAGAGATATTCACAACATTACCATCCTTTTAATCATTTTTTATATGCCTCTCCAGCTGCTAGGGCTCTCAGTTTACACTACTCCAAATCCATGCGTTCTTCATGTATTTTCAAGATAAATTCTTTCTGCAATAAATTTGGTCAGATTATTTGGGATCTGGCTAGTGTAAAACATTTTTGTCTAGAGGGATGTTCTCTCTGACGAACCAATACTCCTGTATTTCTACATCTTAGCAGGTCATCCCTGGATCTTTCATTGTGAGTGTGTCTGTAACTTTTTACCTTTGCTGGTCTCATCTCAAATTTAACTTTCAGCAATGTTATTTTCACTTGGTGATGGATTTTTGTATCTAGACTTTTATGCTGTGTTTCTCTTACGACAAGATAGGGTAGCTAACACCACCACCTGGCTCATATTTTAAAGTGAAATCCTAACTCTGAAGTCTCAAGAGTAAACCTAACAATTAGCCAGTGCTCTCCAAAACCACGTTCTGTTGATTTGTTCTAGTGGACAATGGTCAGTCTCCCCTATGAACTTCCATCTATAGAGATATGTCTGGATTTTCTCATTTCCATATATCATTACCAAAAGCTTTCTTTCTATGTTGCCATATTTGGTTTCAGCTGATGTTATAACTTTAGATGAAATGCTATTGGTTTCCCCTGTTGTACCAGGGCTGCTCCAATCCTTTTGTGAAAGCATCTACTTTGGCTGGCACATTCTCCCTGTTGTAGTATGACAGGCTTTTCAGTTCCTTGTTAATGCTCCTGTCATGTGACTCTGACCACTTATACTCAGCATCCTGTCTCCCCAGCCCTTGTAGGTTTGCTGTGTGGTCTGACATATGAGATTTGAAAGACTTCATGTAATGGATCACGTCAAGGAAAGTTCTCAACATGTTTCTGTGTCTTGAAACATCCATTTTAGAGATAGTTGTAACTTTTACAGGGCATGACTTTGTTAGGTATGTACATTATTCCAAAGAACTAGTATTCTGTCAAACTCACAAATGCATTTGTCAGCATTCAGCTAGATCCTAGCTTCCTTGGTTATCTCCATGGTGGATAGTTTAATGGTAGCTATGATGTTTTCTATTGACACCATAGATCTGGATATCATCAGGTATGCCAACTGTTCTTTTACATTGTCTATGTATCTCCTCCAGCAGTATTGGCTGTCTGACCATTTTTTTGCATCAACTTCTCACAAGTGTCATTGGGGTTTTTATATCTTATAAACAGAACATTATCATGTGATAAGGTCTTCTTAGGATTTGTCTGTGATTATTTTTGTCTCCAAAATAATTTATTCTATACAACAAAACAAATACAGAGTCCCATTCATCGAAAACTCTCTGGTTAATCCTCGTTCTCTTTTGTTCCATAATTCTTTTTCATCAGATTAAAGTAATTGTCAAATGTTTGTTGTATCTCATCAAAAATATTGCCAAAGAATAGAATAAGGCAGCAATCTATGACATCAACAGCTACAGTCCCAGTTAAGTTCAGAAGTGTGTTACTTGTTCAACTTCTGACTCAGCATCTACTGTAGAAGCAATTCTCTATCTTAAGAACACTTTTCTCCAAGATGTCCATTCCTGTATTCTATTTGCTCCATTTCCAAAATTAAATCTTCCAGGTAGTATTACTTCTCCAGCCAGGTCTTTCTTATGTGATTCATTATTCCTAATTTAAAGTTTTGCAATCTTAACGTGATTGTAACCTCACTCATTTGAAGATTCATACTGCTGTAATTAGCAATGCTGTTTTTTCTTTACCCTTGTCTTAAACCTTTAAACTGTGCAGTATAGCAATATTGTATGCTCTTCCTTCTTTTAAACATTTTCCTTCTGTTATGTAGCCGTGGGTTTCCTCTGGGTGCTCTGGTTTCCTCCCACAGCCCAAAGATGTGCAAGCAAGCTGGATTGACCATGTTAAATTGCCCATAGTGTTCAGGTATGTGTAGATTAGGTGGGTTATAGGGATGGGTCTGGGTGGGAATGCTCTGAGGGCCGGTGTGGATTTGTTGGGCCGAAAGGCCTGTTTCCACACTGTAAGGATTCTATAGCGATGATGTATATCTGTCCTGCTTACTAGGATTTCCCTGCGTTTTTTGCAGTCAAGCTTGAGGTTTTCTGCCGTGTCACAGGCAAAACGGATGATGTTCCATCTATCAAGACTTAAATGCAATGGATGTCTTTTTCAATGACTTCTTCAAAAAAAGCCTTAGGTCTACCAGAACTGTGGTTTAACTGATGAATCTCCCACTCTTAAACTTCTACTAATTATCTTCCTTTGTTAGAAGAAGGGTGGATAATCAAAAGACATAGATGCAAGGCAGTTGGGAAAATGGACCAGAAGCAATGGGGATGGGGAATTCTCTAGGAGTTATTGTGATATGGATTTCACTTACCTGAAAGGATAATGGAAAAAAATCAATATCAACTTTGAGGGGAATTGGATAAAATCTTGAAGTGGAAAAATTTACAGGAAATGGGAATAATCAAATAACTCTTTTCAAAAGCCGACACAGACATGATGGGCTGAGAAGTCTCCTTCAGACTACATTATCGTATGTTGTCTTAACAAATGTATAACAAATATCATAAACGTCAACATATAAATCAACATTTAGAGCCTTAAATAATCCCTTCATCAAACAGGCATTCACTTTTAGGTATAAAAGTGATAAACCTGTAACAGCGACAATGTTCTATCTAATTCTATTTGCTTATGTATCTCTGAGGTCCGTTTGCAATAGCAACTTCCAGAATGGGAAGCCAATACCCCGATCCATGTCAGCAAACCAAGCGGATTTTGCATAACTTCAGGGCAGCTGTATACACCACAGCTCAGAGGGAATGTTGATGGAGGGAGAGGGCTCAGAAGAGATTTACCAGGATGTTGCCAGGTATGGCAGGTTTAAGTTATAAAGAAAAGCTGGATAGGCTGAAATTTTTTTCACTACAGTGTAGGAGGTTGCAAGGCGACCTTATAGAAGTTTATAAAATAATGAAGAGCAAAGATAGGGCTAATGACAGTTTGTCTTTTCCCTGAGATGGGAGATTTCAAGTCTAGGGGGCACATTTTTAAGGTGAGAGGAGAGAGATTTAAAGAAGACGTGAGGAGCAAATTTCTTACACAAAGGGTGGTTCGCATGTGGAATGGACTTCCTGAGGAAGTGGTGGATCTGAGTACAACTACATTTACAACCCATTTGGATAAGTACATGAATAGGAATGGTTTGGAGGGATGTTCAGCATGGACTGAATTGGACAGAAGGGTTTGTTTCCATGCTGTTTAGCTCTAGGACAGTCACCATTTTGAAAATGTCATCTGCTTCTGAGTGGGCATGGCTTAAACTTTTGCACACCTTCCTAAGCCAGCCTATATCAGTTACTTGATGCCTTATAACCAGTTATAAGGTACTGATAAGTAAAGCAAAAGTATCTGTGGGGAGAACAGTTGAGACTGACTACAAAAAGAATGTTGTAGCCAAAAAGGAAGTCAATTCATACGTCAAGACTATGCAGAAACATGCTTTTTGGTGCAGAAAAATGGAGGCTGCTTATACAATGGGTCAACATATGTCATGATTTATGGCATCTGTTCTAGACATTATTTTATTTGGCACATCCTACTTCATGATAAAGAAAGGAGGAAACCAATTGTTAACATTTTAAGAATACAAGCTGAAACAGTCTCAACAAGTATATAAATAACAACAGATTTCATTTGGGACAAATAAAGCATCCATTAAGCATTTAATATTACAAAGCATTTTTCTCATATTACTTTGTATTGCTGCAAAATTCTTCTTGGATAATGGGATAGTTAGCTATCAAGGTAGGAAGAGAGCTGCAAAATCCCTGTGTCAATCCACAGGATGGAGCTGTAGTACAGCTATCAAATTTACACTCAAAGGAAGACCACATACAAGGCAAATATCACTCAACTGGGTTCACTTAAAAAGCAGTTTAAGGGCAAAAATCATAAATCAGAAGGGAGAGGTGCTGATCACTAATGTTGCATGACAGATTGATAGGAAAAGGTGGTCTACTGGCATCCTGTGCTACCAACATTCCTAATTGACCAGAAGTTTAAAACTCCTAGTTTAGGGAATGGTGTATCAGTTCCAAAGCAAACTCTCAGGAAATAAATCTCTGATATATCTGTCGAAAGGGACCAATGATGCTAAGTGTCCTACAGCTACTAAAACACCGATGTATCTAATCAAAGTATCAGTACGTATAGTCTCCCTTCCTCCATGTCTATCCTCAATGACACCAATCCCCACATTGCAAGTATGACAAAGAAGTGGCATATTTGTATTAACATTTGCTCTCAGATGCCAGGCAAAATACTTACTGAATGCCAAGTGCAACTCACTACTTAAGCCCCCATACTGCCACCACGTGACCTGAACCGCTCAACAAGGAAGGGCTGAATAGTAAGCCTGTCCAAGTATGAAAAGCCTAGAGTATCTTCAATACACCTTTCCACATGCTCAGTTCAACTTTCAAAGTAGCAGGCATTGCGTTATTCAGCTTTTCTTCTCAGGATTTGTCAAAATATGTAAGCCACCTATACAATTCTGATAAAATAAAAGGTTTTTTTTCGGAAAAACAATTCAATTGAGATTGATTCATAGAAAGAACTATAAAAAAAGATTAGTGTGGAAGAAAGGAAGACAAATATAATTTGTAAGGTGGTGAACTAAAGATGGTGTCAATCCATCTGTTGTAACCTATTGAAACAATTAAGCAGTGTTAAAGATCATTCCGACCAAAATCACTATCTAACAGTAACAACCTGTACTTCCTTACAGGATAAGGGATTGTTTAGCTTGCTTGCTAGTCCACACTGTCACATATTAGCAGCTGAACAAAGATTCCATGAAATATTATTGAGTAAAAGCAGTTCTTAATGCCCCAAACAAAGCATCTTACATTTGTGTTCTGCAAGATTAGGAGAGGAAAATCATCAAATCAGTGAAATGATAAACAATCAGGACAGTAAAGCCAGTCTCTGCTCTTCATGAGAAGTCTATTAGAAGTGAGGAAATGTTTTGAGAAATTATAATTTATAATTGCTTCTGTGAACTTGGTGTTGCCAAGTGGAGAGGACACCTTATTGTATTCTTTGTCTTTTGTTGTGATCATCACAGTGACAGAGTTGTTTTTCTCCCATTCCAGACATTAACTTCATTGTCAGATCGAGTTATCAATTCAACCTATTCTTAAATGAACATAAATATTTGTAAATTAGCAAAAAGTTGCATTGCTGGAACTAACTATCAACAGCTTTTGAAATTTTTAAAGCAAAATCACTATCATTCAAGTTATAATATTATTAAAAAATACTTAATGAATTATTACTTCAGTAAGAATGCTAGGAACTCCAAAATAATTGCAATTAACCAGTAGCTTCCTTAATGGCCCAGTGGTATTTAGTTCAGTTGCATAGACCATCACAATTTCAAATACAACTTCTCATCTATGCCAATAATAACATAATATCAGGATCCTATAAATTTTATGAATACTCCAAATTAATCAAGGCAGAAAGAACATCAGCCAGAGTTCCGATTTCTGATGCACTTAATGCGAACGTACACATACCAAGTGTAAACACACATATAATGGTACCCTCCTAGAGTTAAATATTTCGGTGTGTGACAATGCTATCACTTTAAGAGGTTATTTTGTTTCTTTAAAGATTTTTTAAGAGAGGTTGTAAGGCAGACATGTCGAGCTATCTCTAAGAAAATAAACAATTTGTGAGGCCATGGGTTTTTTTTTAATAAGTTCAAACAATGGAAGCAGCTGGATGGGGCCAGCTCTCTCAGACCAGGCTTTCTAGATTTTTTTTTTTCATTTTTAGGTTTAGTTTTAATCAGAAACCTTTGGGTCTCAAAAGAGGTGGAAGTTTCAGTGAATGTCTCCTAGCTGCTACCTTCTCTGAATTTTCTCTTGATGTTTTCTCCTCCTGGATTGGAGAACTGCATGCAAGAATCTGTGTACAAATCTGTCTTTTTGCCAAGGGGTGTGTTATGGGATGTTACTGTATTAATTAGTAATAGGTACTGTACCTATTATTTAATTAAGTTTTCCAATAGTTAAGTTATTCTAACTTCCTCTTTCTTTTGTTTGTATTTTAACTATTGTATTTAAATAAATTGTGTTTTACTTAACATCAAGTAGTTTGATCAGTTGCATTGTATCTAGGACACAGCACTTCACATATGCGTTTAAAATAAGAAAAAGTTACGGTCTAGGCTACCTTCTTAAAATATTTTGAGGGGGTCTGGTCTGCTTCATAACAGGTGACATATTGATCAGGACTAATGTATAAATGTGGACAATAGAGCTCTTTTGATGCAATGGTAGTGTCCCTGCTTCTGATCCAGAAAGCCTGGGTTCAAGTCCCAATTGTTTCAGAAGTGTGCAACATCATGTTTGAACAGGTTAATTAGAAAAAGTATATTAATATGGATGAGGTACCAAACAGCAATCAACTTCTGAAAAACCGTGCTGCAGAAAGGAATCAAACCTCCTGGAGACACTTTGGGGTGTGAGAGGGGAAGCGACGGCAATAAAATCAGAAGCCACAATGAATAAAATATGTTGCAGTGTCATAGTCTTCCTACCTTTCATTTGCCTAACTACCAGGAGAAATTACAAGATAAGGAATGTTGTGTTGCCACTGGTGCTGGGTGGATTATTTCCAAATTTTATTGGTAACTGATCTAAGATATCAATATATCTAGCGAGTTTGCATTGATTCAATGCAACTGTAGCGCTTTGCAGTGTCATTTAAGTGTGAAATTGCATCAAATGCCCGTAAAGAGGAGACAGTAAAAAGAATGAAATTACATTTCTATTGCATCTTCCATGACATCAGTTTGCATAAGTACTTTGCAATACAGCCACTGCTGCGATATAGAAATGAGGCAGTAACTTGTTACTGGCTAGGTTCCACAAATAGCAAAGAGCAGCATGGAATTGTGAAGGGGAAATCATACTTGACATATCTGTTGGAACTCTATGTGAATGTATCTAGTGGAGTTGACAAGGGGGAGCCAGTCAATGTAGTATATTTGGACTTTCAGAAAGCATTTGACAAAGTCCCAAATAAGAGGTTCATGTGCAAGATTAAAGCACATAGGACTGGGGGGAGTGTATTGAGATGAATAGAAAACTGGTTGGCATAGAGGAAGCAAAGAGTAGGAATTAATGGGCCCTTTTCAAATTGGCAGGCAGTAACTAGTGGGGTGCCACAGGGATCGGTGCTGGGACCCCAGCTATTCACAATATATATTAATGATTTAGATGAGGGAACAAAATGTAACATCTCAAAGTTTGCAGATGATACCAAGTTGGGTGAGAGGGTGAACTGTGACGAGGATACAGAGATCCTTCAGCATGATCTTGACAGGTTGGGTAAGTGGGCAAATAAATGGCAAATGCAGTATAAATTGGATAAATGTGAGGTTATTAATTTTGGAAGCAAAAACGAGAAGGCAGATTACTACCTGAATGGCTGTAAATTGGGAGAGGAGAGTGTGCAGCAGGACCTGGGTGTCCTTGTGCACCAGTCGCTGAAGGTAAACATGCAGGTGCAGCAGGCGGTAAAGAAGGCAAATGAAATGTTGGAGAGATAGTAGGAACTGCCGATGCTGGAGAATCTGAGATAACAAGTTATAGAGCTGGATGAACACAGCAGG
>NC_063355.1:15812722-15831767 GCF_021869965.1 Rhincodon typus | reverse complement strand
GCCCGAAACGTCAGCCTTCCTGCTCCTCTGATGCTGCTTGGCCTGCTGTGTTCATCCAGCTCTACACCGTGTTATCTCAGATTCTCTAGCATCTGCAATTCCTACTACCTCTGAATCAAATTATTAGAAGCAGATTTTTAAAAATTTTCCATCAGTGGAAACTTACTCTAACCAGCTGCTACATGCAGATATCAGGGATCGCGGCTCAGCACCTCCTGAAATAATATTGCTTTTGGCTTAGTTGGAGCACCCTTGACTCTGATTCAAGACTCTCTATAAAGATTAAAGCTGATTTTCCCTGCTGCTATTTCAGTGCAGCAGAGAGGAAGTGCTGCACTGTTGGAGGTACCATCTTTCAGATGAGACAAAACCAAATAATCAAATCAAAGGTGCAATTACCCTCCTAGGTAAATGTCAAATCTCTACAGCAGCATTCAAAGAATAGCAGAGATCCTCATGGGAACCTGTACTACATTTACCACTCAACTACGAAGAACAGATTATCTGGTCAGTTATTTTATCGATCTTTGTGGAAGCTGGTTATAGTTTTGCTCCATATCACAACCATGTGGCAATTTTAGAGCGTGGTCAGTAAACCGTGAATAAATACAGCTCTGTTTAGAGCCTTTTCTTGTATATTTGTACGATTCAAGTTCAATTAGACCCAGTGAAGCTTGTGTTCAAACAGGTTAAAGGTTAGTTTATTACAAGCTATCACCAAAGTCTCCTTAAGTCTAATGATGTAAAGTTATTTACTTAAAAAAACCAATAGCAATATTAAAATATATACAGTTAAGACAAAATAGTATTGAAGGAGAAAGCCCCAGTAAGTCGTCTTGCTGAAGTCAGATCCAATAGCTGCATGGCTGTTGTAGGTCAATAGTTGGTGTTCTCTTGTACAGTACGGGTAAACACCATACATAAAGCAGGCTTTGAGAGAGGGGGGAACGGAAGAGAGGAGAGCCACGAGGAGAGAGACGATTTTATCTTCTTCACTGGTTCTGCAGTTACAACACTTGCAAATTTCTGGACCCTTTCAGCAAAACTACAGATGATTCCTGAAGCAAGCCTTTCTCTGGACTTGAGGCCTCTCTGCACTGAAGATGTTGCCTATCAGAGGCTTCAGGAGTTCTGTTTTTAAGATTGAGCTCCTTGACTTTTTAAGATCTAACGTAAGAAGCCAGCTACATTAACAAATGCGGAATTATTGTTCCACACAGCAAAGTCAATTGCATTGGAATTCAATGCAGGGTTTTTTTTCTTAAGAAATGTGAATTTCTTTAAGAGATGTGAATTTCCACACCTTCAAAATTCCATTTTTGCTGTCTGAAAGGATAAACAAATTCCAAATTGTTCTCTTTGCGGTTGCTAACCACAATAACATACCGTCTACTTTCTGGTTGGCTGAAATGAATCAACAAGAATCAACCATGAGCCTTCTGGGAGGTATTGTCTAACATGCTGTGTCCATTATATTAAAGTTAAATGAGTCTTCTTCACAAAATGTACAATGTTATAATTACACAGTCATAACACTACAGAAGGAGAGAGTGGCAAAGTGGGATCATCGCTGGACTAATAATCCAGGGTCACAGGCTAATAGTTTTTCCATTAATGCAGATAATGAAATTTGAATTTAAGAAAAAGAAGCCTAGAATTCAAAATGTCAACATGTAACCATTGTCATTCTTATCTACTTATGCGTTTTAGGGAAGGAAATCTGCCATCCTTACCTTAGCTTGTGTGTGACCTCAGGCCCAGAACGATGTGATTAACACTTCACTGTCTGCTGAAATGGTGTAAGAAGCCACTCAGTTGAATCAAAACTGCTGCAAAGTTTCAAGCAAAGAATTAAACTGGGTGGACCACCTGGAATCAATCAAGGCAGAGGAAATGACAGCGGCAAGCTTAGTCCTGTTAACCCCACAATATCCTCCATCTGGAGGTTTGTGTTAAAATTTGGAGAGCTGACCCATGGACTAGTGAAGCAACAACTTGACATAGGAATCTTAACTCTCAGAATCATACCTTACAGAAAATGTCCCAAACACCAACATCACCATCCCTGGGGATGCCCTGTCCCACCTGCAGGACATCCCCACCACATCTGACAGCAGACCCTTATACAACAGTAGACTGTTGGAATGGAGACATTCAGACTCTTCTACATTGACTTTGGACTCCATGAAGTGTCATGGCATCAAGTCGAAGATAGACAAGTAAATCTGCTGATGATCACCCACTATCCCATCCCACCACCCCCTGCCACTCAGCTGATGAATCAGTACTCCCCCCACATTGAACAACATTTGGAAGAAGCACCAAAAGTGGCAAGGACTCAGAACGTACACTGGGTGAGGAGTTTCAAAGTCCACTACCAAGATTGGCCTGGCAGCATCACTACTGACCAATTTAGCGGAGACCTGAAGGACACAGCTGAGGCCGATTTTGAGGGAAACCAGGAAAAAGAACTTACTTGAACTCATCCTCACCAATCCCTGATGCATCTGTCCATGTAAGCATTGGTGAGAGTGATCACCATAGAGAGTCCCACCTTCATATCAAATTACCCTCAATCAGCTAATGTGTCACTTTCACTATGCTAAATAAGACAGATTTCAAACAGCTCTAACAACTGAAGAATGGGCATCCATGCTGTTGCTTTGAGCCAACAACTGCAGCAGAATCGTACTCAGACAGAATCTGCAATCTCATGGCCTAGAATATCCTCCATTCTACCGTTATCACCAAGCCAGGGGATCAACTTTGGTTCAAAGAAGAGTGCAGGAGGGCATGCCAAGAAAAGTTTTAAATATCCCTTTAATGAAGGGCTAACCTGGGGAAGCTACAAACACAGGACTACTTGCATGTCAAACAATGGAAGTATCAAACAATAGACAGAGCTAAACAATCCCACAACCAACAGATCACCCTATGCTCTGCAGTCCTGTCACATTAAGTTATAATAGTGGTGAACAACTAAACAATTCATCAGAGGTTGACTCTCCACAAATATCCCATCTTCAATGGAGGGACCCAACACACCAGTGCAAATGATAAGGCTGAAGCATTTGCAAATATCTTCATCCAGAAATGCCAAGCAACTGATCTATTGCAATGTCCTTTTGAATTCCCCAGTATCTTAGATACCAGACTTCAGCCAATTCAACTCTCTCCATGTGACATCAATAAACAACTGGCTCTGCAAAGGCTCTGGGCCTTGACATCACTTTGGTAATAGGACTGAAGACATGTGTTCCAACGTTAGTTGCATCCCTAGCCAAGCTGCCCTACTACAACTGCAATACTAGCATCTATCCAGCAAAGTGGAAAATAGTCCAGTAATGTCCTGTCTATAACAAGCAGGACAATGCCAGATTGACCAATTACTGCCCTACTGTCACCCTACTCTCAAATATTAGCAAAATGATAGAAGGATGTGTCCTCAGTGCTTTCAAGTAATAACCTACTCACTGATGTTCAGTTAGTGTTCCGCCAAGGCTATTCACCTCCTAACATCATTAGAACATTGACTCAAACATGGACAAAAGAGCTAAACTCCAGAGAAAACATCAATGCAAATGCCTTCAAGGTAGCATTCATCAGGGAATGACATCAAGGAGTCTTAGCAGAATTGGTATCAATGGGAATCTGGGAGGATGTTCTCCACTGTTTGGAGTCATACCTAACACATTGATGATGGCTATGATAAAACCTACAACTGCAGATGATGGAGATCTAAAACAAGAACAGAAATTACTGGAGAAACTCAGCAGGTCTGGCAGCATATGTGAAGAGAAAGCAGAGTTAACCCTGTTTTAAAACTCCTGGAGGTGGGACACTTGACTCGTACACAGAGTTAAACAGCACAGAAACAGACCCTTTGACTCAAACTGTCCATGCCAACCAGGTTTCCTAAACTAAAGAGTCCCATTCGCCTGCATTTGGTCTATATCGCTCTAAACCTTTTCTATTCATCTACCTGTTGATATGTCTTTTAAATGTTGTAATTGTACCCGCCTCTACTACTTCCTCTGACAGCTCATTCCATACAAGAACCACCCTCTATGAAAATGTTGCTCCTCAGGTCCCTTTTAAATCTTTCCCCTCTCACCTTAAAGCCCTCTAATTTTGGATTCCCTACCCTGGGGAAAAGACCTTGGCTCTTCACCTATATATGCCCCTCATGATTTTATAAAGCTCACTCCTCAGCCTGTTATGCTCCAGGGAAAAAAATCGCAGCCTATCTAGCCTCTCCTTATAACTCAAACCCTCCTGTCTAGGTGTTTCCAGTTTAATAATATCCATCCTAAAGAAGGGCGAATAGAATTGCATGTAGTACTCTAAATGTGGCTTTACCTAATGTCTTGTACAGCTGTAGCATAACGTCCCAACTTCTGTAATCAATGTTCTGTCTGATGAACGCAAGCGTGCCAAATGCCTTCTTCACCACCCTATCTACCTGTGACGCCACTTTCAAGGAACTATGCACTGCGTCCTTACGTCCCTCTGTTGGGCAACAGTCCCTAGAGCCCTACTATTAACTGTGTAACTCCTGCCCTGGCTTGTCTTACCAAATTGCAACACCTTGCTTTTATCTCTAGATTAAACTCCATCTGCCACTCCTCAGCCTACTGACCCCATTGATCAAGATCCCGTTGTACTCTCAGATAACCTTCTTTACTGTCCAGTATGCTACCAATTTTGGCGTCATCCACAAACTTATTAACCATGCCTCCTATATTCACATCCAAATAGTCTATATAAATGACAAACAACAGTGGACCCTGCACTGACACTTGTGGCACACCGCTGGTCACAGGCGTCCAGTCTGATCCTCTACCACCACCCTATGTCTTCTACTGTCAAGCCAATTTTGTATCTAATTGGCTAGCTCTCACTGGATTCCATGTGATCTATCCTTACTAACCAGCCTACCACGAGGTACCTTGTTGAGGGCCTTGCTAAAGTCCATGTACACCACATCTACCGCTCTGCCTTCATCCATATTCTTGGTCACCTCTTGAAAAAAACTCAACCAAGTTTGAGAGATACGGTTTCACAGACACAAAGCTGTGCTGACTATCCCTAATCAGTCCTTTCCTTTCCAAATGCATGTAGATCCCTTCTTTAAGAATGCCCTCCAACAACTTACCCACCACTGACATCAGGCTCACCAGTCTACAGTTCCCTGGCATTTCCTTACAACCTTTCTTAAATAATGGCACAACTTTAGCCAACCTCCAGCTTTCCGGCACCTCAACTATGGCAGTTGATACAAATATCTTTGCTTGGGGACCTGCAATCTCTTCCCTAGCTTCCCACAATGTCCTGGAATGCATTTGATCAGGTCCCTGGGATTTATCTACCTTTATATGTTTTAAGACATCCAACACCTCTTCTTCTGTAATATGAACTCTTTTCAAGACATCACTATTTATTTCCACGAGTTCCATAGCTTCCACGTCTTTCTACATAGTAAATATACCCATCTCGTGGTTCCACACATCGATGGCCTCATTGGTCTTTAAGGTGCCCTATTCTCTCCCTAGTCACTCTTTTGCCCTTCATATACTTGCAGAATCTCTTTGGATTCTCCTTAACCTTATCTGCCAAAGCAATCACATTATCCCTTTTTGCCCTCCTGATTTCTCTTCTAAATGTATTTCTACACCCCCTATACTCCTCAAAGGATTTACTTGATCCCAGCTGTCTTATGTTGTCTTCCTTTTCTTGACCAGAGCCTCAATATCCATAGTCAATCAGTGCTCCCTCCTCCTGCCAGCCTTGCCCTTCACACGACCAGAAACACGCTGTCCCCGAACTCTCATTATCTCGTTTTTGAAAGCATCCCACTTGCCAGACATCCCCTTACCTGGAAACAGCCTCCCCTAGTCAACATTTGAAAGAGTTCCTGTCTAATACCATCAAAATTGGCCTTGCCTCAATTTAAAACTTTAGTTTGTAGACCAGGCCCATCCTTTTCCATAACTATTTTAAAACTAATAGAATTATGGTCACTAATCCCAAAGTGTTCACCCACTAACACCTCAGTCACTTGTCCTGCCTCATTTCCCAAGAGGAGGTTGAGTTTTGCCCCTTCTTTAGTAGACCAACGACATATTGATTGAGAAAGTTTTCTTGAACACACTTAAATTTATGCTCGTCCAAGCCCTTAACACTATGGCAATCCCAGTCTATGTTTAGAAAGTTAACATCCCCTATTATTATAATCTGATTATTCAGTTACCTGCAATCTCAATACGTATTTGCTCATCAATTTCCTACAGACTACTGGGGGGCCTATAGTACAATCCCATCAAAGTCATCATCTCCTCCTTACTTCTCAGTTCCACACATCTAGCTTCACTGGATGATCCCCCAGGAATATCCTCTCTAAGTTCTGTTGTGAAGTTTTGCCTAATCAAAAATGCCACTCCCCCTCCACATTTGCCTCCCCTTTGATCCTTCTGATAGTATCTGTATCCTGGAACATTGAGCTGCCAGTCCTGTCACCCCTCCCTCAGCTGTGTTTCTGTAATAGCTGTATCCCAGTGCCATGTTCCTATCCATACCCGGAGTTTGTGTGCCTTACATGTCAGGCCTCTTGCACTGAAATAAATGCAGTTTAATCCATCAATCTTACCTCATTCTCTGCCATGCCCTTGCCTGCCTTGTCTATTTAACTTGTTCTTAGTTCTATACTAGCCTGAACCTTCTCTCCTGTCTCACTGCTGCTTAGGGACCCATCCCCCTCCACCAGACCAGTTTAAACCCGCTCAGGTAGCTCTAGCAAATCTGCCTGCCAGGATATTGGTCTCCCTCCAGTTCAGGTACAACCCTTCCCTCTTTCAGGTCACTTCTGTCCCAGAAGAGATCCCAATGATTCAAAAATCTGAATCCCTGCCCCCTGCACCAGCTCCTCACCCATCTCCTCTATCATCCGATTCCTACCCTCACTAGAATGTGGCACCAGGAGTAATCCAGAGATTACTACCGTTGAGGTTTTTAACCTCTTGCCTAACTCCCTACATTCACTCTGCAGGACCTCATCCCTTTTTCTCCCTGTGTCAGTTGTGCCAATGTATACAGTGACCTCCGGTTGCTCATGCTCCCCGTTGAGAACTTGCTGCAATTGCTCTAAGACGTTCTCAACCCTGGCACGTGGGAGGCAACACACCATCCCAGAATCTTGTTTGCAGCCTGTCCGTGTCCCTGACTAGATAGTCCCCTATCACAATTACTCACTTGGACTTTGCCATAGCCTGATTCACAACAGAGCCAGTCATGGTGCCAAAAGGACCTGGCTGCTGCTACTATTTTCCTCTGAGATGCTATAGTCACCCCCCAACAGTATCAAAAATGGTATAAACCCGTCCACCTGACTGTACCTGTGGTGTGACCACTTCCCTGAAGCTACTACCTATCACAGTCTCTGCCTCCTGAATGCTCCTCAGTGTGTCCAACTGCTGCACCCACTGATCCATGAGGTCCGAGAGGGGCTACAGCTGGACACACTCCCTGCAAACATAGTCGTCAAGAACAGTTGTCTGCTCCCTGATCTCCCACATCCAACAGGGGGAGCATACCACTCTCCACTGACTGCCATCTCTGCCCCTTTAACAACTAGTGAACAGAGGACAGAAAAGGTCTTACCCTTACCTTGTTACTGCTCGCCCGCTTCAACAAAGCCTGGTATTCACCTAGGCCTTCTCTTAAATCTAACCAATAGCACCTCAACTACAAAGCAACCCCTTGCAAAAATGGCCAGCGCAAAACAAAGCATTGTCTCGTTCCACCACTTGTCTAAACGCACGGACTTAGCACAACTCCCAGCATTTTGCACTCTTTTCCTGGTCACACTCTATGCTGGGAGCACTTAGGCCTTGCTTTTATAGTTTAAGGTCTACCATGATACAAGAAACATTAACTCTCCTTTCTCTCCACAGATTCTGCCAGACCTGCTGAGTTTTTCCAGCAATTTCTGCTTTTGTTGATGTTGGCGGCTGTGGTGTGTTCAAGCTTCTGTATCTTCTGCCCGACGGTTCATCCCGCAGCGCCAGTTCTGCTTACCAAAAGTGGCCCACTAGGCACTTGCATTCCACGCCCGGCTCCAAGCCAGCGAGTCGGGCTTCTTACCCATTTAAAGTTTGAGAATAGGTTGAGATCGTTTCAGCCCCAAGACCTCTAATCATTCACTTTACCGGGTAAAACTGACGGATGAGGTTGTAGGAGAGCATTACCAGGAGTGGGAGGTATCTTCGATGCTGTTGGCAGCCTTTCCGCAGCAACGAGAAATGTAAATGGAGTCCATGGATAGAAGGTTGGCTTCTGTGATGGACTGGACTGTGCACACAACCTTCTGTAGCTTCTTATGGCCATGGGCAGAGCAGTTACGATACCAAGCCATTATGCACCCGGATAATGTGCTGACAATGGTGCATCTGTAAAAGCTGGTGAGGGTCCTTATGGAGATGTGAATTTCCTGAGCTACCTGAGGAAGAAGAGGCATTGTTGTGCCTTCTTGACCGTCACATCTACGCGGGAAGTCCAGGACAGGTTGTCGGTTATTGTCACTCCTAGGAGCTTGACTCTCTCAACCTCCACTCCGTTGATGTGGATGGGGGCACGTTCTCCTCCTTTCTTTCTGAAGTCAATGATCAGTTCTTTTGTTTTGACACATCAACATAATCTAAGTATTGCTGCTTGACAATCTGTGGTATTATCATCACAAAATCTCCCCACTGTCAACATCCTGGGAATTATCATTGACCAGATCAGCCATATAAATGTACTGTGGCAACAAGAGCAGGTCAGGGGTGAACAATTCTGGGGTGGTAACTTGCATCTTGCCTCCCAAAGCCTGTCCACCATCTACAAGAAACAAGTTAGGAGTGTAATGAAATACTTTCCCCTTGACTGGATGGATGCAGCGCCAAAAACTCTCAAGAAACATGACACCATGCTGTTTGCTTTATCTGGCATCCTAACTTTCAACACTTACACGCTACACCAATGCACAGTAGCAGCAGTGTGTAGCATCTGTAAGATGCACTGCGGTAACTTACCAAGGCTCTTCTCTCAGTACTTCTGCGACCTCTACCACCAAGAATACAAGGACAACAGATACATGGGAACACCATCGTATACAACCCTGACTTGGAACATTTTCACTGTCACTAGGTCAAAATTCTGGAGCTCCCTTCCTAACAGAACTGTTTCTGTCCCTACACCCCAACGATTGCAATAGTTCAAAGTGGCAGCTCACCTCCATCTTTTCTCCAGGGCAATTAGGGATGGGCAATAAATATTGACCTAGCAAGCGATGCCCTCATCCCACGACTAAATTTTTTTAAGAAATGGAAGTATGAGTGTTGAATTTTTCAGCATTTGCAATAATTTTTCATTGTACATTAAAGGGAGACTATTTCAGTCATTCTTCAACTGGTGTCTTATGTGGCAATGTCCCTTGTATTGATAAAGAATAAAAAGAAGTAAGATCGTTTCTGTCCCATTTAGTGCCTCCCCTGCCAAGAACAATGCTTGTAAAGTAGTCTGTATTCTAGACTCCCAAGTGCGTCATATTGCAAAAAGAAAATCTTGCTTTATGTAGCACCTTTCACAACCTAAGGTTGTCTCAAAGTGCTTTACAGCCAGTTAAGTATCCCTGAAGGGTAGGCATTGTTATAAGGCAGCAGGAAACAGCGCAGCCAATTCCCACAAACAATTCATGATGGTCAGATCATCTGCCTTTGTGTTGCTGATTGAGAAATAAGGATTGGTTTGGACATATAGGATAATTGCATTTGGAAGTAGGTTTTTCACATCAACTTAGTAGGACAGATGGGGTCTTATGTAACATTTCAAACCAAAGACAGCCCATCCAACAGTGCAACACTCCCTCATTACTGCTCTGGGCTATCAGCCGAGAATTTTGAGCTGTAGTAGGAGGGATGGGACTTGAACCTATAAACTTTTGAATCGAGTTTGTCCAATGGAGCTACAAGCGACGCTTGAGAACAATATGTAGGGATACATATATCAATAAATATATTATTAGTGTATTAATTATAAAGTTTATTTGACTACATTGTTCCTTTGAATCCTTATTCTGAAAATTTCCTTCTGTAAATTTCACAAGCCCAAAGTATTACTCAATTCCGGTGCTCCAAGTATACTTTTTAACTGGTTGTCAGAAAACTTTCTGATTACCCATACTCTCCTGTCACCCTGAGATACTACTTGTTCTTCATTCTAATTTGCAGCTAACGTTCTGTTGAGAATTTCACTAGTTTCCTGGAAGACCGAATGCATTACTAAGAAACATATCAGGGCTGTTCAGAAACACATTTACCACCATAACAGCTTCAATCTTTCTGCTCTAATTTAATTTTTTTCATTTTGTGGTTATTTTGGTGATCTTGATAACTTGCTGCTGCTGTGGCAACATTGAAGTGCCAATAAGACACACTTGATCTCAATTCTCCTTGGACTCCATTGTGTCCTAGAAGCTAAAGCCTCTTACTCTTGGATTTCAAACTGCACTTTGCATTCTGAATCTGATTCAAAGTGGAATTCAATATAAAACTCCAGATAGAAGTGACAAGATGATTTTGAAAGGCACACAAAGCAATGGATGCCTAAACGTGACTGTGGCGCAGAAATTTCCTAAATAAAAACCGAAAGAACTGCGGATGCTGTAAATCAGGAACAAAAACAAAGTTGCTGGAAAAAAGCTCAGCAGGTCTGACAGCATCTGCGAAGGAAAAAAGAGTTAATGTTTCGGGTTCTAAGGAAGGGTCATCGGACCCGAAACATTAACTCTTTTTTCCTTCACAGATGCTGCTAGACCTGCTGAGCTTTTCCAGCAATTTTGTTTTTGTTCCAGAAATTTCCTCAGCAAGTTCAATTGCAGTGGCATAAGTTCTGAGGCCAAAAGCAATCATATTGCAGCAGTCAGGTAACGTGGGAGCGTGTGTGGTGGGAATTGATATTTCTAAAAAGAGATTGATGTCCAAATTTGGAAGTGAATTGTATATTCCAACTTTACAGTCACTGTTGGCATTACACACTTATTGCTGTAGTCCAGGCCAAAGCAAAGCCAACATCATGCAATTCTAATCTAAAAATGTCAACATACTTTTAGATATTCTGGCAAGATATTATACATTTGAAAAACAGTTTGCAGCTTCTAGGCTCACCTCTGATTTTGTGCTCTTTGATAACCTCCAAAGAATGAAGTGTATCTCTGCAGCATAAGGTTATGGGCCTAGTCCAATAAAGTGAGGACTACTGTAGGTAGTAGTGTAATTTTGGCAGTACAGTCTCAATGGGCTGAAGGCTCTGTTCTACGCTGTGTGATTCTATTATAGAAAAGTGGGCTTTTCATCGATCCTGAAAAGCTTTGCAGCCAGTTAAACACTTTTTCACATGTAGGGACTGTTGTAATATAGTTTTTAAAAAATGTATTCATGGAATGTTGCATTGTTAGCCAAGTTAGCATTTCCACTCCATTCCTAAGTTCCCTAAAGGCGATGGTGAACTACCTTCATGAACCACAGCAGTGCTTGGGGTGTAGGGTCACACACACACAATGGTGTTAAGCAGGGATTTCCAGGATTTTAACCTAGCAACCATGAAGCGAAGTTGATATAGGTCCAAGTCAGGATAGTGCGTGGCTTGGAGGAGAACTTACAGCTGGTGGGGTGCATCTGCCGCCCTTGCCCTTCAAGGTGGTAGAGGTTGTGGATTTGGGAAGTGTTTTCTGAGGAACCTTGGTAAGTTACATCAGTCCATCTTGGAGATGACAGACACTGCTGCACTGTGAAGGCAGTGAATGCTGAAGGTGATAGACAAAGTGTTGTGTTGCCGAGCACAAGAATGTAATATTCATTAGTTACTGGAAATTTCTCAGGATGAATTCTTACTTTCCAGATGAAAAATCCAGCGTTTCTTTATTAGATTAAAAGTGCTGAACTTTGACCTGCCACTTGATATTGCTTAGGAAATACTCTACTGCTGGAAATTTCAGGAACAAAAAAGGTTTTTGACACTATGTTATTTTGAACACACATTTTTGTGCCCTACTGCAAAGTGCAACTTACTTTTATTCACTTGTGGGGAATGAGTGTTGCTGGCTGGCCAGCATTTATTGTCTGTCCCTAGTTGCCCTTGAACTAAATGGCTTGCTCGGCCATCTCAAAGGGCAGTTGAGAGTGAACCAAATTGCTGTGGGTCTGGAGTCACGCGTAGGCCAGGCCAGGTAAGGATGGCAGTTTCCTTCCCTAAAGAACATTAGTGAACCAGTTAGGTTTTTCTGACAATCAGCAATGGTTTCATGCTCATCAGTAGATTCTTAATTCTAGATCTTTTCTCGTAGAATTCAAATTCCACCATCTGCTGTGGTGGGATTCAAACCCAGGTCCCCAGAACATCAGCTGAATTTCCAGATTAATCGTCCAGCATTAACACCACTTCGCCATTTCCTCCCTAGTACATGTACATTGGCAAAAAAAAACAAACAGCAATCTGAATGCCTTTCCCTTTTCTAATTACATGTAAACTACAAGTTGAAACATTGCACATGAAAAGGCAAGTGTTTTATTCAGAGGTTGATTATTAAGGGAGAACCTACAGAATGACCAACCATCTTTTCCATGCTGTTATGCGTTCCAGGTCCATCTTTTCTGGGATGTAACCTGCCATTCCTCATGTCTGCCAGGTGCTGGCCATGGCAGGTTGGCATTTGGTGCTGTCCAGGGGGCATTCAAGGAGGGGTGTTGAAGCTGGCAGTGCCAGACTCAAGTAGGTCGCATAGTTGTGGTAGTAGTGCATTTGTAAAGCCATCAACAATCACACCCCACATCCTTTGCTCTCAAAATCACCACATCCTTCTCCACGCATTCCTCGCAATATCCTCCTCTACTTTCAATGCTTCACCAGATCCACCATCACTTATACCCACCCAACCTCCCCAGGTCCTTTCGCCAATGCATATTATATCATAGAATCTCCAGAGTATGGAAACAGGCCATTCGGCTCAATAGGTCCACACGGACCTTCTGAAGACCATACCACCCAGACCCATCCCTTAACCCTATCCCTGTATTTCCCATTGCTAATGCACCTAACCTACTCAGCCCTGAACACAATGGGTAATTTAGCATGGCCAATCCACCAAATCTGCACATCTTTGGGCTGTGGGAGGAAACTGGAGCACCCAGCAGAAACCTACACAGACATCAGGAGAATATGCAAACTCCACACAGACAGTCGGCCCAGGCTGGAATCGAACCCGGGTCCCTGGCGCCGTAAGGCAGCAGTGCTAATCACTCAACAACACCAGCCCCCTCCCCATGGCAGAAAGATACCGGCCCTTTACTCCCTGTGGCCACACAGATTGACCATGTCCAACCAAAACTCGATCTGTCTCAGTTCTAAAATAAAACAAAGAACTGCTGATACGGAAATAAACAAAAGTAGAAATTACTGGAGAAATTCAGGATGTCTGGCAGTATCTGTGGAGAAAAATACAGAGTTAGCATTTCGAGTCCAGTGACCCTTCTTCAGAACTGATTAGCAGCTACAAAAAGGTGGTATTGATGTTAATGGTGGGGGGGGGGGGGGGGGGGGGGGGGGGGGGAGGTGGAAGGAGTGAGCAGATAGGTGGATATGGAGCCCAGACAGAAGGAGAGAAAAAAAACCGGTAGGTAGACAAAGAATTTATTAATAGCAAGCCAGAGAGAGAAAGCAGCCAAATGGGTGAGAGTGGAGATTATGGGAAGGTGAAAATGGGTTGGCTGTGCTGAAAGCAACCTATTTCATGACAGGTCCTGATGCTGTGGGGCTATATCATAGACAAGGAAGGAGCAGTTCATGCTCTGAAATTGTTAAACCCAATGTTGGGTCCTGAGGGCTATAAACTGCCTAAGCGGAGCAGGAGGTGTTATTCCCCCAGCTTTGCTGGAGCACTGCAGCAGACCTGAGACAGAAATGTTTGGCTTTGACCAAGGCCATAGAGCGAGTCATGGATCACAGTGCCACCAAGCAGTGGCCTGAATGGATCCTGGAGGGGGTGATGGCAGCCAACAAGAGGGAACACCGTGGAACTCCAAGACGACACCACCTGGTGGCAGCCAGGAGCATGAGAGACCCTGACCATCCAACACCAGCCCAAAGTCCCCTACAGCATACAGCCCAGGCAGTAGCTCCCACCCTGGCTCCATCCTCTGGGGTTTCACTACAGAAGATACAGAAAGTAGAATGTCACAATTTTATTTTACTTTCGATAATTACTCATTTTGACCAATGCAGGAATTTAACCATTTACAGGATGGGTGGTACTGCATTTCAATTTAGAGTGTATAGGTAAAATATTTTAATTTTATTCTCTGCTAAGCAATATCCTATGGAACGTAACTTCAGGTTTACCATCGATTTACATGGGAATCAATGCTTCTTTTGAAGTCTTTTCACTTAAAGTCAAATTTCTGAAAGACAACCCTAACTTTAAATTAGGGCACCAAGTACAATAGCATTGTCTAAAAGGAGCTATGGACTGAGATGGAATCATGGCAGGTCTCTACATGTTAACATATGATAAATATCAACATTTTTCTCTGTGTAAATACTCAACATACTTAAAAACCTTACAGGGACTTTTTTTTTTAAATACACTGCTATGGGGTAAAATTCTCTCTGGCTGGAGCATGGAGCATTTAGCATTTGGTGTATTTATAATTTTATAGATTGCAACTATGGCATTTTCCCCTCACATTGACATTTATAATTGAATTTCCTATACTTGGTCTTTGCTTACATAGTTTCATTGCAACTTCTGATCATCTTGATCACATAGCAACTGTAGGCATTACACAATGTGAGAAAACTTATAGCTACATACAGGAATTCAATTTTAATTTACTATCATAAGCACAAGACACATTTTCAAACACTTCTAGGTAATCGTATTTCTATGAAATCCAATCACAATTTGTCAACATTTTGATAATCTAATAAATAATGTACACAGTACAAAGCATATTCCTCTGATATTCCAAAGTTCAAAAAGGTAGACATACATTATTTAAATAAATGTTAACAAAACACTCTTCAACATAAGTGACACTCATTAACCATTGCATATCGCTGATTAATTTTATTTTGTAGATTACAGTGGCCAACAGAGCTGTATCTCTGCTTCTCCACTTTCTACTGCTCAAGCCGAGTGTTAATTTCACTGTGAGTTTAATAATTAAAGGCATTCACACATGAAATAACATGAAAAATAAAACCTGATTACAGCAGGTTTTCACTGACATTTCCAAATGCTATTCAAAGCATTGCAGACACTAAGTTGAATGGAAAGGTTTAGTCCTCGTTTGCCTCCTCAAACTGTATCTCCTTTGCTAATTCAACCCCTGTCAAACTGAGATAACAAGGTGTAGAGCTGGATGAACACAGCAGGCCAAGCAGCTTCAGAGGAGCAGGAAAGCTGACATTTCGGGCCTAGACCCTTCTTCAGAAATAGGGGACGGGAAGGGGGTTCTGAAATAAATAGGGAGAGAGGGGGAGGCGGATAGAAGAGGGATAAAGGAGAAGATAGGTGGAGAGGAAACAGACAGGTCAAAGAGGCAGGGATGGAGCCAGTAAAGGTGAGTGTAGGTGGGGAGGTAGGGAGGAGATAGGTCAGTCCAGGGAGGACGGATGGGTCAAGGGGGCGGGATGAGGTTAGTAGGTAGGAGATGGGGGTGGGGCTTGGGGTGGGAGGAGGGGATAGGTGGGAGGAAGGACAGGTTAGGGAGGCGGGGACGAGCTGGGCTGGTTTTGGGATGCGGTAGGGGGAGGGGAGATTTTGAAGCTTGTGAAGTCCACATTGATACCATTGGGCTGCAGGGTTCCCAAGCAGAATATGAGTTGCTGTTCCTGCAACCTTCGGGTAGCATCGTTGTGGCACTGCTGGAGGCCCAGGATGGACATGTCGTCTGAGGAATGGGAGGGGGAGTTGAAATGGTTCGCAACTGGGAGGTGCAGTTGTTTAGTGCGAACCGAGTGTAGGTGTTCTGCAAAGCGGTCCCCGAGCCTCCGCTTGGTTTTCCCGATGTAAAGGAGGCCACAACGGGAACATCGGATGCAGTATACCACATTAGCAGATGTGCAGGTGAACATCTGCTTGATGTGGAAAGTCTTCTTGGGGCCTGGGATGGGGGTGAGGGGGTGAGGGGGGAGGTGTAGGGGCAGGTATAGCACTTCCTGCGGTTGCATGGAAAAGTGCCGGGTGTGGTGGAGCTGGAGGGGTGTGTGGAGCGGACAAGGGAGTCCTGGAGAAAGTTGTCCCTCTGGAAAGCAGATAAGGGTGGGGAGCGGAAATATCTTTGGTGGTGGGGTCGGATTGCAGATGGTGGAAGTGTCGGAGGATGATCCCAAAGGGGGTGGCCATGGGTGCCCGCCTGGGCCCAAGCTATGCCTGCCTCTTCATAGGTTATGTGGAACAATCCCTCTTCCGTACCTTCACTGACCCTAAACCCCACCTCTTCCTCCGTTACATTGATGACTGTATCGGCGCTGCCTCGTGCTCCCACGAGGAGCTCGAACAGTGCATCCACTTCACCAACACCTTCTACCCCAACCTTAAGTTCATCTGGACCATCTCCAATACCTCTCTCTCCTTCCTGGACCTCTCTGTCTCCATCTCTGGCAACCGAGAAACCGATATCCATTTCAAGCCCACTGACTCCCACAGCTACCTAGAATACACCTCCTCTCACCCACCTTCCTGCAAAAATGCCATCCCCTATTCCCAATTCCTTCGTCTCCGCCGCATCTGCTCCCAGGATGAGGCATTCCACTCCCCCCTACATTTCAGATGTCCTCATTTTTCAAGGACCGCAACTTCCCCCCTGTGGTCGAGAACGCCCTGGACCATGTCTCCTGCATTTCCCACAACTCATCCCTCACACCCCCTCCCCGCAATAACAACCAAAACAGAATCCCCCTCTTCCTCACGTACCACCCCATCAACCTCCGGATCCAACGCATCATCCTCCGACACTTCCACCATCTGCAATCTTACCCCACCACCAAAGATATTTTTCCCTCCCCACCCTTATCTGCTTTCCGGAGGGACCACTCTCTCTGGGACTCCCTTGTCCGCTCCACACTCCCCTCCAGCCCCACCACACCCGGCACTTTTCCCTGCAACCGCAGGAAGTGCTACACCTGCCCCCACACCTCCTCCCTCACCCCCATCCCAGGCCCCAAGAAGACTTTCCACATCAAGCAGATGTTTACCTGCACATCTTCTAATGTGGTATACTGCATCCGCTGTTCCCGTTGTGGCCTCCTCTACATCAGGGAAACGAAGCAGAGGCTTGGGGACCACTTTGCAGAACACCTACACTCGGTTCGCACTAAACAACTGCACCTCCCAGTCGCGAACCATTTCAACTCCCCCTCCCATTCCTCAGACAACATGTCCATCCTGGGCCTCCTGCAGTGCCACAACGATGCTACCCGAAGGTTGCAGGAACAGCAACTCATATTCCGCTCGGGAACCCTGCAGCCCAATGGTATCAATGTGGACTTCTCCCCTCCCCCTACCGCATCTCAAAACCAGCCCAGCTCATCCCTGCCTCCCTAACCTGTCCTTCCTCCCACCCCAAGCCCCACCCCCATCTCCTACCTCCTAACCTCATCCCACTCCCTTGACCCGTCCGTCCTCCCTGGATTGACCTATCTCCTCCCTACCTCCCCACCTACACTCACATTTACTGGCTCCATCCCCGCCTCTTTGACCTGTCTGTCTCCTCTCCACCTGTCTTCTCCTCTATCCATCTTCTATCCGCCTCCCCCTCTCTCCCTATTTATTTCAGAACCCCTTTCTCACCCCCATTTCTGAAGAAGGGTCTAGGCCCGAAACATCAGCTTTCCTGTTCCTCTGATGCTGCTTGGCCTGCTGTGTTCATCCAGCTCTACACCTTGTTATCTCAGATTCTCCAGCATCTGCAGTTCCTGCTATCCCTGTCAAACTGACTTTGCACTAGTGGGTCAAGCAATTGCACACTAAGCAGGTAGATTTATAGTGGATCTAAGTTCTTCGCCCCTGGTGCCACAGGCCTATTGTAGGGATAGAATGTTAACACACAGGAAATGGACCTCTCAACCCACTATCCATCAATAATACCACAAACATCAACCCTGACAAATAGCAGAGGACATAGCAAAGCACAGCACAGCAAAGGCCAGGTTTTTGTACTGAGACATTGCAGCCACTTTGACCCCTTTGTTCAACTTGCAGAACCAGAAGCATGGGGACTGAAACTACTGCGACTATGGCCAGGGTCACTGATCTACAAATTGGAGCTCCCAGTTACGTGAGCAACTGCTCCCGCTTTACACTGCAGCATAACATTGCTCAGTACCAGAATAATGCTGGAGCATCTCAAGACAGCACGAGAGAGCACGTGCGTGAGAGGGAGAGAGGCAGAGTGCGAGAGACAGAGTGCATGTGAGTGTGAGACAGAGTGCATGTTTGAGAGACAGTGTGTGAGAGAGTGTGCACGAGACAGTATGTGTGTGAGAAACAGCACGAGAGAGAGAGCGTGCCCGAGAGGGAGACAGTGCGTGTGTGCAAGACAGAGTGCGTGTGAGAGAGAGTGAGTGTGAGAGACAGTGCGAGAGAGAGAGAGAGAGAAAGAAAGAAAGAAAGAGAGAGCGTGTCAGAATTATCAGATTATGATTATTTTAGATTCAATAATGTTGGACATCCTTAAAATGCGAAGTACCCCTGTTGTACTGTGATGAAAGAGCAATTAGATATAGATAGCAGTGAACCTTATAAAAAATCAAAGGTATGAAAGGATCACAAAGTGTAAGACAGTAAATTGGCCGAACATGCAAGAGAAGCATGAGGAACATTCCACGTATGTGACTGTACAAGGGCTATAGGCATATCCAATGATACAAGAGATAGTAGGAACTGCAGATGCTGGAGAATCCGAGACAACAAGGTGCAAGGCTGGATGAACACAGCAGGCCAAGCAGCATC
>NC_063355.1:15788754-15797722 GCF_021869965.1 Rhincodon typus | reverse complement strand
GTGTAGGTACGGAAGAGGGATTGTTCCACGTAACCTACAAAGAGGCAGGCGTAGCTTGGGCCCATGCGGGTACCCATGGCTACCCCCTTTGTCTGTAGGAAGTGGGAGGAATTGAAAGAGAAGTTGTTGAGTGTGAGGACGAGTTCGGCTAAGCGGATGAGGGTGTCAGTGGAGGGGGACTGGTCGGGCCTGCGGGACAGGAAGAAGCGGAGGGCCTTAAGGCCATCTGCATGGGGAATGCAGGTGTAGAAGGACTGGACGTCCATGGTAAAGATGAGGTGTTGGGGACCGGGGAATTGGAAGTTCGAGAGGAGGTGGAGGGCGTGGGTGGTGTCACGGACATAGGTAGGGAGTTCCTGGACCAAGGGGGAGAAAATGGAGTCGAGATAGTTGGAGATCAGTTCGGTGGGGCAGGAGCAGGCGGAGACAATGGGTCGACCAGGGCATTCAGGTTTGTGGATTTTGGGAAGGAGATAGAAGCGGGCAGTGCGAGGTTGGGGAACGATGAGGTTGGAGGCCGTGGGTGGGAGGTCACCTGAGGTGATGAGGTTGTGGATGGTTTGCGAGATGATGGCCTCCAACCTCATCGTTCCCCAACCTCGCACTGCCCGCTTCTATCTCCTTCCCAAAATCCACAAACCTGAATGCCCTGGTCGACCCATTGTCTCCGCCTGCTCCTGCCCCACCGAACTCCTGCCATGGTTTGTCTTACCCAAAATGCAACAGTTCACATTGATCAGAATTAAACACCATGAACTGGCCCAGTTGATCAAGATCCCAGTCTAGTCTTAGATAACCTTCATCAGTGCCCATTAGATCACCAATTTTGGTGTCATCTGCAAACTAAGTAACCACACCTCCTATATTCTCATCCAAATCACTTATATAAATGAGCAACAGTGGACCCAGCACCAATCCATGTGCCACACTGCTGATCACATGCCTGCAGTCTGAACAACAACCCTCTACCACCACCCTCCGTCTCCTACCGTCAAGCCAATTTTGTATCCAATTAGCTAGCTGTCCCTGGATCCCACGTGATCAACCCTTACTGATCATTCTACCACGCTGAAACCCGTTTAAAGCCTTGCTACCACTCTGCCTTCATCTATCTTCTTGATCACCTCGTCAAAAAGCTCAATCAAGTTTGTGAGGCATGATTTCCCATGCACAAAGCAATGCTGACTACACCTAATCAGTCCTTGCCTTTCCAAATGCACGTAGATCTTGTCTCTCAGAATTCCCTCCAAACCAGTTCCAAAACAAGGGAGATGAGGTATTTGTACCAAGGATGCTTCACCAATGTATTTCAGTGGGAATTCTGGCTATGCCAACGCCCTTGCTAGTTTTCAGTTGTTGGACAGTCTTTTGAACCTCCTGTTAGCTGGAATTGTGCTGAGGCGATAGCGAGAAGCTAGCTGTGAGATTTGATCAAGGGCAACTCTGTGATCCTTCTATCAAGAGCTGACTGCTACTCTGTCATCGATGAACACCATTCCATCCTGAGCTTTCAGTGAGGTAGGTCCATCCCTGGGTGCTTGGGCCATAGAGGATTTTGACGGTGCTGAGGTACACACACATCCTGGTGGGCAGGAAGTTACTGGGTTTCCTGCATTCTTACCTGTTTGCTTTTTGGGTCTCTGTTTATTTTTGTTAGACCTTAGTCCTCATTTGTCTGTAAACCTGCTTATCTCTTCTCTGGTCTACAATTGTATTAGCAATCTGATACACATTGTACACCTCCATTTGCTGCTTTATCTTATTGTGTATCTCGAATCGTCCAGAGAGCTCTACCCTTGTTTGCTTTATATTTCCTCCACAGACTATTCCTCAACTGTACCTGAACAAATCCATCTTTAAGGTCACGTCAAACCAGTCTTGAGTCCTGGTTCAGAATCCTAGAGTTTCCTTGCAGGTTCTGCTTATGACGATTAAAGTCCAGGCTGGATACTACAGACATTCTGCAGTACCACTTCAGGCAGTCACACTGGGTTGTCTATAAAGCACTGACTGAGTAGGTCTTTCTTCATAGGTTCCATCCACATTGAACTTCCTGCATCAGCACTTCTTTTCCTGCTGCTGTTCTTGGGCGAGGCTGACAAGGATAGCTGACTCGACCAGGCAGTGAGCCGTCCTGCAGTCGTTGCTCTCATCATAACTTGAATGATGTGGGTATCCTTATAGACCCTTGCTTGGATAATGACCACACAGCGTGGAACACACTGCCAAGGAGAGGTGGTAGAAGCAGATATGATAGTAATGTTTAGGAGACATGTAGACAGGCAATAGAGGGATACGGACCATGTGCAGGCAGATAGGGTTAGTTTAGAATGGCATCGTGGTTGGTGCAGCCATGGTGGGCTGAAGGGCCTGTTCCTGTGCTTTATGGCTCTATGTTCAAGAGGATACCAATGTCTGGAGCGTGATGGTGTTGCCAATGAGGTCTTGTATTTGTCTCTGACAAAATAGTGTTTGTTATGACCAGACAGTCCATCAATAGATGAATTCCATTAGTCCTTGCCTTCCTTGCCAGTCACACCTTTCAAGAGGTTTGTGTCCTTTCCAACTCTGGCATGAAGATAACCAAAGAGAAGCAGCTCATCTCCCTTTGTAATATGGGACAGCAGCTGACCAAAGCTGATCAAGTAAAATTCCTCTTTGAATTCTTCATCCTTTGCTTGTACAGTCAGAACCAATGTTCCCTGTTAGCGGTACATCCACTCCACAGCTCCTCTAAGGCTCTGCACATTCCAAACGTATCAACTTCCCGTTACGCAGTCTTGATGGTGCTGGTCTTACAGTGAGGGTAATTGAAACTTTTGGAGAGCAGGCTCTGCCGCATGGACAGGGACTAACACGTACATCCTCTTCCATAAATATTCTCCTACCGATACATGACCAACTTTATTCCCAGAACCAGATCCAGCAATCCTTGATTGTCTGGCCAAGAACATACTGATCAGAAAATTCTCTTCAACACACTTCAGCCACTCTTCCCCCTCTGCCTTTTCCACTATTCCTATCTGAAATCAATTTCAGGTTAATTAAAAACCCCCATTATCATTTTTGAACCTCTCTGTAATTTCTCTGCAAATTAGTTTCTCTACATCTTTGATTAGTTGGTAGCTTCAGAATATACCCAATGTATTTGTACTTTTCCTTTCTTAACCAAAATGGAATTGGTTCTGGTCCTTCTCTTTAGCACGGTGTTGCTCTACTTAATCTATCATGCATAAACACCTTTGATCCAGAAATATTCATTAAGTAGTCTTACCACTGTTACTGAGGCCATCATATTCCCACATGCTTAACTGAGCCCGCAGTTCACCCACCTATTAACCATGCTTAGTGCATTCACAGACATGAATCAAATACATCCCATTTAAAACTCTCATCAAATCCATTCATGGACTCAACCTCCCCAGTGTCTATTAATCCAGAAACTCCGATAATATTCTGGCAATCCGGGTTCAAATCCTACCAAGGCTGATGGCGGAATTTGAATTCAGCAAAGAATCTGGAATTAAGATTCTAATAATGACAATGAAAGCATTGTTGAATGTTGGAAAAACCTACCTGGCTCATTAAAATCCTTTAAGTAAGGAAGCTGCCATCCTTACTCAGTCTGGCCTGCATATGACTCCAGGCCCACAACGTGGTTGACTTTGGGAAATTAAGGGATGGGCAATAATTGCTGGTCTAGCCAATGACACCCATAACCTGTGAATGGATTTTCAATAATTGTGCCAGGGCTTTGGATTGCTCTGACTCTAGCCTCTTGTGCATCTCTATGCACCTCATCAACAATCAGCAACTGGGAATGGGGGATTTGAGTTATCAGAGGAGGCTGGGACATTTTTTTCACTGGAGCGTAGGCATTTGTAAGGTAGAGATAAGGTGAATGGCAGGTATCTTTTCCCTATGGTTGGGGATTTCAAGATGAGGGAGCATATTTTTAAGGTGAAAGGAGAAAGATTTTTAAAAAATACATGAGGGGCAATTTTTCTTTTTACACACAATGGTTTGTGAGTGGAATGAACTTCCAGAGGAAGTGATGGATGTGGGTACAGTTGCAACACTTAAACAATATTTGGATAAGCACATGAATAGGAAAGGTTTGGAGGAATATGGGCCAAGTGCAAGCAGGTGGGACTAGTTTAGTTTGGGGTTATGGTCAGCATGGACTGTTTGGACTGAAGGGTCTTTATCCATGATCTATGGATTCTAACCGTGCAGTCATCCAACTGGGCCCAAATTCAGGAATTTGGTTTCTAAATCCCTCTTCCTCTCTCAGACCCTCCTCACAAAACTAACTCTATAGCTAAGATTGGAGTGAACATGCTTCTAAATAGCTGGTTATATGCTTGGTGTCAATCCTTTGTTTGACTGTATTGCTTTTGAAGCACCTTTGGATTGTTTCCTGGGTTACAGGTGACCATGGGAGCACAGTCCTTTAGTTCACCAAAGAACATCACCAAAAAACAAAGGAATTCTGCTTCAATTTCACTCAGCTGTGTCTACAAATGTGGCGCTATGGGAGGGTTCATTGAGAAACGTCTGGTCATGTCCCTCACAGCAGCTTTAGCAGAATGCCTGGCAACAGTTACTTGAAATGACTTCTCAGTAATGTGAGTTCTGTAGCCAAGCAGACCTCAGGAAGAAAATATTTTGTACCCTCAATTAAAATTTGATTTAAGGGCTTGGAATGCAGCGCTTCAATTTCCTTTCACTTCATCTTCAAGTCTGGCAGTGATGGGGGAGGTATTGGAACAAATGTATTCGCTCGTATCACGTAACAAAGGAGGAGCATTCCGAAAGCTTGTAATTTCAAATAAACCTGTTGGACTATATACCTGGGTGTCATGTGACTTCTGACCTTGTCCACCCCAGTCCAACACAGGAACCTCCACATCATTCATAATTCTAAGTTGAGACCTTGAGTTGAGTTGAGAGGAGTTTTATTTTGGATGGCGCTTTGGCGTCTCAGCTTTTGGTCATGTTTGTGGTGAAAAGATTCTGTAACAGTATTCAAAGTACTGCAGGGCTTTTTTTTAAACTTCATTTTATTTGCTGCTTTGTGGGATGTTATGTACAAGAATGGCTATATACTGAAAAAGTAATTCCTTGCCTTTATAGTTCTTTCGGCCTTCCCAAAGACCTGGAAGACAGTGTACAAATGCACATTTATTTTTCTTTCAGCCAGGAGATGAATGGATAAGCCTTTGCTCTGTTCCTACATGCCGAAGATTGGAAAAATCACAGCACAATTGTTTCTCGTCCTTCGTAGTGATCTGTCTCACTGATGATGCATGCTGTGACAATTACAGACTGACCAATTGTGAAGAACCCAATTGCTGCCATGTTATGACAGCACAGCAATTGCTTTTGCATCAACATGTTGCATCAGCCTGAAACAGCTTCTTCTGAAAAATTCTTTGTTGCTTAAAGTACAGGTCGGAATTTCCACCTTTGACATTAGTGTTAGCAATGAAGGGCTCTTGGACCGATACAAGGATTAGAAATAAAGTTCCTTCTATTCTATCAAAAGCTTTCCCTCTAATCCAAACATCAGACATGCACCCCTGCCTCCCCCAAAATCAAATCAAAGCATATTTTTCCATTCCAACACCAGCCTCCTCAGGGGCTCCAATTGTCAATAATTTGCGCTTCAAACGTAAGTGCAGCAAAACTTCTGTTGACTGCCAAAATTAGTCATTTGTTGCAATTCTTACAGCAAGCACGGTGATAAGGTTTGTGTTTCATTGGTCTGGGGTTGATTTAAATATTCAAGAGTTGCAAAAATAATCAACCATTCATTCATGCAATTATTACAATTAAAAAGATCACTTATAAAATTAAAAATAGCACTTATAAAGTAAACGCACAGAGAATCTGTTGTATCACACAGAAAAAGCAGCACCAACACAATTAACATTACACCATATTTTCTGACCTCCCTTAAAGAGGTTACATCTCATTCAACAATACTTGAATGATAGCAATCTATGCTTAGTTTAATGCTGCATTTTAGATTCTTCTATTCAAGAATTTAATTTTAGCACCCATTCATGTAATCTCTGCTGAAATGAGTGTTAGCTCAAACAGCATCACTATGAAAATGAAAAAATACATCTATTATACCAACAGTATGTGCTCCAGATGAACAAAATATGGTTACCAGATGTAGACACCAGAGAAATATCTTTTTGCTTCCATTAATCAAGCCCACTGGGGCATTTTACAAATTATGGATACGGAAACAGTGCCCTGATTGATAGGGTGCTGATGATGTAGCTTTATGGATAGCTCTGAGCTCTGAAGGCAACTGGGCTTTTGTAGAAAATCGAGTAAACCACCAGATACAGTGCTGATATACATTGCAAACTCAGCTTCCTGTCATTTATAACAATCCAACAGACTTTTTATCTACATGTTGTAAACACTTGTTAGTAATCAGTCAAATATTAACCACAAGCTGCTCTTCAAAACACCTAAATGACACACAGTACAGCGAAGTACGGATATTAATTCGGGGAAATCCACCAAGGAATTACTAAAACTAACCGTTCTTTACAAAAAGTGTGCAGTGATTGGATCAATGGATATGTTTCATTACAAGGCCATATACCATCAAAATGTCACAACTTCAAAACAGTGAGGTCAAAACTGAAGGTAGACAACCTATGGCATCCTTTGGAGAGGAATTTTCTCATTTTAACTTTCATATGTTGAGGTGACATACTACATTAACTCCTTTGTCAGGTAACCCCCCGAGAGCACAGGAATTTCCTTCCTGCAAGCAGTGATTCACTGTATCCGAGATGTAATCTAGCCAGCTACGGTCATGCTACATTTACTCTGCAGCAATCGTTACACTCGAACACTAGCAGTTGGATTGTGAGCAGTGCAGCATGTTGTGCCCTCTAGGTGTTTTTAACTGCTGTTTGATTGAAGGGGTGTGAAACTAGGCAGCATGCTGAGGGAGTGCGCTGTTGTTTAAAGGCAGTGCATCAGCCTTGGACATATTGCTGTGCTTCCTTGCACTCTGGTGGCAAGAGCTTGGGCTTTGCTATTGGGTAGGAGTGTACAACAGAATATTAGCTCTGACGAATAGTTATGACAGGGGAAGCAAAATCATTCCAGCTACAACAGTTTAATCCCAAGCAGCATTGGTTGAGAATTAACTGCTTCTCTTCGTTGTGAATGGATGGAAGAGAAGAAAAGCAAAACGAATGAAAACAAGTTCCTTTTTATTTCTTAGAATCAAAAAGGACACAAGTGGGGCTCCTGGTCAAGGAGACCTGTGTTCAAATCTCTCTCTTCCTCAATCAACCAATTTCACAAGTGCTGGGCTCACCATCACGTGGAGTCAAATCTTTGAGAGGAGGAACATTATTCAAGTGATTTCTGCTGCTTTTCTGGCTGTGTGCACATTTAAATGAAAGATTCGAGAGGTTTGGACCCATGATTTAGTGAGTTTTCATGATGTATAACATTATTTTGACATGCAAGAACATGCCAACAAGATCCCAAGCAAGGTAAAATAATACTACTCTCTGTGAGCATGTTTTGTTGGTAAAATGAAAATCTGCCACTTTGAAATGTAGACCATTGACTGACCTCTAACAGAAAGCAGTGAAGTCTTTACAAACAGGGTGGCAAAATTCTTAATTGCATTCAGCTGCAAGGCCATCTGTGCATTATTAAAGAGCTTATCATTGCTGAAATGTTGCTGATGAACCGTCTTACCAACGCTACTCATTGTACAGAAACATGCCTGTCCCACACAAAGTCTGTCATTGTTCGAAAATAATTATTTTCCATCATTTTTGCATCACTTCATTCCCACATCATGTCCTGTGATCACACAAACAGCCACCAGCACCTTCCAATGTCAGTTATAAAACTGTCACTGGGAAGTACCGCAAAAATTAACATGGACATCTCTTATCACCAATTCACAGGGTGTCTGAAAGCACAGAGTCCATGGCCAGTGGCAACTCCCCTCAACAGAATTTAGGCAAATGGTAATTATGCAAGAAGCTGGTAAAAACACTGATTGCTTGCTGTGGAAAAGTGATCAATATGTTTACAGAAATAATAGTACGGAAGTTGGTTTAGAATCGGACTATCAGCATTTTGCAAACTGTCTGTATATTCAGAATCATTATTTGTAGATTCTGACAACATATTACACTGCATGTGTGCAATATAGACAGTGCCTTTCTGCCATCTGCTGGTTGTTTGGAAATGAGTTCCTTCCAGTTATCAGCATTAAATCATTCACATTCTTAGCTACTATGTCACCAAATGGCACAGCAGACATTGGGACTCGAGATGCTACCCTAATCCACAGGATAATTCACAACAGTGAGAGCGCAAAAAGTATTCTGCTCATCATCTATTCAAGTGTCATCAAATTATGGGAAAGAGAATGCTAAATTCAGATAGGCTCCTCTAGGCAGTGTTCCCAGTTATTCAAGGTTGTTGAACCATGGTTTATCCTATGGCCAACCATGGGACAAGGTGAGGAAACATACTTCAAGTCTACCTCTGCTAGAATGGACCTGGATCCTTACATTCTTCTAGAAATGTTAACAGTCAAGTGAACTGCGTTAACTGACTCTCACAATTTCAATTAAACACCACACAAAAATATTAGTAGACAGGTTATGAACTTAAACTTTTATGCAATAAGTTTACTGTAGAAAACAAATAAAAAGTCCAATTTCCTACTTTGACAGCATATTAAATTCCCCTCTATGAAGCAAACTGAAGAACTAATTCATTTACAACACAAGAAAGAGAAAATACACATTGTTCTTTAAAATTAAAAATATCAGCAATTTAATGTCATTCTTAGATGGTTAAAGTTTGAAGCGGCTAGATAATTAGATACATCCATAAACAGATCAACACATTTATTTATATTAGCTCTCCCCCTTCACAAACCCTCACACCCACCCCC
>NC_063355.1:15787153-15788654 GCF_021869965.1 Rhincodon typus | reverse complement strand
CCCACCCCCAACCCCCTTCACAAACCCTCACACCCACCCCCGACCCACTTCACAAACCCTCACCCTCTTCCCATTCCTCTTGCAAGGGGTGGGCAATTGATGGAAAAAGTAGGCACACATGCACAAACACATACCTTGTCCATGGGCTCTCACGCCATAGAGATCCGGCATTAGTGAGGGCCACAGTGTTCTGTAGAAAACTGCAAACATTTTCAATCAGCCAGGTAGTTAGAAGACCATAAGAAATAGGAACAAGAGTAGGCCGTACGGCACCTCAATCGTGCTCCACCATATAGTAGGATCATGGCTGATCTGATATTCCTCACATTCACTTTCCTGCCCTTGCCCCATAACTCTTGATTTTCCACCTGATAAAGAAACCATCTATCTCAGCCTTAAATATACACAAGGACTCTGCTTCCACAGCTCTCTGTAGCAATTAGTTCCAAAGACACTCGACCTTCATATAGGCAAAATCCATCTTTATCTTAGTCTCAAAGTAAAGGGGCACCAATTTAAGACTGTACCGTCTGGTCTTACACTCTCCCACGATCAGTCTGAACTTCACAACAGCCAATGATACTTCAGAGCTCATGACCACAAAACTTGGTTCCACGATGCAACGCCCTAACTTAATGCCAAACATGAATATTCCCTAAACTAGTACGAGCTGAATATTTGCACTGTATACTGAGTCCTACTGCCAGAGCTGGGCATGGGAGCTAACCCCACTGCAGGTGGGGAGGCAGGGGGACGGGGACAGGGGGGAAGAGACTCTGAGTTACACTTCACTAGCAACAGCCAATTAACTGGCCATCTGGTGCTGCCCAGCTCCAAGTGGTCCAAACAGAAGACTGGGCAGCTCACTCACCTTGCAGCTCGAGGTTAAGGGCACGTCAATGCCAAGGTGCCCTCAAAGACTGGTGAGCATTGTCTGTGTATGCGTTGTGGGGGTGCATGGGGGAGGTGAGGGGAGTTAGTGCAGGATGGAATTGCCTTGGTGCAATGGCAGTAAGTCAGGTCCAAGACTAGCCATTGCTGCTGGGGCAACCATCTGTGAACCATGGAACACCTTCCAAGACAGACCATCAGCCCTTTCACCACCTGCCTCCCTCCAGGAACGCATCTCTTCACATGCTGATGTGTTCTCTTGACAGGGAATAAATGCCCACTTTTGAAGGAAGTAGCCCCTTAATTGGATTCTCTAGTAACTCGACTCCCACCCAACAGGCTACACCTCATGGAGGCTACTACTGCTGACAGTATACCATGGCAGCAGGAAGCTGTTGGGCTCCCTTCCTGCTGCTTGTTTCTACTAAACCATCAGGCCTCCTGCCTCCCAACCATCCACAAAGAGATGGGAGAATTCAGTCCAATATATCATAACATATAAAGAAAGGCTGGGACTTCTTTCACTGGAGTGTAGGAGGTTGAGAGGCGAGCTGATAGAAGTTTATAAAATAATCAGAGATATAGAGTCTAGATGTCTTATCCTCAGGAT
>NC_063355.1:15779760-15787053 GCF_021869965.1 Rhincodon typus | reverse complement strand
TTTTTTTTTTTTAAAAACACAGAGGGTGGTTTGTATGTGGAATGAACTTCCAGAAGTAGTGGTGGATGTGGGTACAATTACAATGTTTAAAAAGCATTTGGATAAGTACATGAATAGGAAAGGTTTGGAGAGATATGGGGCAGGGGCAGGCAGGTGGAACTGGTTTAGTTCAGGATTATGGTCAGTATGGATTGGTTGGACTAAAGGGTCTGTTTGTGTGCTGTATGACTATGACCTATGGAGCTCTTCCAACACTTCATAAAACAGAAGTAGTTCATGTTAAGGGTAAACTGAATTGATGCTTCAATTTAAGGAAAAACACATTCCCATTGTAACATACTTGAAGGATTAATATGTTTTTGGCTATTGTGTGTCATTGGTTTAGGAAGAACTGGCTTAGAAAATTCATCTTACAGCCAATAGTAATGACTACTGAAAAATGCTGCAGCTTCAGCTGGAGCAGAAATAAATTTTCAGTTTCTCTTTCAAAGTTACTTCTATGAAAAAACAGAAAATCCATCATGCATGATATCTTTGTTTTGTATTATCCATTACATCATTAAATTATATTTCAGTGGTAGCTATGCCCCTTTAAAGCTGATTTTTGAAATATTTCTTAAAAACTATAATTGTCTAAATAATCCTAGTTACTACATCGATCTTTGATATTTCTTTTATACAAATATATTGTTTTCTATTTATTCTACATATATAACTTATGCAGAATTGTATTTTTTATTCAGGGTCAAGATATTATATTTCAAAACACATTGGGAATCCAGTGTCATGCAAGTAAAGCAGAAAACTCACCAAAAAGCATTAGCATTTAGCTTTGTTATCCATTACATTTCTAAAAAGTACTGTGATCCAGTTTTCCAACATTAAATACCACATGACATTAGCTGTTCAAAAACAGCTACTGCAAACATTTAGCTGAGGATTAACATCTAAAATCTAGTAAAATCTGTGTGAAGCTGTAGAATCATACAGCACAGAAAGAGGTCTTTTGACCCATTGAGTCTGTGGTCGCCTATCTGCACTAATCCCACTTTGCAGCATTTGGCCAAACCCTTTAATGTTACGACATTCCAACTGCTCATCCAGCACTTCTTAAAAGTTGAGGTTTCCAGCCGCTACTGCCCTCAGAAACAATGCATTTCAGATTCCCTCCACTCACTAGGTGAAAAAACCTCTGGTCAAATCTCAACTAACCTCCTGGCCTTCACTTTGACATTAAGTCTCCTCATTATTGATCCTTCAAATAAGGGGAACTGCTGTTTCCTATCTACTCTGTCCATTCCTTTCATAATATTATTCACCTCAATCAGGTCCTCCTCTCAGCCTGCTCTGCTCGAAAGAAAACAAGTTGAACCTATCCAGTCTCTCTTCCTAGTTAAAAATGCTCCATCTGCAGCATTCTCCTGGTGACTCTCCTCTGCATTCCCCATGCCGAAATGTCAACTTTCCAGCTCCTCTGATGTTGCCCGGCCTGCTGTGCTCCTCCCGCTCCATTGTTCTTACTATCTCCACATCATTCATACGTTGCGGTGACTAAAACTGCAGAACTGCCCACACTACTCCAGTTGCGGCCTAACCAAAGTTTTGTACAGCTTCAACATAACCTCCTTGCTCATATAATCTAAGCTACAGCTGATAAAGGCAAGTGTTTTGTACACCTTAACTACACTATTAACCTGTCCTGCCACCTTCAGAGATCTATGGACTAGCATCCCAAGATCCCCCAGTTCCTCTCAACCTCCTAGTGTCCTGCCATTCATTAAGAACTCACCTTCATGTAACTCCTTCCAAAATGCATCACCTCACATTTTTCAGGGTTAAATTGAATCTGCACTGATCTGTCCATCTGACCAACTCATCTACATCTTCCTGTAACCAAAGGCCTTCTTCCTTGCTATTAATCACCCAGCCGATCTTTGTGTCATCCACAAACTTTTCATTCCTACCCCCCACATTCTCATATGGTTTATATATATCAAGAACAATAAGGAACCGAGCACTGATACCTGTAGGATACATTCATAGCCTAGGTTTCTAAACAGCTGCCATGGATAGTGCATACATTCAGAGTCTTGATATTTCAGTAGATTTAAAACTATTAGAGCCTTTTTCCTTTCTCATGGCCTTCCTCCCAATTCAGCTCACTGAACAAGCTTTGTTTCTCTCCAATGGGTCCACAATTCCAATGGTCTCTTCTCTGTAGCAGCCCAGTCATCTAACCCTGTGGCTTTCGTGATATAATGATTGCTCCTACCATTCCACTCGTCAAGCCTCTTGTCCATTTTGGCATGTTTTCTGCCTGGCCCTTTCAATCACTCACAAGCACAACAGCCTTCTAGTTGTGCATTTCAAAGTTCACTCCACACAGTAGGTGGCTTTAGCTTAACTTCTGAAGGCTGCTGTGTTCAGTGCACTTTGTTACCAACCCCACACTGCCAACTTCTGTATCTTCCTGGTCCTGTCACAAATGCCCCCAAGCTTGTGCTCCCTAAACCCCGGTCAATTATAACGATTTCCTCAATCCCTCTCATGATTTCCCTCCTGGGAATCCTCTTAGAATCCTTACCGTCACTGACAAGCAGAGCGGCACGGTGGCTCAGTGGTTAGCACTGCTGCCTCACAGCGCCAGGGACCCAGGTTCAATTCCACCCTCGGGTGACTGTGTGGAGTTTGCACATTCGCCCTGCGTCTGTGTGGGTTTCCTCCGGGTGCTCCGGTTTCCTCCTACAGTCCAAAGATGTGCAGGCTAGGTGGACTGGCCTTGCTAAATTGTCTGTAGGGTTCAGGGATGTTTGGGTTAGACATAGGGAAATGCAGGGGTAGGGAAATGAGTCAGGGTGGGATGCTCTTCAGAAGGGCGGTGTGGACTTGTTGGGCCAAATGGCCTGTTTCTCCACACTATAGGGATTCTATGAGTTCTTCTATGCAGCTTTTAGGTCACTACAATCACACAATTTAGGCTGCACTGTAACCTCCTTTGTTCATGTCACATGAATTAAGGTCATCCTAAAACATTAGGATTTGTAACCCGCTGATCGGAGTAATTGTCATCAACCTACAGAAACTCCCTGATCATCAAACTCCTCTCAGTAGATTCTCTGTCCTGCTTTTGCCCATTGGTTCCTGTTACTGCTGAAAATAATTTGGGGCCCCTGCTCACACCCCATCTTTTGCCTACCACTGCACTCCCTCAACCACTCATACACGTGCATACAGACTCTAACACACAAGCATTTTGACCCCTGTACTTACTTATTCCCTTCAGCAGCATCTCACCCGTCTCATGCTATTAATCAGATTTTTGGCTTTCTCTTTCCAGTGAATGGCAGCATTTAGCTCTGCTGCTCCTCCTGCCACCACACAGCATTAAAACTGAGCTTAGGAAATTCCTCCCCCACCATAAATCAGGCAGGCACCATCCACTTCATGTTCTTTTCCAAGTTCCAGATCTTTATTCAGACTCCCAACTCCTTCCTTTACTAATCCCCTTGTCCCCATTCTTTCCCCTTTCCATCCTAATCTCCTAAGATTCTCCTCCAATCCATCTACTTGTTGACATGATCTCCCGTCCCTCAGCTACTGTTCCCATCCTCCTCCGATTTGCCACTCCACACCCCATCACTCTCAAACTCCATACTGCACTCTGTCTTCAGTTCTCAATGCAAAACTACAGGAGATTGACTTAATCTGTATATAAATTAAAACAATTTCAGTCTACCAAAAGTACCGATAGAGTACATGTTCTGCAAAATTTAGCATTAAAACCTCAAATTCAGAAGTATACAGAATTAAATGGGCTCTTTTTAGTTCAAAGCATAATTGAGAAAAAAAGGTAGAAAGTTTTGAAAATCCATTCAACACCAAAGAGCCAACTACGATCACGATGTATCATATTCTGTAGCGTGACCCTGTGTGTGAAAACTTTTAGTGTTATACTAACAAGTATCCCATGCAAGTTGACTTCCTCAGAAGTGAATTGTGATGCAAATCTAAAACCTGTGTTTATTTTCCAGCTTGAGACAATAGAAACCACAGATTAGGCCCATTAAAAACTATGATTGCATCTAACATCACTCACATCTTCCAATATTCTGTGGGAGACTGATAAATTTAAAACTAGAAATGACAGAGTATAAAAGTGTTAATTAACTTTGAAAACAAATGTCAAAGAACTTAATCTATTGTCCATAGTCAGAATACAAAGTAGGGTATTGAAAACAAGTCCAAGGCATGTGACAAGTTGTTTGCTGATGACTGAATATGAACAGAAAATAACTTTTGGACAGGATGTTTGGTATATGCTATGAAGTGATGCTGGTTTTGGATTGTTACAGATGAATCAAATGAAAAAGCCTGAAGCCATCCATGTACAAGTACTATAAACTTTCATTACAAAGGTAAACAAAATCTGCTTTCCACCAAAATAAACAGGGAAAGGGAGAATGTGCTCCAGTTAATATGTTAATATAAAAGCAAAGTACTGTGTTTTTATTTCAGCTTTCCAGAAACCACAGTAGTGTACAAACTCAGCACATCTGGCAGCATCCAGGGAGAAAGAGTAACTTCTGAGTTTCCAGCACTTCTTGTTTTCATATGTTTGACCTTTGTGATTATTACAGAAAAAGCAAGAGTATACAATGCTAACACACTAGATATAATTCTGGACAAGGGGTACACTTTTGCAAGATTGCCTCGTGAAAACCTTTCTGAACTATATGCAACTCTAATGGTTGGCAGGCAGTTCACGAAGAAAAATATAACAAGAGCAAGATCGCATTGTTCAACTTATCGTTGTAATTCATTGACACCTGCTCTTTTGGGTTTTAAGGCGAAGTAAAAATCGAATCTAGAGATCTTATTTGAATAATTATTCTTTAAAATGTTATTCCAAAAATGAAGTCTCATCCGGTGTTGGCATCATCTGTTATTGTCAAACAATGCATGCCATAATACATAATACAACAGAAACTGAACTTGCCACAGATGGGAAAATATTGATAATTTACAAGCAGAGAGAAATAAACAAAGGCAAAGCAACTCAAAAGGTTACGAAAAGGATTGTCAATGTCTCAGGTTTGGAAAGATAGCTGACACCTCCGCAAGCAACTCGTTGGGGTATTAAGCGACCCATTTTTTTTGTTTGCTTTTGTTTTGAATTCTTCTGTTTATCACTTATAAAAAGAAAATTGGCAATGAAAGTGCTGCCTAACGATCAAGAAATACCAAAGGGGTTACAAAGGATCATTTCGGTTTCGGATCGGTGTGGGATGGTGGTGCACCCTCAGGATGAACGTATGTGAGCTGCTTCCTCTAGGAGGCAAACAGAGGCAGAAATGCACAACTCCCGGAATGTGAATTTTCGGCGGCAGTGGGGGCGGGGGCTGGAAAATAAACAAAGAAGGGACAAAAACACACACCGGAACAACAAGTCTATAACTGGGAAAAGGACAATAATCATCAGAAAGGAAAAAAAAAACTGGGCCGAGGTAATGTGGTGTGATGTATCCGTTAAAATGGTCCAGTTCGGTCAGAAGGTTCATTGGTTCGGAACTCAGAGGGTGCGAGTCGTTTATTTCTAACACAGAACATTATGATTTATGATTTATGTCCGGGGTGGGGGGCGGGAAAATACTAAGAGATCGATAACTAACGAAAACGAAGACAGACATCGCAGTTCCGTATAAATACACTGCAGTCACACCACAGCCACCCTGAAAGCGATAATCGATTCAACGCTTCAGCTTCCAAGGTCAAAATAATTACCCGATAATAAAATGATTTAAATTAGGCGCTCAACTCCTTTTCCTGTTTCAAATGTTACAGTGCTTTTTGTTTTGCTTAGAAATGATTCAAATGCAATATCCTGTCCACGCGAAAACATTTCGCCAGAACTTTGATGCGAAAAAACAGCTTTAGACACCTTTGGTGTCAGTAAAATTAAAGAACTTTAATGATCTCATTATGTTTACGCGTTCTGCTCAGTGTTTGCAATAAAAATGACTAACTTCTTAATTTGCGCCACAATCTCAAACACTTGCCTGTAAGGCATACACCTTTTCCTTAGAGATTACATCAAGAACGCATAACTAACACACTTTACACTTAAGTAGATCATTAACCTGCTGCAAATTAATCTTGTTCGAAACAGAACAAGCCCAGTCCGGTTATTAACAAGGTGGCGTTATTTATAAGGCGGCAGTAATTCTAAACGAGACAACAAGGTGCGGGGCTGGATGAACACAGCAGGCCAAGCAGCATCATAGGAGCAGAGAGGCTGACGTTTCGGGCCTAGACCCTTCATCAGAAAAGGGGGAGGGGAAGGGGGTTTTGAAATAAATAGGGAGAGAGTGGGAGGCGGATAGAAGAGGGATAGAGGAGAGGATAGGTGGAGAGGAAACAAACAGGTCGAAGAGGCGGGGATGGGGCCAGGAAAGGTGAGTGTAGGTAGGGAGTTAGGAAGGGGATAGGTCAGTCCAGGGAGGACGGACAGGTCAAGGGGGCGGGATGAGGTTGGTCGGTAGGAGATGGAGGTGCGGCTTGAGGTGGGAGGAGGGGATAGGTGGGAGGAAGAACAGGTTAGGGAGGCAGGGACGAGTTGGACTGGTTTTGGGATGCGGTGGGGGGAGGGGAGATTTTGAAACTTGTGAAATCCACATTGATACCATTGGGCTGCAGGGTTCCCAAGCGGAATATGAGTTGCTGTTCCTGCAACCTTCGGGTGGCATCGTTGTGGCACTGCAGGAGGCCCAGGATGGACATGTCGTCTGCGGAATGGGAGGGGGAGTTGAAATGGTTCGCGACTGGGAGGTGCAGTTGTTTGTTGCGAACCGAGCGTAGGTGTTCTGCAAAGCGGTCCCCGAGTCTCCGCTTGGTTTCCCCGATGTAGAGGAAGCCACACCGGGTACAGCGGATGCAGTATACCACATTGGCAGATGTGCAGGTGAACATCTGCTTGATGTGGAAAGTCTTCTTGGGGCCTGGGATGGGGGTGAGGGAGGAGGTATGGGGGCAGGTGTAGCACTTCCTGCGGTTGCAGGGAAAAGTGCCGGGTGTGGTGGAGCTGGAGGGGAGTGTGGAGCGGACAAGGGAGTCACGGAGAGAGTTGTCCCTCCGGAAAGCAGATAAGGGTGGGGAGGGAAAGATGTCTTTGGTGGTGGGGTCGGATTGCAGATGGCGGAAGTGTCAGAGGATGATGCGTTGGATCTGGAGGTTGGTGGGGTGGCACGTGAGGACGAGGGGGATTCTGTTTTGGTTGTTATTGCAGGGAGGGAGTGT
>NC_063355.1:15755256-15779360 GCF_021869965.1 Rhincodon typus | reverse complement strand
TGCTGCTTGGCCTGCTGTGTTCATCCAGCCCTGCACCTTGTTGTCTCGGATTCTCCAGCATCTGCAGTTCCTACTATCAGTAATTCTAAACGGCTCCCACGAATTTACCTTCTTCAGTTGCATCTGATCTAGTAGCCAGCATATTGATTGCAGAGGACTAAACATAAAATTACCTGGGGGAAAAATGAATATTAGCACGATAACATACTGCATATTTGGGCACATTGATGAACAGTATGCCAATGAAACAAGCTGGTGTCTAATTAGATTTTGTTGATTTATAAACGGATACAATTACTTGGGCAACTTTTCAACTACCGAGTTATAATATAGCGCTTCAAGATGACAGTACAGATAGTGATCCACAATTAGGGAAAGCATAGATGAGTAAATGGTTTTGTATAACAAGAGGGGTTGTATAGGAGAGAAACGGGGAGGAAAAAGTACCTACAAGATGGTGAACCCAATAGTCCAATTCATTTTGGGGGTGGGGGGCGGTGGTGCGGAGTGTGGCTATGGTGGAGGGTGGAAAGAAGCAAAAATCTCAGGAAAAGTCAGGCAAAATCTTACTAGCTACTTGGAGATTGTTTTTGTGGTAAAGGCTAGGTGGTAAAGGTAAAGTTTTTATGCAGCAGCAGCAGATAACAGAAGGGGAAGCAAATCCTGCACTCTGGATCGCAGTACCTTATGAGGCACCATGCCTCATCTAGAGTACTGTGTCCAGTTCTGGTCACCCTGTCATAGGAAGTATATTATTAAACTAGAGAGGGTTCAGAAGAGATCTACCAGAATGTTGCCGGGTATGGAAGGTTTGAGGCATCAAGAAAGACTGGATAGGCTGGGACTTTTTTCACTGGAGCATAGAAGGTTGAGAGGTGACCTTATAGAGGTTTATAAGGTCATGAGGGGTATAGATAGGGTCAATGGTAGGTGTCTTTTCCCTAGGATGGGGGATTTCAAGACTGGGGTGCACATTTTTAAGGTGAGAGAGAGATTTAAAAAAGACATGGAGGCAAATGTTTAACACAAAGGGTGGTTTGCATATGGAAAGAACTTCTTGAGGAAGTGGTGGATGTGGGCACAGTTACAATGTTTGAAAGACACTTTGATAAGAACATGAATAGGAAGAGTTTGGAGGGATAAGGGCTGGGAGCAGGTGGGGGGGGACTAGTTTTTTTTGGGATTGTGGTCGGCATGGACTGGTTGGACCAAAGGGTCTGTTTCCATGCTGGTTGACTATGTGTATCATGACCTATAGGTCCAGAAACAGTGTGTTCAGTCACATGAACACCCATGGTAGAAACGCAAAACCCTAAGTTGACATCTTCAATTTGGAGGACTTCCAATAGCACTGAGACCATCCCCTGACTCTTTATTCAATGACATCCCCACCATTCCTTGCAGCATTGATGTGTCCACCCTAACCTTATTAACACTTTGTGTACAAGAAAAAAATAAGAAGTGGCTGAGGACTAGAGATGATTAATTTGAGGCCAGAAGAAAAAGACAAGCATCATTGCAACACAGCAGGAAGCATAGGACAGAGGGATCCAAGGCATCCAAGATGATGGAGAATCAAAATTGCAAGTCATCGTAAGTTTATCGAATTTAAGCTGAGGTGTACATGCCCATTATTGGGAGTATGAATGAGCGAAAAAGACTTTGCCCTGATACCATATGGATAACACCTGTCAGGGTATCTTAACACTCAACATTCAATGAAAAACATTTGACTCAAGATAAAGCTCTAAGACACTTGTGGCCTTTCCCCAGTTCAGATGCAGCAACTATTTTATAGTAACTGTAAAACATTATACACTTATTCTGCTGCCACAGTGGACTTGTGTACACAATTCTGTCAAGGCCCTGGGATGCAAATGATGTATGTAGACACATTCCGAGATTAGTTTGGGAATATTGGTATACACTAGAGCAATTTGCAGTATACTACAAGTGAGACTAATGAAGCTTTACACAGGACAATTTCAAATTGGATTCTGTTGTATTTAGTTTATCGCAAATGTACCCATTATATGTGGTGGTTTGGGAAAAGCAATAATGTGGATTCTTTATTTGGAAGTTAAATGGACACATCTGACCTGTAGGTTCTGCTGCTGTGTTCTATTCGCAGAGTCATAAGTAAGCCACATACACATCATGTTCTCTATATTTGCAATGTACTTTGAATAGCTGCAGCAGCTGCCCTGTTTTTGATCAAAGTAAAAATGTAACAATAACTTAAATTAGCTTTTTTTTAAAAAAAGAAAAAAGTCATTTATGCAATGTACATTTCACTGCCTGGGTAACCTGAGGTGTTTTCAGGTGATGGTGGTGGTGGTGGTTTGCTGCCTTCTTGAACTGTTGTTCATGTGCTGTAGGTCCAGTCACAATGCTATTATGGAGTTTCAGGATATTGACACACCGACACTGAAGGAACAGTGATGTGTGTTCAAGCTGGATGGTGGTACTGCTCCTATGTATTTACTGCCCTTGTCCTTCTGGATGGCAGAGTTATGGGTTTGAAAGGTGCTGCCTAGAAATATTTGGTGAATTTCTGCAGTGCATCTCTGGATGGTGTCAAACTTGATGAGCAATATTGGAGCTGCATTCATGCTGGTAAGTGGGGAGTATGCAATTACAGTCCTGACCTGTGCCTTGTGGACAGTAGTCAGGAAGTGCATTAGTCATTACAAGATTCTTACTACGTGAACTACTAACGTAGCTACAATATTTATATGGCTAAGTGCAGTTCAGTTTCTGGTCAACAGTAAGCCCCAGGATGTTCATAGTGGGGAATTTGGTGATGGTAACATAATTGAATGTCAAAGGCGATTGCTAGATTCTTTCATTACAGATCCTTAATGTCAGGCCCTTGCGTGGCATGACTGTTACTTGCCACAAACCTGAATATTTCCTATGCATTACTGCGATGTCCAATAAATCGTAAACGATGCTTAACTTGGTACAATCATCAGCAAAATCCCCCACTTTTGATCTTATGGAGGGAAAGTCACTGATGAAGCAAATGAAGATAGTGTGCCGAGGACACTACCCCCAGCAAAGATATCCTGCAACTGAGATGATTGTGGTTGGTGCAGGTCAATCATCATCCATTTGCTAGTATGGTTCAGAACAGTGCAGTGTTTTTCCAGATTCCCAATGACCCTACTTTTGTTAGGGGACCTTAATGCCAGCCACACTTAATGCCTTAATGTCATTGGTAGTTATTCTCACCTCACTTCTGGAATTCAGAGATTTATTCAGAAGTTTGTCCAGTTAGGAATACAAGTCCAATTTAAAATCTTCTACTAAAATTAAGTATTAATGAGCTACTTTTCCATTGCTTAATTTAAATTCATATACTGCAAAAAATCCTGTACTGTTCTATTTCAATTACTTAAAGCAAATATTTTATGACATGAACAACTGCATTACCAGGTATAAAATGTACTGTTGCTGATATATCTCAAAGAGGGACAAACAAAAGATTAAAATAGCTTGCATTGATTTTTTTTCACTAGTCACCCACACTTTACAAATAAAAGGATACTAAAGAATCTCTTCCCTATACTACATTTGATTTATTCTATAACTCATTCAGCATATAACCTACAATGGGAAAACAATGTATTACTTTTCCAGGGACTATGAATACATTATTGACTTTGGGAAATCCCATAGAATTCTTTTTAAAAGTTCTTTCAAGGTAATGTATAATCTTCCCCTAATGTGTACCTATTGTGTAATAAAAGGTTCATTGCCTGTAAAGCACTTGAGATATTTGGTATTTGTGAAAGGTGACGTGTAATAAAAATGCAAATCTCTTAACCTTGCACTTTTCTGAGTAATATTTCAGATCAGCAGAACAATATTCATTAAATTTACAAGCGAATATATTATCAACACTGAGCACTTTTGTCAACTACGAAGAATAAAATAATTTCTTTTCCATTTTATGATTAAACATGCAAAAAAGGACGTAATATTGGAAATGCAGTTATTTTGCACTTTACGAATTAGATCATAGAGTCCCTACAGTGTGGGGACAGGCCCTTCGGCCCAACAAGTCCACACCAACCCTCCGAGCATCCCGCCCAGACCCATCTCCCTATAACCCACCTAATCTACACATCCCTGAACACTACGGGCAATTTAGCATGGCCAATCCACCTAAGCCTGCACATCTTTGGACTGTGGGAGGAAACCAGAGCACCCGGAGAAACCCACACAGACACCGGGAGACGGTGCAAACTCCACACAGACAGTTGCCAGAGGGTGGAATCGAACCCGGATCCCTGGCACTGCGAGACAGCAGTACTAATCACTGAGCCACCGTGCTGCCCCTCAATTCTATACTTGTTCAACATCCAGACTGGCAATTTTGACTATATGACAGTTGATGAACTTTTGTTGGATGTGAAAATAGACATTACAAAGTTAAAATACTGTAGAAGACAAGGGTCTATGAGATGTTTTGTTTGTACACCCCAAACTACCTGGTACATAAATTCAGCTGAGCTTATCATCATTTGCAATTTTAATTCTCCCATCGACTTCCATTTGGACCTAAAAGCTCCTGCACCATTCTAATGGTATTCATCTTTTTGTCCTGCAATTTGCAGCCCCTCTTTTATTGAAAAAACAGGAAAAGCAAAGTAAAAAGTCAAACAAAAAGAAGTTGCAATTGCTGTTGGGAAAAAAACAGGGGTTCCTTGGCTTTCAAGCAACTACATATTCACAGTCAGTGAATGATCGCTGCACCCATCTCACATCTATTAGAACCAGTTCGCAATTAACTTGTGTCTAGCTTGTTGCATCCAACACTGCATTACTCCATGCTGAAGTGGATGCTCCTTCTTCTCAATGATCTCATTGTCCTCCTTGGAAGACTGCTGTCACTCTCCCAGCTCTTCAGAGTCCGTCAGATTCCCTCTTTGCTTGTTCCTGTTCTGCAGAGATTACCATAAGTCTGCACATGATCTACTAAGCTCTCTCAAATTTCATTTTTGGTCTACACAAGTTCAATTAGCAGCTTCTAAGTTGTTAATAACTTGGTCAGTTTAGCAAAGGTATGAACGGTTGTACACCATCTGGAAGCGTAAAGGCTAAAATCGCATTGAAAATGAGATGACATACGAGCCAAACCACATTCTCAGTATGTACAACTTGCAGTATTCAAAAAAATAAGTCAAATTCAGAGTACTGCAATAAGTGTGCACATAGGAATTTGATCACAAATCTATTCAGCTGTCGACTATTTGAAGTGCAATAGTTTTGCTCGCTTCCTCCTTCTCTGTTGACATCTGAAAAGAGCTATTGAAGTAGGAGTTACAACTGACTTATGTTCAAGGCATTATCTTTGACTTTGTCATTGGCTAGGCCAGCATTTATTGCCCATACCTAATTGCCCTGGAGAAGGTGGTGATGAGTTGTCTTCTTGAACCACTGCAGTCCTTTGGGTGTAGTGACACTCAACAGTGCTGTCAGCAAAGAGGATAGGCTAGTTAGCTGGTGTCTGTTCTTAGGAAAATGTTAAGTCTATTATTAATAAAATGTAATAGCATTTACAAATGTATATTAATGATCCAGCAGTCAGCATGGCTTCATGAAGAGCAAGTCATGCCTGACAAAATCTATTACAATTCTTTAAGGTGGTAACAAGCTGGACGGATAATAGGGAAGTAGCAAATGTAATGTACTTGAAATTTTCATAAGGTGTTTGAGAAAGTACCACACATTTAGCTTCTTAAGAGCCTACGGTGTTGAAAGTAGCATGTGAGTAAAGCTGGAAAATTGGCTAACTAAAATATGACCAAGTTGGATAAGAGGGGCATTTTCAGGCTGGAAATCTGTAATTAGTGGAATGACACAGACATCAGCCTGGAGTCACAACTATTTCCAATATATATTAATGACTTGGCTGTGGAAAGTGAACGTAGTAGACCTAAGTTTGCAGACAACACAAAAATAAGCGAGAAGGCAAGTGGTGAAGTTGACAGAGTCGATAGTCTGCAGACGGATGTGGTCAGGTTACATAACTGGGCAAAAACTTGGGTGGATGGATTATGATATGGAAAGGTGTGAGGTTATGCACTTTGGAACAATAGAGCTAAACATTATTTAAGAATGGAGAAAGACTGCAGAAAGCTATAGAATGGCAGGACTGGGAATCGTTGCCCATGAATCACAAAAAGCTGATATTCAAGATCAGCAGGTAAATAAGGAAGGCAAATTGACTATTGGCTTTTATTTCAGAAGGTTACGATGTATAAAAGTAGGAAGGTCTTTCTAAAATTATACAAGGTACTAATCAGATCACTGCTGGAATACCGAGAGGTTTTAGACCCCATAGCTAAGGAAATATATGCTGGCATTGGAAACAGTTCAGACAAGGTTGCTGATACTAGCTATGGAGGGGCTGTTTTATAAGGAGACATTGAGTAGGTTGGGTCTGTACTCATCCGAGTTTAGGAGGAGAGGCAAATTTATTGAAACATAGTATTCTCTGGGACTTGACAGGATGGACACAAAGCTTGTTTCCCTTGCGGGAGGGGCTAGGACGAGAGAGCATAATCTCAGGAGTAAGGGGTTGCACGTTTTAGATGTGGAGTAAGTTCTTCTGAGAGTTGGGAATCTGTAGAATTCTTTATTGTAGAGGGATGTGGAGGCTGAGTCATTGAATATATTCAAGGCCATAACAGACTGTTTTAAAACAGTCAGGGAATCAAGGGTTATAAGGAAAATGCAGGACAGTGGAGTTAAGGATGATCAGATCAACCATGTTCTCAAAGAATGGCTGAGCAGCCTACTCTTGCTCCTATATCTTATCTTCCAAGGGTCCTTGACTTTGTGTACTGGATTCCTGATTATTCTTACCATTAATTCTAAAATGAAAGTGTTTTCTTTGTAATTCATGTTTACTTTCTGTATGAACACAATTACCAAGGATCATTAGTTGTAACAAAATTGGTGTAGTTTCTGGCTACGGTTCTATGGAGTGACATATGTAGACCATCCAGCCCATGCTTGTTTCACCATACAAATTAGATTATGGTTAATATTTTAGTGGTCATCCTGCCTTGGTTCAAAAACACTTAAGATAACGGTCTAACTAAAATTTGTGAAATATCAGTTTTGCATTTTGAGTGATCTAGTTTAGACAATTTATTTCTCCATCATCCTTTATGTGATGTACCCTGGCCTCACTCTGAACAACCTAGTTTTAATTTTGATAAGTATGCCACTTTTCAAAACTCACCAGAAGTGATTCCTCTCCATCCAATCTATAATTCTTCAATCATCTTAACCTTCTCAATTAGACCATTCATCACTTAAGTGAATACAGACTTGGTCAATTTAAGCTGGCCTTAATTAAAATCTTTTGGTCTCAGATATCATTCTGGTAAATTTGCTTTTTCCACCTTCCAAGCATAACATTCTTCTTGATGTATAGTTGCCAGAATTAAACTTTGTTTAGAACTTTATACAATTAACTGCCTGAACACTTCCGAACTGCAGCTAGTGATATAAAAGCGAATATTCAATTCGACCTTTCAATTTGGTTTCTGTTGACGAACTTTGTGCTATCTGTACTTCAACCTCAAACCTCTCCGCATCTTCACAGTTCCTATTTTTTCACTATTTAAAAATTGTGATAACGACCTCAATGTAACTCCCTCTGTCAGTCTCAAACTCAATTTAGCAATGAAAGTTCTTGCACAATTGTCTGCAAAAACGTACATTTCACTGTACCACCTAAGCATCATCAGGAATCCGGAATATGTGGCTATTACCTTTCAAATTCATTTCATAAATCTAGTGAAGATCTACAAACTCGGCAGAACCTTGGAAATGGGCGCACAACACTATCAGCTGCATTCACACCTATTACAACTACTGCATCCCACCTCCTTCCCAATTTCAAGTAGAAGGCATGTTTACTCCAGCAGTTTCTGCACATTTAGTCAGCTGTACATCTGCAAAATTGATCAGTCCAATCCCTTATTTTCATGTAATCAGTCTGTTGAACACCACAAAGTTTCGGAGACATTATCTGAAGGAGCCAGATATATTGGACATCCATGATACTGTAAGAACAATCCAAGTTACAGGTAAACTGTTATATGCTACTCCACCATGATGAAACACAAATTATAAATTTATAATCTATTTATTTTCCTATGATTAAGACAGAATCCATTCAGGAATCGTTAATTCCAATCCATGCCTAGCCAAGGATTATCCCATTCATTTGCACTTCTCAAATACTAAATCTGAAGTTCTTTCAATTTCTACAAAGTGGACAATTATCTTTACAACATTCAAAATATATTCATAGAAGATACAAATTTTGACTGCTCTCTGCAGACTTTTTTAAAAAATTATTAATGATTTTAAACTTTAACTTTAGGGAACAGACATAATTACTTCAGATTGTTCACTTTCATAACAAACATATGCATCAGAAATCTGTTAAAGCTTTGAAAGTGTACCAAAAAAAAAAAAAATATGTACTTGAAATTGCTCTGGTAAAGTGGGTCAAAAAGTCAGTGATTTCAAGGTGGAGATCAAGTTCAATATCTTTGTTCTCAACAGAAGGTCAACCAACCTCAAAAGATTCATTAGATAAATTCTCCAAGCTGCCGTCATTTCCAGCAGTGGCTTTGACAGCTGATTTTCTTTGACAGTCTCTTGCAACTATTCAAATTATGAATCTCACCAGATTAAACCTGTTAGCGAGCACAGTTTGCTGTAAAATTTATCCCTCACTACATCAAATTCTGCTTTTGACTAGATATCTTTTAATTTGTCTACATTAATACAGATGGACTTTCCGCATAAAAATGATGTTATTGTTGAGTCAATTTTAATTTTTGTTTCAACTATTTATCCATCTTACTGTGCTAAGCTTATGACACTGGTAAATAATGACGGAGAAAATCTTGTTCAACTTTCAGCTGTTTGTAAAATCTAGCATTAAATTCAGCAGATTGAGATACATACAAGAATATCAAAGCAAATATTTTGTGACATATGAACAACCATGCCTTTCAATGGACTATGGAACTGTCATGCAATTTGTGAAGAATTTGGTTTCCTGTAAATTTTACAGATTATATAAAAATCATACCTTTAGCATTTGAACTTGCCTTTATCAAAGATAGTCATCTCTTTGAATCAGCACATCTATTATCTATTAAAAGACCATTGTCTTATCATGTTCTTGAAAAGTAATACTGACAAACGGGTTACTATATCCTTTCATTTAAAAGTCGTAGTATGCCAGAAGCTCTTGAGCCATTCTCCTGATCTGCTACAGTAACTTTGGCAGATTGGCAGAAATCGGAGATACAATCAAAAATGATGTAACAGCAGACAATTGTGTGAATATCAGGTGTGTAGGTTTCTAAATACTTCTACTTAATTTATATAACATTGATGTTAAGAACAAAATAACCACAAGAAGCACATCAACATACTTCAAAATTTGTTTTGATATTAAAGTATTTGCTTACCTGGTAAAAATTAACTGCACTGGTGAGATCATTTGCATCCTGTTGTTACAAAGCACAAGTACGCTGCTGCAATAAGCGTATGGACATTTATTTTTGCAAGCTTCATTTTGTCCCCCTTTCCATTCATCACTGTTCATGATGGCCATCAAGATAGAGAACTCCAGCTTAATGAGGAGCGAAAAAGCATTACGATGGCATTCTAGTTTCAGATGTACTTTTCTCATGGGATATACAATTCCTGTGTTCACAGCCCAACAGACTTGCTAATGAAAAGACTCCTGAGCTGCCAATTCATAAGTATGTTCTTCAGCTGTGAAATTTACCCTCTGGCAACTTTCCACCCATGAATAGAAATCACATGCCCTAGGGTAGACAGACATGTAGAATCACATTTTAGTCATTCTACTGAAACCATACAGAAAGTTCACTGGGGATGAATGAATGAATAAAGGCTGCTGGAGAAAAGACTGCTGCTGCAATATATTTTTCTTCCATGTGTTCTAAGTTATTTTTTTTTTGAAAAACCTCTGTTTCATGTTGAATTAATAAAGTGATCATCTTTTAAAAAAGCCTTTTCACTATCCTACCATTTTTGAATAGAGTCTACATAAGTAGCTAAAACTAGGAGAGCAATCTAATTAATTAAAATATTCAACTGCAGAGCACAAAAGTACTAACCCCATAATGGAAACGAAAACCCTCAGGTCACAAAAGTCAAGAAAGAATTTTTGTTGTTGTTTCCAGCAATAGATTTATCTTACAGAACAATATGAAGTTTCCAATGTTCACAAAGTATCCTCTTGAGTCACGCAATCCTTACGCTAACTTGCTACAAAAGTTTCTATAAGGAAATGTACCCGGAGATTGTATTTCGATAATTTAATAATTTATTAATCTAAAAAAGTGTGTAAAAGTATAGCTCTCATCCACAAGATATATGAATGACATTAAAATGCCTGCAGGTTTATCAAACTCGCTTTTAGTGTATTTGTTTCAGCAATACAGAATTAAAATGAACTTCACTTATTTTATTTTATATAAAAGAAGCCCACAGCAAAATGCTCAGAAGAAAAAACTTCATATTGGCGTGAAATGTACAGCTTTTACATTTAAAAATGTTCTGAAATATACATACAAGCATGCTAGCAAATCCAGGTTATCACAAGACAAACTGGTATGCCATTTCTGAACTTTGAATGTGTTCTAACAGAAGAAAAATGAAAATCTTCTGCAAAGGGATTCTGTTGTTCAACTGGGGCTTGTATGCTCAAACTTTTAAAAATCCACAACTAAAATATGCATATCCATGAGAAATATACATACAACTTTCTCACATTGAAGTACATAATATAGGATTTTATCTATTGCCATTTATTTATTTTTTGCACAAAAACCTATAAATATTACTTCACCAGAATCTTTTAACTTAAATCTTAAATAAAATGACAAGAGGTCTGAGTTTGCACCTCCAAAAATATGAAGATGAGTATTTATCTTCATCAGTAAAGTCCTAGATAAAAATGGCCTTGAAATCGAAACAACCCATTTTCATCTACAGCTGATGAATTCTGGGAGGGAGAATGACAATAAAATGGAAAAATTACAAACTTCTACTTACAATTCTCACCAAGTTAACTTTTTGTACAATTTTACAATCTTGATTTTCCTCTTCAAAAGACCTTGTGAAATTTTTCTGATTAAGAAAAAATAGTACTGCAATTTGTCAATTTTACACTGTACACAATAGATACAAACTTTTGATATATCTGGTTTATATCTACAATACAAAGGAAGCCACCAACGGTGACTCAAATGCACAATAAAATATCATTTACAAGCACTAGCTAGTTGATATTCTCCACTATATTTTCTTCAATTTCACAATACTGTGTTTTTTTTAAAAGAATGTACAATTTATCATGAAAAATAAATTCTGTGTTGTAGCAATGATGACAAGTTTTGTTTCAGAAGCTGTAACATAAGAATTCCAAAAAAGTTACTGATGTGGAAGAGCTTTACAACGTATGCCGCTGATGCACCAATATCCAAGAAAAGTTCTTTGCAGGTTAACGCTCACACATTTGAGAAAGTTAGATGGAGTGAATTCAATTCTCTTGGAAATGATACTTGCTCAAATTTTGATATTTTCCCTTGCAAGGTCTTCATGTCATTGATGTACAGCTGATGATGCATATTATTGGTCAGGGAAAGGGATTAGGTCCGTGTATAACACGATTCCTAGTTTCAAAGTAAATTCATAATGGCATTGTACATTTGAGTAAGCACCACAAAGTGGACGGGTAGACAGGACTGGCGATCTTGTGTGGCAGGGTTGCAGTTGAGCCATGATAAGGCATTATACTGTTCCAGTACAAATCTGGAAAAGGAAGAGCTAGTGTATTAATATTCATTTTAGTAATAAAATAGTTTTGCTAAAGACTAGGTGACAGATAGTTATGACAAACCTCAAAACATCTGAAGTTCTATTGGAATCCAGCGGGTGAGGATGAGTGTGCTTGCCAGGAAGTAGTTCATCAGATTGTGCCAAGGAGACATGGTGATGTAAAGAGGCCTACAATAAAAAGGAATACAGTAACAGATTAGTCAATTTCACCACAATAACTATAAACAGTTTTCGAAACAATGTGGAATACCATAGACTTAATTATTTCAAACTCCATTGCCAGCCGATTTTAATTCTGTTTTGGGGTGTTTCTTGCTATAGAAGTTTTACATTGTGAAACATCTAAGGTACACAAGATTTATTTACTGCTTAAAGTCATTTCAGTGCTACTTTACTCTGGCAACAAGTACAGATCTGATCCAGAGAATGTGGATGAAGGGAGTGCAAAAGGATCTTCAATACTCCTTCTGCTGAAGGACCAGTTAATGGAGGAGGGGCCAGCAAGTGAACACATCTTCATTCAATTTTCTATTTGCTGCATATAAATGTTACTGCAAATACTCATCAACACAGGTTGATGACAGCAGAGTATTAAATATATGAGACTGATTCTATAAAATGGAAACAAATGTATGTTCAATATTAGATTTGCCTGAAACTACCTCCATGTATGTATTTTAACAGTCTTAGATCCATGGCAAACATTAAAAATAGACAGACACTTCAAATGATGATTGACAAATCTTAATTTGAAGAAGCAGCACTCACCTTTAGAAACAATGGGCATTGATTTTGGGCATGGGGACAGGCAGACCAGAACCACTGAGGAAGATTCTCAGCTTTGGCAGTTGACACGAAGTATCCAAGAGCAAGCGGTTGCTGCAATACATTTGCCACTTCCTCATGAGCTTCTGTGGAGAGAAGTCGTTCACCTCCTTGACCCTGAAAGAACGCAGATATTTAAAAAAAGTCAACTTTTAAGGTGATATTCATTAGATTATTTACTCACCAAACTCCTTAACTATTTACCAATTTATGCATTATGCACTACACTAAACGGAGTTCCAATCTAACTGAATCGTGAATGAACAACAGAAAATAAAGCAAATTCTTCTGTTCTGGTATTTGGTAGAATTTAGTTACAAAGCTGATATAAACAGGTTTTCTAATGGATTTTTTGTCTCCCCCCCCCATGAGCAGGTGCAGCACGAAGACACATTATGCAAAACGTGGGTAACTCAGCATACAAAACCATAACATAAACTACAATAAAACAGAATCACACTGAATGGTGCATGCTTTACTTCGCTTTCAAACAGAATATAACATGACATGCATTTTCATGAAGTTAGTGCTTCATTATATAATCACAATGTTATCACTTCCAGTGTTGTGAAGTTGGGTACAGTATTTGTGGATTGGCAGGTAGGACATTAGAATTTGGTATATGTAAAATATTGGTGTTTGTAAAATGCTGGGGGGGTGGGGGAAGAGGCACAGAAGGCATTGGGTGATTCCTTTAAAAGATTGTGCTTTTCCATGCTTGGACATGTCTGTGAGCAGCTTACAATTATGCAAGTACACAGAACACTCGAATTGAAACATTTGTGTGGAAAGGTCATACTGTTAGTGGGTCAAGCAGCATTTTTACATGACAATGGGTTTCTGAATTTTGAACTGAATTTGAACCAGGCACTTAGATACCAAAAACCTATCAAATTTGAATCTGGTGGTTTTGACAACCTAAGACCAATCCGATTGTAAGAAATTGATATGTCATCAAGGGTATAAAAGAAAGGGCAGTTGGGCAAAGACAGGAGAGCTAACTGCCATCTGCTTGACAACTGTCAGCTCAGAAAAAGCACCATGTCTATTCACAATGGTACCACAGCACTCAAGATTCCTGACAGAATTCACAGAGAAAGCAATCTTGACAGAAGAACTGATGGAGAAAACGAAGAACATTCCGGAAGACATAGACTGGATGTAATTTTGAGAGACCAAATTCGATTGTTTTGTTATATAAGTGGGACTTGTATTTATTGGAACAGCATACCATTAGAATCTGGAGTTATTCGGGAATAGTTAGTATTTAGAATGGATTTATTCTGATGAAGGGTCTAGGCCTGAAACGTCAGCCTTTTTGCTCGTATGATGCTGCTTGGCCTGCTGTGTTCATCCAGCTCTGCACCTTGTTGTCTCGGATTCTCCAGCATCTGCAGTTCCTACTAGCTCTGGATTTATTCCGTTTGTTAATAAGTTAGTTAATTTTTTCACTGTTAGATTTAGGTAACAGGCCGAAGGGACTGCTTCTATGCTGTATTAGTCTATGACTCTTATAAATAAATGGTTACTTGTTGATTGTAAATTGAATATCAGGGATTTATTGGATTTAACCACTAGAAGTTGCTGAAATACAGGTTACACCCCTTTGTACACTCTAACAGATTATAGGGCGAAGTGTTCCTCTTTGGGTCAGTTTCGGGTCTCCGGTGGGGGTTCAACCTCCACTATATAACACTAGAAAACCCCATTGTTGCATACAAATGTTTTAAAATGGCAACTATATGACCAATTTATTTCTGTATATTTACATCCACAAATGACAATTTTGTAATCAATGACTAAATAATTTACCTTCATTTTGAAGTTGAAACGGGGGTATAGGAATTGTTTATAAATACGTCACTAAGAATCTTCTACTTATAAATGTGTTTTGACATGCTACTTAAAACAGAGGGTCCTTGCAACTGGAACCAGAGACGATATAGAAAGGACAGCATTCCACGTGATCTCATCGGACTGAAGCAAGCTATTCCAAAAAAATTCAACTAAAGATACTGACACACCAGTGGGGTTAACTATTGCACCTGTTCAAATATATAAAATTTGGCCAGAACAAAGGATAAGCTGTTTTTAAACTATCCTTTCTCTAATTGATTAATTCACCTTCAGCCAGAGAAGTGAATTGGACAAAAGGTACACAGCAAGTCAACAGTGAGTCATCACAGAAGGTTAGATCCGAGAATTTAAAACGTGCCCAATTCAAACTTCAGAAAATTTGCATATTCTGTGCTATTTCCTAAAGCAAGGCAGTTATGCCTCTGAATGTTGCAAAAATATATACATAGTTGGTCCAGCACAAAATGATGCCATTCACCTCATCAACTCTTGAAAGAACTTTTATGCCCTTCAAAACTATCCTTGCATGTATTTATCCAAATTCCATTTTGAAAGTTTCTATTTAATCTGTTTCCACTACACTTTCAAACAGTATGTCCAGATTATAACTCATTATGTTAAAAAAATTCTCATTCTCTCTAGTTACTTTGTGAAGGACTTTAAATCCAAGTCTCCTCAACTGACATGTATAAAACACATTAAAATTTGAACAATAAATCTCTCCTTAACCTTTCCTTTTCTCAAAGGAAAAGTCGTCTAGCTTCACTAACATGTAAACATAACTTGTGTGTATGTGCGCATGCACGTCTGAGTGTGTATTGGGGGAGTTTATAAAGAGATTAGCAATTTAATTTGTAGTGCTGATGGTTTGTATCTGTTTACCTATAGCTCGAGTCTCATTACTCGTAATGAACAGTAATTCTTGTTAAGTCCAGAAACTTGCTATGTGTTTCCCAGCAACCCGAGTCGAAATCAGGTAAATGGAGACATCTTTTAGACTTTATTTTAAAATTTTTAACTCGTGTTAACTTCAGCAATAACTGGGCTTGATTTCCAGAGCACTACCCCAATGAACCACGACAATATTTATCAAGTTCACTCCCCGAATAAAGTTTAGCCACCTACTCTCAGAATCCCAAAGATGATTTGCAACACCTTGTAAGAAATAGCTTAAATTTAACAGAGCAATCTCTATGCTTTTCAGTTGGCATCACCAGGCATCCTGCAAAATACCCGATTATTTCAGTACCACTGTTAGATGATTTGCCATACAGTCCAACTTGATACTATCCAGTTGCCTGCATTATTTACTTTATGGAACTTTTAAAGTATTAACAATACATGATCCATTTCAAATCAGAGATTCTTGACATGTTTTAAACATGTTTCACTGATGTCTACACATGCTCTGGATTCTTTTTCCCTTTAGACCCTCTTATTGTGATTCAAAAAGAAATGCAACTGTTTTCATATTCTAATGCTCACTCCTGTAATTGATTTGCTTGGGATAGACTCGAGATTCCACCGTTCATTAATTGAGGTGTGTCCTTTTTGCAGATTGCCTTTTAAAAAGGCAAAAACATATTTCATAATGTTTCACTGACACTAAAATAGGGCACTTCAACTATGCCCTTTATTTTTTAATAACTCAAGCCACAGTAGATGTAAAGGCAAAATGCAGCCCTACAGTTAAGATGTCAGTATAAATTGAAAGATTAACCTGTAGAAATTAGACAGACTACTCAGTTTCTAAGCACCAAACTATTTGGAAGTTTTGCACTAAAAATACAATTCAATAGACTGATTTATCTGTTTAATTCTTTAATGAAATTGAAAGTGGTGCATTTTAACTGAGAAAATAGATTATTTATAGATAATTATTCACAAAAATAAACTTAATTTAATTTGGTATCACTCTCAGGGAAAAGTATTTGGTGCAAGAAATATTAACTATTCCCAAGTGCTTGGAGGAGAAATTATACTGACGATAATCAGGTTTGTGCACTCCAAGACCATCCTCTTTCCCACAATTTCAGGATAAGATCACAGTCAGTCCACAGTATTTAACTGATGAACAAAGCTGTGTTTTGTATTTGCAAGAGAAGAAAGTACATGGAAGAGTCTGACACTCAACCAAAATATTTGGCTGGGCCTAGAAGTTTTCAGAATGCCAAGATAACTGTTCTGACAATATTATGGCTTTAAGAAGTGTACTTTGCCCTTTTGTATAAACAAAGAAAGGTTGAGACAATAAGTACCAAGTGGTCTGCTCAAAGATAATGTAAACGTGGCAGATGGAATTTAACCCTGAAAAGTGAGATGACAAGTACTCTATGAACGGCAGTACACTAGGAAGGTCAGAAGAACAGAGGAATTTTAAGGTGTTTGTCTACAGCTCCCTGAAGATGGCAGGACAGGTTTATATAATTCCTCCTCCGCCGCCGGATTCAAAAGTTATGCATTTTGTAGCTTTTCTTATTTTGTTGACCTTATATTTGGCCTAGAGGGTTAATAATTAAAGGATCTTCTAAGCTGGATTTAATACTGTATGATCATTTGATCCAATATCAGCATACAAAAGAGAGTGCTTCATGTTAGCTTATAGTTGCTTACAGTTCACTAAGGGAGATAATGTACCAAATATTAAATTATTTTAAAAATTTAACTTAAAAAGAGCAGAATTGTGGCCTGGGCACCAGCAGAATAATTTCTAATCCAGGTTTTCCAAAAACAAGATCTTTTTTCTTCAAATATATATCTGCTGTTGTTGCACTTATTCCACTCTACCAGCTGGTGGCGTTGCTTCAGGGAAAAAAAATTCATTCTTCAAATTTCATCACCTGAACAAGGCACGACATTTTTGGGAATATTGATTGATTTTATCTGGATTCCTACGTGAACAATATCGGAATTTAAACTGTCTCAAGGAGCCAGCTGGCAAAGTTGAATGATGCATTTAGAAACAAATGTTTTAAAAACAAAACATATTAGGAAGAAACGAGTTAACTAAAAGCACCTTTACGGCCGATTTTGTCGTTTTAGTACCCCAAATAAGGAAAGTGGTATATGGAACATGCGCTGCCAAATCTACGCAATGATTTAAACAAAAACTTCTGTTCCAAGGTTAAGTTAAAAAATTTAAAAGTTAAAAGCAGCCTGCATTATTCAGAAGATTACACTCTGGCTTTACATCTATCCCTAATTGGTTATTTAATTTGCTAAAATGTACCTTTCAACCCACAAAGTATAAGGTACACAGAAAAATTAGGAACAAATAAACATCAGACTCTTTTACTATGTGCAGCATTGTGAATATTCAAATTTTTTATGCAGAATGTGTTATTTGGGGTTTATCCATTGTTTGAGGGGATGGAGAGCTAAAAATTAACATTGTGCACCTAACTAAATGGCACATCATAAATCAAATTTGAAATGCAAATTTGTCATTTGTACACTTTGTAGGAGTTGCCATCTATAGTATTGGCAATATTTTACTGCAAATGATAAAAATTCAATAATTAACTGGACAACACAGGTTGAAAACAAAAACCAAGCACTTCAGATTATTTATCCCTGCCCTTCACAGCTCTCAAACTCTCGCATCTTGAACAAATTCTTTGGAATATCCATTTTAAGACTGCAAGATAACATGATTCAGCAATGCCAACCTAAGCATGCCAAGATTTCAGAGTCACTTCCAAAATCTGAAACAGTTGAGTAGCATACCAAACCATTTAAAAGCTAACAAAAGTGACTCAAATATTAAACTTGGATATACAAAACACTGATAAACATGCCTGTCACAGAGTGCACAACATTTTCTAAGAAACTTAAAGCAATCCACACATCCATTAAGCTGACCTGAAAGGAGACTCAATTTTGAATTTAAAAGTTACGAACATTTCTCCATCAAAAATTTGCTTTTGCTTTGATATTATCACCTTACCCTGCCACCTTCACTGCTGTGTTGAAAATGAGAGCCTGCTCCTGTGCCAGTAGGTGAACCAGGAGACAGTACAGGAGAAGAGGTGGGAGATGGATGAAGATTACCAGTGATCAGAATCCGAATGTCATTGTCAAAGTCTTCTGCAAAAATATCTTCTTCCAAAATTCCTATACCATCTGTTTATGATAACACAAAATAAACACTACAGCAAATAAAATAAATGCAAAAAGACATGAAATCACATTTTTTAAAGCAAAAATACTGATCAATATTGCATGCTTGACTTTCTGAACAAATATTTTAAACACAGTATTTCATACAATCCTTGCTCTTATCATTCTATTGAACTTTCCAGGGTCTACTTCAATGTTGTGCTGTATTAATTGTAGAGGGGTCCACAATTGTTGACTGGCCTTGGCTCTGACTCTGTATGCATGTGCTCAGCTTCTAAACATCTCTTCATGGGTGAATACAAGATCAGGAAGTCTACAGTGTGAGCAATAATGGGTAAGGGTAGTTCACAAATCGGTGCCCAACAATCATTTTCCCCAGATTCCATTGCAATCACAGGGTTAAAATAATTTTAGCACTATAACCAGAGGCTTAAAGCCCAGGCAGAAACCTTTGACTGGCTCTTTAAAAGAGCAATCGTGCTTAGTTCAATATCCATGGCTTTTGTCCGTATTAAATCCATTGTTAAAACCTATTAGTGGAATCAGCTTCCATTGCCTTTTCAGATAGACCATTCCAGATCCTAACAATTCCCTGAAAAAAGGGTCCTTATCTTCCTTTTAGATCTTTAGCCAATTATGTCAAATTTATGACCTTTGGTTATTGACACACTTGTTAAAGTCAATACTTGTTTCTCTATCAAATCCTCCCATCATCTTTAAAATATCACTTTGGTCACTCCTTAACCGTTTGTGTTACAAGGCGAATAACTAACTTATCAAATTTTCCCTCACAACGGATAATCGTCACTCTTGGTACCTTCTTGGTTCTCCAATCCCAGACCCAAACCCAGACCACTTATCACCCCCCTTACAACCATCACCACTACCACCACTCTCTAACCCTCCATTCTCCTTCTAAAAATGTTTGCATCTTTACTGATGTGTGGCGGCCTGAATTATTCACAATACTCCAGCTGAGGCCTAATGTGATTTATAAAGTTTAGCACAACTTTTGTTTTTTTTATGTTTAACAGCTCTTGTTTAGAAATAATAAATTGCAATTTCAACATGTTTCCCAAGATTCAACATTTCTTTAAAAGATAGTTTTTAACTGAAACTAAGACATTGGCAGCCATAAGCCAATCTCCATCTGTTCATCTACATTCCATGTTGTGGAGACCCCAACAGAGACTGGAGGTGTGAACAGCTCTCTTATCAAGAAAATAAGTAGATCATTCAGGAGTTAATGGCTGGAACATTTTTAGAAAATCTCAGCTATTATAATTGCCGAGGGACCTGGGCCAGACACAAGTTGATCAATTATGTTTTAGAATATAGTGCAAAAATGGGATAACAGTCATGTGCTACATTGCATGAACATTTGAATTTTGGATTTGTACCAACAGCACACAAGCATTTCTCTATAACGTATCATTTGAGCTTTTGCTGGGAAAAAGTATGCCTACTGTCTTAGAATGGACAGAACTTTGTGAAAGCCACTGGAGTTCTACAAATGGTACTCTCCACGAGGAAAAAAAAACACATACCAGCCCCATCATCAAGCTAAATAAAAGCAAAATGCTGAGGATGCTGGATATCTGAAACAAACAGAAAATGGTGGAGAAACTCAGCACGTCTGTCATCACCTGTGAACAGAGAAACAAAGTTAATATGCAGTCCAATATTACTTCAGAAGAAGTCGGTTTCTCTCTCCACAGATATTGCCAGACTTAGTAAATTTCTCCAGCATTTTCCATGCTTGCTTCACATGATCAAACTACTGCTTTTGTTGAATAAATAGCACATTTGGATACAACAAATCTTTACTGATTGCTCCTTTTTGTAAAATAAACCATTTTTAAACTCTGTCCAGTTCAATCTCTGATACTCGAATATTATTTTAGCATGCTTTAGGTCAGACTGTTTGTGGGAAGTAGGACGCATTTATAAATTTTTGTTTTAATATTTCATTGAACTTGAGTGGGTTTTAGCACAATAAAATTAATTTGTGTTGAATTTGAGAGTACCTGCCTGGCACTGAAAATACAAGTCCTTGTTGGAAAGTATTGTCCTCACACTAAGCAGAAAAGTGCATCTCCACTAACTGACAGGAATGTATCTTGATACAAAATCCATTTTCTCTACCTTTCATAGTAATCAAACTTTTTACTTACAACCAGCTTCTTCCCAATTAACCATGTTTTGGTGAAATTGCACATTCTGCAACTTTAAAAACCTCAAATTAGTCACTAAGTAAGTCTACTGACCTTGGTTACCAAGAGGTTCCAAAGCTTCAGTATTGGCAACAACCGTAGCGGCAGATGTTGGAAAAACCAGAATGTGCGTACAGGATGCATCTTGTGGGGTGTTCAACTGAGATGTTTGCAAGTTGAGAGCTGTACCACGCCCAAACACAGAACCCATTGTGACAGCATCTTAAAGATAAAATACAAATAATTGTCAATTGGAGTTTAACTTTGAGATACCAATTGTGTAATTACTTTGAAACTATTAGGCAATGCACATTCCTGTAAATATTTAAAATTTATTTTCAAAATAAAGTCCATACCAGGCATAACAACAAATGAACCCTGTGGTTCCAGGGCAACCAAGCAGGCACTGAGAATTGTGGGAGAATCTGCTGCAGATATACCACACATTGTGCAAGTCTCCTTCAATTGCTTACTGGTAGATTGTAGTGAGCGTCGCCCAATTAGGATACTCCAATCTGCAGAAAGATGAATTATATTAAGTAGAAAAAGGAAACAGATTTTCTTTAGGATGTGTATTTGCCAAACAAATTTACCTAAACTGCCACACATATGCCAAACTCAGTGAACCATTTTTGTATTTTAGAAAAATGTATGAGTTTCCCCTTTGGGTACATACATCACAAAATTAAGGGCGCATAACTCGGCACTGAAATGAATGGGTGTATAATTGCAACAAGCATATTTCTGATTGTCTGAAATGTACTCTTCACAGAGCCAAAAATATCTATTTTGAAAAAAAATCTCCAATTTTCACAACACTGTCACTGTCCCTTTACAACTCCCATAATTGTTCATACATTTAATATACACCTTACTTAAGGATGCTTTACTGCTATTCTAACCATTAATTCGATACATCCATTTTTAACATCTTTGATAATACAGCTTGGTTTAAAGAAGACCATCCACAAATAGGTACAGTAATGGCGAAGTGCAAGAATATACTTGCCAAATACTTCATCCATATTTTGTTAAACTTTAGAAAATAAATCAAATATCTGGATAGTTTATTTTCATTTTTGACTGTCTGATAAATAACGATGTATGAATCAATTGATGCTGGAACACAAATAAATGAATTGATTGATCGTGTATTTGAAGACAGTTACAATTGTGCTACAATAAATAAGGATGGATAATGATTCTGAAACTATTTTCTGAAGTTTTAAGGTATGTGAAAAATAATTTCTGAATTAAAGCTGAGTTGCCTACCTTTCAGTTCTCCATGACCTACTCTTCCAAGTCTCCCCATTACAATTCTCCATGGCAGTGATGTCATCTGCATAATTCCAACACACCATTCCCATAGCTTTTGCAAGCCAATTTTACGAGCAGGCACTTTACTTCTCCTCGACCTGAAAACATTATGTTGTATTAGTTCAATGCTTCAGCTGTGTACCTTGCAATTTCTGGCAAAGTTAGGTTGTTCCCTGCATCTGTTGGCATGCACAGACACAAATGAATATTACAATGTGCTATTACGCAGACTTGTTCCAAGTTCTCATCAATTAAAATTCAGAGTGAATGCACCACAGTTGCTTTCAAAAGATAAATTCACACTATTCATTCTTTGAGTAAGTGAAACTAAGCACAGAAATGTGCAGAGTCCACATCTAATCTTTTGGTTATTTCTACCGCACCTGTTGATCATTTTAAAAAAGGGTTAAAAACTTGACAATACATAAACTATAGTTTTCACCGAACTTGTCAAGAACAAAAAATAAGTAAATTCTCCAACTCATTAACAGGCCTTTAATTTTCATATTCTTGCACACCGAAGTGATCAATTATCAAACCATCCATTTTCATGTTCGATCAAAAATATTCAAACATATATGCTTCGCTTTATAAAGGTGAGCATATTGACTAATTTTCTTCTGACAAAAATTGCATAATCTAGAGATGACAGAATGCTTATAAGTCAATTTAAGAGACTGATGTACAAATTCTAACTTCAATAGTACTGTGTTTAGACACATAAGCCCCAGAACTCTTACATTTTCATGCCATATTTAGACACTGTTACATTTAAGCTTCTCATTCAGGATCAAATTGGTTGTGATAAAAACAAAATTCCAAGATTTGTTTTGGTAATTAACACATATAAACAAACATACAAATTAGGAGGAGTGGGTCACTTGGCCCCTCTAGCCTGCTCCGCCATTCAACGAAACCAAAGCTGAGCTGATCATTTCAACACAGAGCTCTCTAATCTCTCACCTTAGATAACATGTTTTTATTCTTCCTGCCAATATGGACAACTTCACATTTTCTCACATTACACTCCCCGTCTGACAGACCTGTCTGCTCACTCCTCCTGTTTAGATCTCTTTAAAGCCTAGTTACTTCCACTTCACAACTGAATTTCCTAGCTATCCTTGTGTCAGCAACAAATTCAACAGCCATACCTTTGGTCCCTTCATCCAAGTCATTGATATAGATTGCAAAATGTTGAGGTCTCAAAACTGAGCCCTGTGACACATCATCCGTTACACTGTGTCAACTGTCAAATGGCCCATTTAGATAAATTGTGTCCTGTTAGTGGCCAATCTTCCATCCATGCCAAAATACTATCCGCTACACATTGAGATTTTATTTTCCATAATAACCTTTGATATGACAACTTATCAAATGCTTCATGGATATTTCAGTACAATACATGCAAAGCATGTTACTTCCTAAACAACTCGACAAACTCCTGAAACACCATCCCATTTCAGAAATTAAATGTAGACTCTACCCAATTATCTTAATTTTTCTAGAATATTGTGAATATTTTCTAACATCTTCCCCAAGATAGATATTAAGTTAAACTGTAGTTTTGCCTGCAGAGCAAAATGTTCAGAATATATTATATTGCAGTTGTTTTATGTATAATGTCTGCTAATTACTGTTTTAACAACATTATATGAAGTAAATATTTGTCAGTTTAGGAAAAAGTCTTAGAAAAAGACTAATGCACATGTTATTACGCAGAGATAGTAGGAACTGCAGATGCTGGAGAATCTGAGATAACAAGGTGTAGAGGTGGATGAACACAGCAGGCCAAGCAGCATCAGAGGAGCAGGAAAGCTGACGTTTCGGGCCTAGACCCTTCAGAAGAAGGGTCTA
>NC_063355.1:15744934-15754856 GCF_021869965.1 Rhincodon typus | reverse complement strand
CATTTCTGAAGAAGGGTCTAGGCCCGAAACGTCAGCTTTCCTGCTCCTCTGATGCTGCTTGGCCTGCTGTGTTTATCCAGCTCTACACCTGGTTATCTCTTGTTATTACGCAGTTTACTTTTCACCCACTTGAAGTAAACGGTGATTTTTAACAAAGTCAATTTGAACTTGAATTGTTACCTGTTTGGGACATCAATGTTCAGGATGCAAGTCTCCAGTAATTCCCCGTGAAGGTCTGTACATGATGCTAGAAGCCACCTCTGATCATGCGATAAACAATAACCAACAAAGAGCACATTGTACTTCTGGCTTGCCTCTCCAAATGTCTCACCTAGCTCTGTTTGTTTGTCTTTAATCGGTGCCAAGATATAAGGAGGTGAATATACTTGGATTGGATGGGGACGCTGGAATTCAAAAAAAAAATTGACACAGTGCATACAAAGAAAACGTGTTTCTCCTTTTTGTACTTAAGTAAAGAGTAACTTTAGACAGGAGATTGGGCAACAGCTAGTTTCTTCACAACGAGAAGGGAATAATGAAGGTACATATCAGATGTCAACAGTTAAAGCAACATCAGAAGAGAACATGAATTGTCTGGTTTACTATTCTCTCAACAAAGATTAAAGCAGAAGAAATCACATCACTGATTACAAAATTATCAGACAAGGAAAGGTTCCACAGCACCATAACAAAATAATTCTTTCATACGAGGGTGGAATGAGATAATTAACAAGTATTCTATATCAGTTTAGAATACATTTAAAAGTATGAAGGAAACAACTGTTCAGAACTTAAGATGAAAGAGTTAATAATGATTTCTCTTGCATTTCGAATAGTATGAAACACAAGCAGACATCAAAACAGTATGTAAATGGAAACAAACTCTACATCAAGTTGTTAACAAGGTTAGAGTAATTAACATTCTTATAACTGGTATACACCTGACCTTTTACTCGAAGAATTTTACTCAAAATGCATACAATGGACAATAAGACTGGTGATGTGCAATAATTAGTGCAAGAACGGTAAACAGGAACAGAAGTTACAAACTAATACGCACCTCTGAATGTTTAAGGGTCATATCTATTGTGGAAGCAGGACCAAAGCCAGTTAGTGATTTAATGTGGATCTGTGTGGGAAGCGGCCGTCTGCATTGAGTGTAAACCGAGAATGCCAGTGATTTTAAGTGCTGGATATAGAAAGTGTGATCATCTTTCACTGGTTGTAGTAGATACTGGCAAGGCACAATCTGAAATGAAACAGAAGTTTCACGCTTTTATGTATCACATTGCGAGGTAACAACTTTAAATTATGGAAGATTTCAAATTGCTGGAAGCATGCTCATTTACAACTTGAATTCTTTGCAAGAAGGTTAGCCATTCCAATGTTCTGTATTAGTCCAAGATGGAGTGTTGAATGAAAACAAAAACTGAAGTGCTACAGACCATTCAGCAAGTTGTAAAAATTGATGTACAATAGATATTGAAAAAATTAAATTTCAATTTACCTGGACAGTGAATGCATTTCTCATATGCTCTGGTAGATTATCCAGCATCTCCATGTAGCACCTTAACAGGCCTAACAGCCATCCACTAGTAAAAGATGACTCCTCTTCTGAGGAATATGTAAAAGGATCAACAAGATAAATGACGACAGCTGGTGGATATGCATTGCTGTCAGCTGACTCAGCTTCAGTAGGAATTCCTATCCTTTCCCTTTCTGTAGTACTGTAATAGAAGAATATATAATGCAAAATGACTGTCAAACAATTGCTCAATTAATTTATGATATCACATATTTTAACATATCATTCTGTCTGAAGTGAAAAGGCACACATCAATAATTCTATTAATAGTAGTCTCCCACAGCATTACTGTGAGCAAGTAGATGCAACCTGCTCTTCGATTGATTGCTGTTGCCTGGTCTTGTCCAGTCCTCCTCTTCCTCCATTAGCTGCCAAGGTCTCAATGTCTCAATGTGATTAAATGTATTTCCCTTTGAAGGGAGTTAATAAAATTCTCATTTGAAGGATTGGAAGTTTTTTCAAAGACGAATTAAATACTTGGCAATCAATTTGCTACTATGCAATTTTGTTAAGTGTATCTAAGAGATTAATAATTAACCACAGCAAGACTTTTGGCGGCTGCCAAATTTTGGAAGTATATGTTCAGCGATGTGAAACTACACATTTCTATGTACTATTTATTCAAATTTTACATCACGCATACACCAGGTATGCCAACTAGCATAGATCAAATACTTCACATTGCTGTGAATATACAAGTCCTCAGGCTGCCTGTTAACAAATCCCACTGAATAATATGAGCTCTTAACTGGGGTTATAATGTGTACAAATCCCTATAAACAAATTCATTTGTTACTAATATGTACTTAACATCACACTTACCTCTCTTGCACTTCTTGCTGCTGTGCAGAACTCTGGGCATCTGAATCTCCACTTCCACTGGGTGTACTTGCTGGAGGTCTCTCGGTACTGGCGCCTGAGCTACCACTCTGCACCTGAGTAGCCCCAGCTGTCCCACCAAATCCTGAAGAGGATGTACCTGTTTGATGCAAAACGGGGGTAGTTGTTGTGGTGGTAGTGGAGGTAGTAGAAGTGGAGCAGGTACCTGTTGACCCACTTACAACAGCAGTGCTGCCAGTTGTTGCACTGCTACTGCCAGTGCTGGTTGTGGAAGTCGCTGTGGTGCCAGTTGTCACTGGTGCAGAAGTAACCCCTGTTCCCAACAGTGGCCCACTGCTTCCAGTTGTTGTCTGCCCCTGGGTACTAGATGATGTTGGTTGGTGTTTAGGTGGAATCAGCAAGTTGTTGTCCAGCTGAAGTGTAGCCAGGTAAGGTGCTGGATTATAAGGGATAAAAGATATAAAAATTATAGAATTTGAAGGACTAAGTTCAAATCGGTTTTCAGCAATATTCGTTATATAAACATGTACATAAATTGCACTTAAGTAATAAAAAGCTTAAAGCCAAATCAATGCCCGTACCATACGATTTAATATCCTACAGTAAAGCTGTAAATAAAATCAATTAATTTCAAGAACAAAGTTGCTCTTTAATGAGAACATATTGTTCATTCTTTTCATAAGCACTGATATCAATAATTTTACTTACCCAAGTGATGGCGGCAGACTTGAGCGTATAGCTTTAACTTGGCAAGATTGTCATTTTCATCACTAACCCAAGCTTGAGAGAACCATTCGTCAACAGATTCATCTGCCAGCTTTTTTGCAGAACTCTTACCAACCCGCATAATGCCATCTCTCAATACTTTGCAGATAGGTCTATGCTCACCAAGTCTGCATGTCTGTTACAACAAAAAAAATTCCAAGTCAATATGCAAATACTAAGAATAGTTTTGATTAAAAGGGAAGGAATATAATTACAAACTGTGGCCACTCCTGCATTCCCTAAAGTTCTAAGTATACTTAAAATTCCACAAGCCGATACCCTGCATCATCCATACAAAATCTTACTAAGCTCTTAATACATACAAGTGATAAAATGTTAACTTCTATCCTTTGTAAATCTATATATAACCTACTCCTGTTTAATCATGTATGTTGTTTACATTTTGTTATGAAAATGTCTCAGAACTCCAAAGTATTTATTGACATTTTAAAAAATTTTTAATTACAAAATGTGCTTTTTTGAAAAGGAGGACAAAACTAGCATTCTGTGAGGATCGTAGGTGAAGAACTAGCCCTTAGTTACCACTGTGATGCCTGTAGAGACCACCTCTAACTCAAACCAATTTAAACAAAGGAACAGAACAATGAAAGACTCAAATGCTGAATTTCATTCACAATCAAAAAGGTATCCAAGACAACAGAAACTGAAATAATCTCCAAAACTATGGATCATGATATCATCAATGTCACCAGCACCTTCCATGACAACAGCCGCAAAGTTCAAAAATTCACTCTTGACAAAAGATTCAGAGATGGATCCTTTTTTATAAAAAAAACTTCTCTTTTTAACTCATCTCATTTCTAATCCAATTGTGCGTGTGTTGCTGATTCTCCTCACATGTATAACAAATACACTCTTTTGTTAATTCAATTAGCCTGGTTAAATATGTTCCTTTTAAAACAAAAGAACATTTGGATCTGGGAGAAAGGGGAGCAATCCTTTTTAAAGTAACCTTGTTACAAACCACAAAAGGGTGGGTTACACAAAAAAGAGAGTTTGTTCTTCCCTCCTTCCCTGGGAGCTTAACAGTTTGAAGAATCTAATCTGGAACTCTAATGAACTGGGGAATTTCACACAGGTCTGCTTGCAACAATTTTAAAAAATTATCCACAGGTTTAATCTGAGCAACTCTGAATCTACTATATAAAAAACTGCATTCCCCATTTAGCCTTAGTTCAAATTACAGTTGCTCAGTTTTATTTTGAAACACTGAAGATTACTTCAAGTGAAATACACCAAAAGTTTCTGAAAGCCCAATACAGCGAATTATCCATGTTGCATTACCAATAATTTAAATTTTTTTTGCAGTAATACTGAAAAACTAAATAACGATATTAATTTATTTGTAACGATTAAAATTCTTCCAATCTTCTAAGTTTTTTTGCACAGTAATAGCATTATTGGACAATTACATACATTTCATTGATGCAGTTAAGCATTTGTTCTGACCTCATACACAGCACTAAGATCCCTGAAGAAATTTTTGGCTCCAGTGAGCAAGGCCTCATTTTCTGGACAGACCACAATGTAGGCTACATCACGCTGAGAACCATATGGTTCAAGAAGCAGCTTCTCCCAAAAGGGCAGTGCAAAAGGAGAGATCATCAGGAAGTCTTTGTCATAGCCCAGAAGCAGTGTGGGGATGGGAAGTGGCTCTGGTGATTCTTCTGAACCTGAACAACAGACAATTACAGAACATTTAGTTTGAGATAATAGCAGAATTTTGCAAATATCAGGATTATTTTCACACTATCATTTGCCTCATATTATGGCACAATTAAATATAGTCAGCATGGATTTGTGAGGGGTAGATCATGCCTCACAGACCTTACTGAATTCTTTGAAGAAGTGACCAAACACGTGGATGAAGGCAGAGCCGTGGATGTGGTATTCATGGATTTAAGTAATGCGTTTGATAAGGTTCCCCATAGTAGGCTCATGCAGAAAGTAAGGAAGCATGGCATAGGGGGAAATGTGGCAGATTGGATTCAGAATTGGCTGACCCTTAGAAGACAAAGGGTGGTAGCGGATGGAAAATATTCAACATGGTGCTCATTTACAAGTGGTGTACCACATGGATCTGTTCTGGGTCCTCTTCTATTTGTGATTTTTGTAAATGATTTGGATGTGGGAGTGTAAGGGTGGATTAGTAAGTTCGCGGACAATACGAAGGTGGGTCAAGTTGTGAATAGCGCGGAGGGCTGTTCTTGGTTACAAAGGGACATTAATAGGATGCAGAGCTGGGCTGAGAAGTGGCAGATGGCGTTTAACCCTGAAAAGTGTGAGGTGATTCATTTTGGAAGGACAAACTTGAAAGCAGAATACAGGATTAACGGAAAGATTCTTGGCAGCGTGGAGGAGCAGGGGGATCTCGGGGCTCATGTCCACAGTTCCCTGAAAGCTGCCACCCAGGTGGATAGAGTTGTTAAGGTGGCGCATGGTGTGTTAGCTTTCAATAATAGAGGGATTGAGTTCAAGAGCCGTGAAGTCACGCTCAAGTACTGTGTCCAATTCTGGCCGCCTCATTGCAGGAAAGATGTGGAAGCGTTGGAAAAGGTGCAGAGGAGATTTACCAGGATGCTGCCTGGAATGGAGGGAAGGTCTTACGAGGAAAGGTTGAGAGAGCTAGGACTTTTCTCTTTAGAATGACGAAGGATGAGAGGTGACTTGATAGAAGTGTACAAAATGCTCAGAGGTATAGATAGAGTGGATAGCCAAACTTTTTCCTAGGGTGGAGGTAGCTATTACAAGGGGGCATAGTTTTAAAGCAAGTGGAGGTAGATATAGGGGAGATGTCAGAGGTAGGTTCTTGAGCGGTAGGGGCGTGGAATACATTGCTGGAGAGGGTTGGCCTCATTAGGGGCATTTAAGTGGCTATTAGAAAGGCATATGGATAATAGTATAAGGTCAGGGTGGAGGTTAGATAGACCTTCGATTTAGGGTAAAGGTTCGGCACAACATCGTGGGTCGAAGGGCCTGTACCGTGCTGTACAGTTCTATGTTCTATAATTTTCAAACATCAACACATACTCATTGATACTTGATAACATGCCAGATTAACTATAAAATATTTACCAGTTTTTGGATAAATTACCTTAGAGTTTTGTCCCAATTATTTCACTACTCTAATCTTCAACCTTACTAAATTATGAATACTACTACTAAGATACATTCCTCGAGGCTATAACTCAATTCCATTTCAATTTTCTACTAGTGAAGTCCTGAAGAATGGTAATACCCAAAACGTTGACTTCTTTCCTCCAGATGCTGCCTGGTTCTTCCAGCCTCCTGTTTGTCTACCTTGGATGCCAGCATCTGCAGTTTTTTTGTTTCTATTTCTTCTTGTCATTTTATTTGGAATTATTGAAACCGATCAGGATTATTATAATATTCACCACTGTCATGAACTAAAAAAGTTATAAGATTGTATCAAACCAAGAAAAAGTTATGCAATAATGAACGGCTGCTTACAGGATTGGGCAGAAGAAACAGAAAATAATGGTTAAAAAAGATTAACAGGGAGGAGAAAAAGATGAGAAAGCCATCTGGAAAAATACATTCAGAAAGTATGAGCTTCCGCAGATGCTTACGTAAACATTAAGAGAGCACTGATTCTACGGAAAATGTATCTGGAGAATTAATAATAGAATAATTATTAATTATTCCATTATTAATAATAACGGAAATGGCAGATGAATAGAACTGGCAATTTACATTGGTCTTCACTGGAGAGGATACCAGGAACAGCTCAGAAATGGTTGTAAATCAGGAAATGGAACGGAAGGAGGTACCTTAAAAAAGCACAATCACCAGGGAAGTGGTACTGAACAAATTGTGGGAGCTGTGGACTAACAAGTTCCCAGGTCCTGATGGATAAAATGTTAACTTCTATCCTTTTGTAAATCTATATATAATCTACTCATGTTTAATCAAGTATGTTGTTTATATTTTGTTAGGAGGGTGTCTCAGAACCCTAAAGTATTTATTGACATTTTTAAAAATTTTCAATTACAAAATGTGTTGCTTTGAAAAGGAAGACGAAACTAGCATTCTGAGAGGATCATAGATGAAGACCTATCCCTTAATTACCCCTGTGATGCCAGCAGAGACCCCCTTGGGTCTTCGAAGCAGCAGTGAATGAGATAGTTGATATATTGGTTTTAGTTTTCCAAAAGGTTCTGTTAGTTTAGAAAATTGAGAATGTACGTCTTGAATTCAAAAAGGGCAGGGACAAAAAGAATATAAGATATAGGGGTAGAATTATACCATTCTGCCCAATACGTCTGCTCCACCATTCAATCATGGCTGATAAGTTCCTCAACCCTGTACTCTTGCATCCTCACCGTAACCCTATACCAAAAACCTATCCATCTCTGCCTTAAATATACTCAATGAGTTGGCCTCCGCAGCTCTCTGCGGTAATGAATTCCACAGATTAGCCATCCTCTGGGTGAAGAAATTCCTCCTCATCAGTTCTAAAGGGTCATCCCTTCACTGACACTGTACATTTGGGTCCTAGTCTGTTCTACTCAAACTTTTTCTCCATGTCCACTCTATCCAGGGATCTCAATATTCTGCAAGTTTCATTCAGATTCCCACTCATCCTTCTAAACTTCATCAAGTACAGACCCAGCATCCTCAACTGCTCCTCATACGACAAGCCCTTCGTTTCCGTTAACCTCCTTCGGACCCCCTCCAACACCAGCGTATCTGTCCTTTTCTACGGGGCGCAAAACTGCTCACAATCTCAAAAACAGGAAAGCACAGGCCAATCAGCTTAACATTTGACACAGGAATACTAGAAGCTATTATTAAAAAAGGGCACTTAGATAGGTTCAAGGTAATCAGGCAGTCGAGTATGGTGTTGTGAAAGGGAAATCATGTTTAACCAAGTTTTTGGAGTTTAGGTGCAATCATCCCAATGGTCCAACTCCGAATATTAGTCCCACTGTCCCATTAAATGGAACTCCACTGTTCCACACAATCTGTTTTGTCACATGTTGAGCTTTGTGAACATTTGTCTCATTTAACATGCATGTCAGGATAATTCTACAGTACATGTTTTTAAAAAGTATGAAAGTGATAGAACAGAATCTGCAAAATTTAGAAAATGTTTTAATTTGCACAAATATCTCCTGGTATCATCAGGAAACAGAATAATCGAAATGCTTAGTTGGTGAATGCTATATTACATCTTGCGAGGCAACTTAAATAGGAATAGCAAAAATTCAAACATGGTTCAGAATTTTCTTCTACCGTGTCTAAAAATGAAAACTGGAATTTACCATAGGATCCTCTGCCTATCTTGTGGAATTGTTGCCAGGTGAGAGGTCCTTGCACATGTTGGATATTCTCCCATGTCCTTCCTGTCCGTTTCTTTTGAATGGCATCTTGTAGAAAAGGCTGCAGTGATAGTAGCACACGGACCACATCCTGGGAGGAAAGGATGCTTATATCCAGAACTGCAGACAAGAAACTCTGTTATTGCAATGCATTAAAAAGCCAAATCCTGGATGCAAATTTACCACCATCAATACTTAGCCATGAAGTACACAAACTATCTTTTGCTTTTAAAAATTAATCTTCCTCACCCTTTGAAATTTGTCATCTTAAGCCCATCCGCAATAAATCCATCTTCGATCCTTCTGGCCTTGCAAACTTGCACTCAATCCCCAACCTTCCTTCTCCAATGTTTGACACACGTTACTGATGTTTCCCATATAGGTGTTATCTCTTTCCAGTGAACGGAAGTTTGAACTTCTCTAAATCAGATTTCTGGACCTGCTTCAATGACCTTGACAGAGGTCAAAATTTAGTGAAATCCAGTCTGAATGTAATCATGGTGACTTTATTTTTGCTTATCCTTCTCAGCACATCTGCAAGATCCAACACAACTTACAATATTCTCCAATTTATCCTGCCATAGTCCTGGTAAGCAAAGTTTCCCTTGTCTGGTTTCAACTAATTCATTGTAGCCAGGAAACACCCTGTAATGCCTTTTTTTCTGGTTACTGATGACACCCAACTCTACATCAGTGCCACTTATCCAAAATACTTTACAGCTCATTTAACATGCATGGATTAGCCAATGCTACCTCCAAAAGAACCAACATGGATATTGAAACTATTGTCTGGTTTCCCTGTCACAAATTTTGCTTCCTAGCCACAAATTCTAAATCCCTCCTCACCTGTTTCAGCTTGAACCAAACTTGAATTCTGAACTCAGCCTTCAACTCCATCTCTCAATCATGAGATGATGAGACTCATCATCTACTACAACTCTCTGTACTATCACCAACTCCACCCACACCTCAGCTGATGAAATGCTCAAGTCAGGTACTATTGTAATTAATTGTTATGCTTTTAATCCCTCCAGATTCTACCATTCCATTGTTTTCTTGGTCAAATTCCTCTTCAGCATCCTTCATAAACTGAAGCCGACCCAAAACACTGTTACCTGTATTTAAACTCAATGCATTCATCTATAGCTGCTCTACTTAATCATCTGAAAGGGGTTCATCCAGCTGGAATCAAAACAATACACTTCCTGCTCCATTCCGGTCACTGAAAAATTCTGAAACCTTTGGATTTACTCGATGAGTCTCCCAGCAGATTATAGGTGAAGCTACCAGAAAGCCAACAAGGAAATGCACACATTGTGATTTCCATCAGTGGCCATTTTACAACAATTGAATGTAATATTTATTGACA
>NC_063355.1:15733556-15744434 GCF_021869965.1 Rhincodon typus | reverse complement strand
GAAGGGTCTAGGCCCGAAACATCAGCCTTCCTGCTCCTATGATGCTTCTTGGCCTGCTGTGTTCATCCAGCTCTACACCTTATTATCTCAGATTTTCCAGCATCTGCAGTTCCTTCTATCTCTGATACCTTTATATCGAGGATGGTTTACCTGAAATGACTCTGTGTATTTACCACCTGAATGTGCATCATATATTGGAACATGCAGTTAAAGCATACATGTCCTTTGTTAGCCTTGGAAAGGTTAGTTGGAGATTCCACACCTTAAAGACAGTGAAAAAATTTCTGAAAATAGTTAGCACTCGCATCGACACTGTGTAGTACCGGCATCAAACAATTTACTTAACCATTATCCAGATTTATGAGATACCTTGCATTTTCATGGCACCTCTAAGTTCCAAAAGTGATGGCCTTTGGCCCTTTTATGAACTAGTGCAATGCTGTGCTGCCATGAGCCAGAGATGTAGGCCATCCTTTCCAACAATTGGCTGATCAAGTCAGACAGCATGGTCCTTCAGTTGCCTGTAATATGCAAAGTAGAGACTATACTCACCAACCCATCCTTCGTTATGCCTCAGTGGTCTAGCACACTGAAAATCAGCCCTGCTCTTCCTGGAGTTGTGACAAAAGTTAACGATCCTAAAAAGTATGTGGAATTTCCCAATTTCCCTGTCTTTTATACCCAGGGTGACAGAAAAGATGGACCAGGTTTCTGTATTTAACAAGAATGACTGACTATTGAATATATATGAACAGATTCTAGCTCCATATAAAGAATTGTGAACCATCATATATAACTCTACCAGTTAAAACTGTACATTCTCATAAATTCCTGCTCTATGCACACATATGGACAGACACAAACAAATAAAAATGGTGTATGGATAGAAGGAAAAACTGGGTAAGCAGTTCAACAGTCCCGATTCACTGTGTGTGTTTGTGCTAACCATAATGTGCTTCATGATCTTTGAAAGTACTTGGATTGCAAGTGCTGGGAAGAAGGTCTAGTGTAAATTTAGAATATTTTTGTTGGTGTAGACTCAATGAATTGAATGGCCTCTTCTGAAATGTATGGTTCTATGATCTTCCTTTTCCAGTTTGCAGTAGGTACAGGGTGATTGGTTCCAACATATAAAAATCTCTGACTTATCAATTAAAAGTCACAGTTTACAGGAACTGAAAAGGGAAAAGGCTGTCTTCAAGCTTAAGATGTTTTAACTGCAGAGTCAAAAAGAGTTGCTCCTCCTCCATAGTCTGATGGTTTCTGCCAAAACATTCACACCCCTAAACTGTTCAGCTAACTGGAAGCTAATAACATAGTTGTTGGCAGACAGGAGTCCTTTGTCGTTGATAACTGGTCCCTTGTCCATAGACCAATCAGCTGCTTGTTGACTGCAAAAGCGCCCCAGCTCATCAGTGAACTAGACTGCCACTGCTATTTGAACAAGCAGCCATGTAAAAGTACTTCGAATAAGTGTTAGCTTACATACTTTTACAAAATGCATCAATCCAGCAAGATCCATTTTTTAAAAACTGTTTGTTTCCTATTTCAGTCCAACTCAAAAACGAAGAAAAATAAAAAAAGTCTTTACATCTCCACTAAACTCCGAGCAAAATGTTTTCTGAAGCATGTAATTCTTCAAATCATGTCACTTGCTGAGTAATGCTGAACATGGTTATAACTATACTAACAACACACTCGTCATAATCAGTCAAGCTCATGATAATGCAGAGTATTTGCAATTGCTGGGAGTAACACATATTCACATATACGGACCCATTGTGTGCTAACAAAACAAACATGTTCAAATCTTGTGTTTTATATATTGCTTGAGAGTTTGAGAAGCCAATAGCTCCCATTACTTTATCTATGGCGATGCCTCACCAATCAGGATTTTAACTTGCCAACCTATAAGCATCATATTTTCCAAGAGGATAATTTTTTGTGTTCACCTGAACTTTGGCATCTTGCATTTGTGTTGATTAGTGCAGATCAAAAAGTTTCAGCAACAACTCTCTTCAATATTCAAGATCTGAAAATCTAAGATTGCTGATTACATTACATAGCACAGTAAATATAACAGATGAGAAAAGCAAGTTTCGAAGAGGGAAGGATGGATTATCTCATTTATCCAAACTGAGTTTAATATAGGGAAGTGTGAAGTCATTTACTTTCAATTAAAATATTTTCCAAATAGTGACAAATTAAGAACTATGAATGAGCAGAAAGAATTACAGCTCAACATATAGAATGTGCTGAAAGGCGACTGAATTTAGATTGCTAATGGGAAGGTAGTTATATCTTGAGAGGGCTGGTGCAAAGTTATGGAACAACTACGTGAAAGTCTCACTATACCCTGTTGGGAATACTGCATTCAGTTCTGGACACTATCTGCACCTCAACGAGGACATAATGGTCTTGTTCAAGCTGGAATGCAGATTCACCAGAATGATCCCTGGGCTAAGGTGTTAAATTATGAAGGCAAGTTTCATAGACCAAGCTTATATTCCCTTGAGTTTTGATAATACAGAAGGCATGCAGATGTTCAATTGGCAGCCTGCTTACCATCTGAAATCACTAATTAACAAACTACTTGGATTGTAAACAACCCACCCAAGCATAAAAATACATTGGGAGTCTTTTATAAGTATAGAAAAGGTCTGTCACTGGGACCGTAGTTGAACATAACAACAGGTTCTACTGGGGAAGGCAGTAGTTTTTGGGTGGCATGGTGGCTCGGTAGTTAGCATTGCTATCTCACAGCACCAGGGACCAAGGTTTGATTCCAGCCTTACATGACTGTCTGTGTGGAGTTTGCACATTCGTCCCATGTCTGTATGGGTTTCCTCCCGCAGTCCAAATGTGCAGGTTAGGTGGATTGGCCATGCTTAATTGCCTATATTGTCCAGGGATGTCTAAGCTAGGTGTAATAGCTGTGGGAAATGCAGGTATAGGGTTGGTCTGGGTAGGATGCTCTGCAGATGGTCAGTATGGACTCAATAGGCTGAATAGCATCTTTCTGCACTGTAGGAATTCTATGATTTTAAAAAATCACTTTTGATCTTTATTTTCAATGATTCCTAAAGACTGATTCTGAGAGCAAGGGGCCTTTACAATTCTAACAGTATTTGTGGCATCACTCCTCTGCATCATGCTGTCCTAGCCAACAGCACTTACTCTCACAGCCAACCAATAATGTAAAGCACATTAAAGTATGATTCATACTGTGAATGTAGCTGCCACAAAAAAATCAACACAATTATGTTTAATAGTAACTCAAAGTCACAAGGCTCGGATTTCTTTTTATTTGTTTATGGAATGTGAGCATTATTGGCTGGGCTAGCTTTTATTGAGAGGGCAATTAAGACCTAACTACATTACTGCGAGTCTGGAGTCACATATAGGCCAGACAAGGATGACAGATTTTCTTCACTGATGAACACAAGTCAAACAGATTGTTCTTTTACGAAATTTGACAATGTTTACACAGTTGCCTCTGGTCAAGCTCTTTATCCCAGATGTTTATTGAATTAAAATTACACCAGTGGCCATGATAGGATATGAATCCACATCCTATAGGAGAATAGCCTGGGTTACTGGATTACTAGTCTAGTGATATTACCACTACTCCATCACTTTCCTAAGTGATTTGTAGTATCTAAAAACAGTTAAGAAGTAACTGGCCTTGATATTACCTGCAAGGTTTGCAGGGTTCGTGGTTGGGAAGCAGATTCATGTACACCTATAATTGGCCTCCTTCCTGCCAGGTAGCCATCAATTGGCCATTCAACACTTCACTGGATATAGAGGGATTCTGGGAACAAGAGCAAGTGGCTCCCTCAGTTTCTGTTCTGCTTATAATGTCTTCATTTTAAGTCTTGGTTAGGTCTCATCTGGAATATTTGGTCTCAGTTTCAAATGGTGAATGATATGAAAGTCCTGAAAATGATTCAGAGATAAACATTAGACTGTTATTGCTGCAAAGCAGAGGTCGACACCTCTCTGATAATTAAAACCAAAACCCCCAGAGAAGCTCACATCACCTTTTAATCTGTTAAAGGAAATGTGAAAAGTGGTACAATCTGCCTCTCACCTCCCAATCTGTTATAAAGGAGAGGTGAGATAAAATGAACTCCTGACAGTCATTCTACAATCAACAAGTAATAATCTATTTATCCAAGTCTAACAATTAACAAACTAACAGAACTACTAACAAACTGAACCATTCCCCCTTAACTACTAACTATTCCCGAATAAAACAAAATTCTAATGGTATGCTGTTCCGATAGATACAACTCTCACTTATATAAACCAAATTAATACTAAAAAATTAAAACTTAATCTCTCAAAATTACAGTCAGGATAAGCCTTCTGGAATGTTCTTTGTCTTCTCTGCTGTCCTCCAGTCAGGAACACCTTTTTCCATCGAATTCTTGTATCAGGCATGTTAGTTAAGAGTACCATAGTACCTTTATTTAGATGGTGCTTACCCTTAGAGCTTAGAGATTTCTGTGAGAGCCAGTGACTTTCTCTCCAGATGGCAGTTCGTTCTTACACTGATTTTCAAATTCCCTCTTCTTTTATACCCTTGATGACCTCTTCATTTCTTGCAATAGGATTGGTCCTAGGTTGTCAAAACCATCAGATTTAAATGTAATTGGGTTTTGGTATCTAGGGCTTGGTTTAAATGAATTGGCCAAATTCAAAAATCTGTTGTTTTGGTAAAAATGCTGCTTTGCCTGCTAACAGTATTAGACTTTTGATATAATGTTTCAATTTCAAGAACTTTCTATGCATTTGCTCCTGCCTGTAGACATTTTTCTTAATCTCCAAGCCTAAAAAAAACACTCTTTTCCCCCATCATTTTATAAACATCAAATTCTAACAGTTAACAAATTAACTGCCTTCCAATCCAAAATACTCTACCCAACTTCACAACACCTTCCCCCTTAAGAAAGAAAGAACCATCATAATAAAAAGAGGGCTTCATTTATTTTTCACTAAAACTTAATACCATTATTACTAGATCCATAGGTCATTAATCTAAAGTTACATATTTCATACTAATTCTATATACATTGAACACTACCGTTTCTATCTTATACACACTTTTTCCTTTTAAACCCATAGTAACCCATCCACAATAACATTTTCATGACCCACAGCACGTACAATCTGTAAATTAAATGCTTGCAACATAAGACTCCAACAAAATAGTCTGATGTTTTTGTCCTTAAATCTCTCCAAAAATGTCAATGGTTTGTGATTAGTGTACACAACCATCTCTAATACATTGTTTGCAGCATAAACATTAAAATTTTGTAAGGCCAGTGCCAACCTCAATAAATCTTTTTCAACAGTTGAATATTTTTTCTGGTGGATATTGAGGTTCTTTGAAAAATAACCGATTGGCCTCTCAATGCCATAGTCGTCCTCCTGTAACAACACATCTCCAACCCCCAACATCACTGCGTCGATAGTAACTTTAAAGGGTTTCAAGAAATTTGGCATGGTTAAAACTGGTGCAGTGGTTAACATTTTTAATTTCTCAAATGCCTCCAGTCGTTGTTCTGTCCACCAGAATTTCATGTTCTTCTTTAGCAAAACTGTCAGCTGTGCCAATACGCTACTAAAGTTTGGTACAAATTTCCTGTAGAATCTCCTCAGTCCCAAAAATTGTAGCACTTCCTTCTTCAAGGATGATCTTCGAAATTCATCGATGGTCTTTGTCTTCATGTTCCTCGGTATCACCCTTCCACGTCTGATGTTGTGTCCTAAGAATATCACTTCTGCCTTCGCGAATTCTGTCTTTGTTAAGTTTATGACCAACTTTGCCTTCCATAGTCTCTCAAAGACCTCTGCCAAATGCATCATGTCCATGAATGGCTAAAGGTCACTAAGTCATCTGTATAGATGGCACAATTAACCAATCCTACCACAACTCTGTTCATAAGTCTTTGAAATGTAGCTGGTGCGTTCTTCATTCCAAAGGGCACTACTTTAAATTGATACAGTCCATTTGAGGTTAGAAATGCAGAAACTTCTTTCACTCTCACCAACAAAGGTACTTGCAAATGACCACAGAGTAAGTCAAACTTTGTGATGTAAGTGGCTTGTCCAAATTTTTCTACACGGTATGAGTCTGATTTAGTCATAGCGTTGACCTTCCGAGAATCTATGCAGAATCATTGAGTACCATCAAGTTTGGGAACCAACGTGATCAGTGAAATCCACTCGCTTTGACTCGGCTCGATAATGTCTTCTTGAAGCATCGCTTCCACTTCCTTCTGTAGCTCAACTGCTTTGAGAGGATTAAGCCTGTAAGGGGTGTTGTTTTATTGGAACAGCATTCCCAATGTTAACCTCATATATTAGTCCTCCCTATTCTATTTCGACTTATGTCTTCATAGTGCTATAGAAGCCTTTCAATTCAGTTCTCTGTTCAGGGGACAGATGGCTTACTACCCAATCCTGTTCTTTAAGGACTTCCTCATTATTCAATTATTCTGTGGCACATCAAAATCCGAATCATCTGGATTTTGTTCCTCATTCTGAGTGGCTGTAACTAATACCTGTTTCTCTGGTTCCCTTTCCCCGTCATAGTAAGGTTTCAGCATGTTCACATGGCATACCCGATAATTTTTTTTTCCTGTCTGGCATCTTCACCAGATAATTTACTTGATTTAACTTCTTCTCAATCTGATAGGGACCATAAACCTTGCTTTGAAGGGATCTCCTACCACTGGTAACAGCACCAATGTTTTACCCCCATGGTCAAACATACAAATTTTGGATTTCTTATCTGCCTTTTGCTTCCTTAGATGCTGTGCTACCTTGAAATGTTGTTTAGATAATTCACCTACTCTGTTTAATCTTTCTCTCACCTCAGATACGTCATTCAACTGTGAGATCTCTGACTTCAGAAATATCAACTTTTCCTTAATTAATTTTAAAGGCCCTCTTCCTTTGTGTCTGAATATTAATTCAAATGGAGTAAACTGCATTGATTCATTTGGAGCATCTGTAATAGCAAATAGTATAAATGGGATACCTTTATCCCAATCATTTGGGTAATCCTGGCAATAAGCCCTCAGCATTGTCTTTAGGGTCTGATGTCACCTCTCCAATGCTCTCTGCGATTCACGATGGTACGCAATTGACCTCCTTAAACAATTTGGATGTAAAATTGGACCCTTGGTCTGATTGAATCTCTCTGGGTAGTCTGTAATGGGTTAAAGAAAGCAAGTAAGTCCTCCACAACCTTTTGTGCCTGGGCATTCCATAATGGAATTGCCTCTGGAAACCTGGTAGGCACATCCGTTATGTTTAGCAAATACTGGTTCCCACTTTTGGTTTTAGGGAAGGGACCTACACAATCAATCATAACCCATATGAAAGGTTCTTCAAATGAGGGAATTGGCATCAAAGGCTCTGGTTTTATAACTGCCAGTGGCTTTCCTACCATCTGACATGTATGACAGATACAATTCAACCACATTTTTATGTTATCCAGGCCAATAGAAATGCTTCTGCATTTTGGCCTGAGTCTTCCTCACTCCTAGATGACCTCCTACAGGTAACTGGTGTGCTACCCGCAATGCTTCCTGTCTGTATTCTACTGGCAACAAAATCTAGTGAACTTCCACCCATTTCTCATCTGCACTAACCTGAAAAGGTCTCCATTTGTGCCTTAAGATTTTATTCTTAAGGTAATAACATTCTGGAATACATTCTGATTCCTTTTCCAAGTAGGTTTTATGATATAAATCCTTTATTGTCTCACCTTTTTGTTGTAACTTCTTTAGTCTTTCAGAACTAAATACATCTGCCTGATCCTCTACCTGTTTAGGTTTTACCTTTACCATTTCATCAAACAGTATATCAGCTAACTGGACCTTAACCCCATCATCTTTCTCTTTAGTTTTCCCTTCTTGCTTTAACTTATGACTATAGGATCTTGTCACCACACAGTCTGGAAAAATTCCAGGGTATTTTTCTTTTAACTCTTCAGTTCCCTGGTTTTCTTCTGGTTTCTTCCCTACAAAGGGCATCATTCCCACCTTTGATCCGGCTAGGTCGTTTCCAAGAGCAAACTGTTTTCTTAGGATAGACATTCTTTCAATAACTCCCACTGTCACTTCCCCAGTCTTGATTGGACTTTCCAGCCCTATCTTACACAGGGGAACATTAAATCTCTTTCCATTTATTCCATAGTTTATCACTCTCTCGGGTAACATTTCACAAGGAGTGCAAATACTTTCAACTCTTACTATTGGATACTGACCAGCTCCCATATCTCTCAATATTGTAACTTCTTTATCTTCTCCACCTGTTCTTCCTGAGTAGACCTTACCCACAGAGGGGAAATCTTTAAAGATATCAGCACCATCTCACTATCCAGCCCGTGACTAGGCTGTGCACTCTCCTGCAGCTCCTCAACTTCTCTTCAGATTTCCTTCACTACCTCAACTAATCCCATTGATCTAACCTTTTTTGCCATACCCTTTTTCCCAGTGCTTTTCTTAAACCACTGGCACTGTGACTTTATGTCCCACTCTGGTGCAGTGGAAGCACACGTGGCCTTTCACCTCTTTCCCACCCTCTTGGATTTCATTTTTCACATGTGGTAAACTGTCCCCAGTGTGATCTACTCTTTTTTTCATTGAAGGATCTCCCTTTCTCCCAATTTCTATCCCTCATGGAATGAAATTGCTGTGAGAAGCTAGATTTCGATTGACGCACTAATGTGTGCTCATCCACCATCTCTGCAGCTCTTCTTGCTGTTTTTTCTTTCTGTCCCTCAACATGAGTTCTTATTATTTTTGGAAGTGAGTTTTTGAACTCCTCCAGCAGAATAATCTCTCTTGCATCTTCATATGTCTTTTCTACTTTTAATACTCTCACCCATCTATTGAAGTTGCAATGGTTAATTCTTCCAAACTCGATATAAGTCTGACCGGGTTCCTTCCTTATATTTCTGAACTGTTCTCTATATGCTTCTGGTACCAAATCGTAGGCACTCAACATTGTCTGTTTTTCTTCTTCATATTCGCTTGCCACCTCATCTGACAGCGCTGTAAACACCTCGCTAGCCCCGCGACCAAGTTAGGGTCTGAATTAACATTATCCGCATATCCTCTGGCCAGTTCATCTGTTTAGCCAATTTCTCAAAGGATATGAAAACTGTTTCTACATACTTTTCACCAAATTTTCGAAATGTTTCGACATATTTGAATGTATCTGTACAAGGTCTTTGGCCATGATGAGTTTACTCATCATCACTCTCCTCTGCACTAAATCTGTGTTCTACCTTCATCTCTATCCTTTTAACTTGACTTTCCTGTCTAATTGCCAACTTTCAAAGTTCAAATGCTCCTTTTCTTTTTTGTCTGTTGGAGCTCTTCTTTCCCTTTCTTTTTCCTCACCTGGGAATCTTCTTTCTCCTTCTTTATGTTCTAACTCCAATCATCTGATTTGCTATTTAATTTCTTCTAACTCCACACTGCACTTAACTGTTTCTCTGGTATACCTAAATGCTTGACCAACTCCTTTATAATTTCAGCTTTCCTCTTATCCCTAGGTAAACCCAATTCTAGCCTGATTGCTCAGTCTAAAAGTATATCCTTCCTCTGTCTTAATAAATTTTCTTGGCAAATTTGGGAAGCATCCTCAAACCGCAGAATCTCTTTAGCCATGTTAAGAGCCATTTCCCCCACCTTTGATTTAACTAGCTACAAGTAACCGAAGTACACAGATTTTCCATTTTTCACCTAAGTTTTATTTAAAGATCTAGGACACTAACCCCCAAGTCTGTTTAAATCTGCTGGGACCTCTCGTAGCCCAACTCTGTTCAAATCTGTCCAAAACCATTCAGATCTGTTCAGATCGCGGACACAAACTGGTCAGATCCTGGACTTGAGTGCCTAATTTGTTACAAAGCAGAGGTCTACACTCCTCTGATAATTAAAACCGAAACCCCCACAGAAACTCACATCACCTCACATTAGAGGAAATGTGAAAAGTGATGCAACCTGTCTCTCACCTCCCAATCTGTTATAAAGGAGAGGTGAAATAAAATGAACTCCTGACCATCATTCTACAATCAACAAGTAACAATTTATTTGTCTAACTCTAACTGTTAACAAATTAACAGAACTACTAACAAACTGAACCATTCCCCCTTAACTACTAACTATTCCCGAATAAAACAAAATTCTAATGGTATGCAGTTCCAATAGACATAAGTCCCACTTATATAAACCAAATTAATGAAAAAAAATAAACTTAATGTCTCAAAATTACTGTCGGGATAAGTCTTCCAGAATGTTCTTTGCCTTCTTCACAGTCCTCCAGTCAGGAATGCCTTTCTCCATCAAATTCCTGAGTCAGGAATATTAGCTAAGAGTACAGTAGATGGTGCTTACTCTGAGTGCTTAGGTATTCCTCTGAGTGCCAATGAGTTTTTCGTCAGATGGCAGTTCACTCTCACACTGATTTTCAAATGCCCTCTTCTTTCATATGCTTGATAACCTATTAATTTCTTAACATAAGTTTGGTCCTAAGTTGTAAAAACCATCAGATTTAAATTTAATTGGGTTTTGGTATCTAGGGCTTGGTTTAAGTTAATTGGCTAAATTCAAAAACCTGTTGTCTTGGTAAAAATGCTGCTTTGCCTGCTAACAGTTTAGACTTTTGATATAATGTTTCAATTTCAAGAACTTTCTGTGCATCCGCAAGTTTAAAAACAATCACCTTTTAAAGGGACCACACACTCTTCCGTCCTATCATTTTACAGACATCAAACTCTAACATTCTGCCTTCCAATCCATAAATACTTTACCCAACTTCACAACATTATCTAGTTTGAGACAACAAAGT
>NC_063355.1:15690611-15733056 GCF_021869965.1 Rhincodon typus | reverse complement strand
TGAACATACAAACTTTTCAATAGAATGGTTTGCTTTTTATGGACTATCACAAACTTATATAAATGATAATGGTTTAAATCTATTAATGGCTACATTTTTTCACAGAATCGTAGAAATTGCCGTGCAGAACAAGTCTATTTGGCTCATGCTTGTGTCAATTCCACCTCTTTAGTTGAAAGAATCTTCTTTAATTCTATTTTGTTCCCTTACACCATTTATCACTGTATATTCTTCCTTTTCCAATACTTCTCCATTTCACCCTTAAGTAGTGTTTCAGTTTTAGCCATCACTCGCAGTAAAGAATTCTATGTTACACTCATCTTCTAGGTGAAAAAAATCTTCTAATCTTCTTTATCTTTTCATGATAAGACCCATTACATAGAGTCTGTGTAACTGTAAATATACGTCGATTGATTTTTATCCCTCTTTATTGAAGGTATTTTTATTCTCTACATGTCCTTCGCAATGACAGGAATTCACTAAGTGAATTTGCCAAATTGATTAAGGCTGGTAGCCAGGACGACTAAATAAAATGTGTGTGGAAGGAGTAGCTGTATCACAATCCTACACCAAACATAAAAGCAGGTAGCAAGTGTTGAGACTGCTCAGGTATTGTTTATTTCTAGTGACAGTCGACTGATTCTGTAAGTTCTACTTCGTAAAAACTCCCAGTCTGATTTATTTCAATGAAAATAAAGTAAATTGTGGAACAATTCTCACATCTTTCAATGGTCTGAATCTGCTGTTAAATGATGGAGAAAATCATGTTCCACTACTCTTTGGCACAACATATGAGTACATAAGTACTTAATCATAAGATTGAGGAGCAGGATTCAGCCATTCGACCTATCGAGTCTGCTTTGCCATTCAATCATGGCTGATGTCTTTCTTAAAAGGTAGCATGTTGTTACCATAAATATGGCATATAGGTTGAACTTTAATGCATCCAAATATCATTCCAAAAGTGGAGGTCAACTTATACATGAAGTATAAAATTTGAACCAACAAGGTGGGTGTGGGTGATCACCATTTTGAAATGTGACAATGAAATTTACGCTGATAACTCCCAATAAATCACTGTGGCACAGTTTATTGAAGAAGTTAATTTTACAAAGATACCTTTGCTAACAATGAAAGCATTTTAAAAGCCACCAAATTTGTTTGTTTTTGACATCCAACAAGGAATTAATGGAATTCCTTGGAGTCACTATGCAATAGGTTCATCATCAGGACCCCACTCTGGAACAGAAATGGTGCTTTCAGATTCTGAACCTCTGGCCATTTAATTGGATATTCTACATCTTTTGAACAATTTGATGAAAATTTATACACTAGTTAACATTAACAAACATCATGCAGGGCATCATGCTTGAATCCATTCTGTGTGACGGCTTTTCCTCCATCAACGTCCATCTGTTCCATGTGTAACAAATATAATCCTTGAATGGTTTGTTGAGGGGCATCATCTAAATTATTAAATCTGGATGTTAGCCCCCAGTATAAGGACAATGTGGGTGTTTTATTTTGTTCTGAAGAAGTTCTAAAGAAGCATCTCTGGACCTGAAACATTAACTCTGCCTTGTCTCCACAGATGCTTACAGACCTGATGAGTTTTTCCAGCAATTTCTGATTTTGTTTCGGATTTCCAGCATCTGCAATTCTTTGTTTATTTTATTTCTTTGTGATTATCTTGGAAGCATATGAGCTGGAGGAGATTACAGAAGTAGGGAGTGGGGAGGTCATAAAGAGATTTTTGCTTCTTCTGCCTTTAGCGTTGTTACCTCACAAACTAATATCCATATTCCAACAATATCCATTTGGGTAGGGCTTGCTAACCAGACATTTCTAGCTGAGACTCTGGTCCTAAAAATGAAAACTCTTAAATAGGACTAATCTAAATATTAAAATGATGGGGCTGTGGCTATTTCCGTTGGTAACTTGTTCCATTGCCCGATTGTCTTTGGGAGGAAATATTGTTGATACAATATTTTGGAAACACAGGGTCTTTATAGTTTGTGAGGATGGTAACGTCATGTTTTATCACCATCGGACAGAATTGCCTATTTCTACCATTCTATTGTTGATTGAACGTAGTCAGTATATTTTTCGCCTTCCTTTGCAGTATAGATCCCCATTCCAAATCGTTTATCAAGGATGTGACACTGGTGTATTTTCCAGGCTGATTTGTTTCGAATCATGAGGGATCTCTTTGGATCACTTCAATCTTATTTATATCTCTCACCACATACAGGTCCCACACAAAACTTGCATTCTCTAAGACGGTATAGACAATATTTGGTAAGATATAACTCAATAATTTTGTTGCAAAATACAAGATTCCTCCTCAGTAATTCAAGAATCCTGTTTTCTGTGGATGATACCTGCTGAATATGGAATCCTCATTGAAGATTATTTTTAATTGAAACTGCAGAGATTGTTATCTATTTGATGGAGACTTTGGTTACAGATCATAACATTGTCTGTTGGTGGATGCTTTTTGTTGGTGATACTCATCTGATACTATTTATGGGCATTGGATATCATCTCCAATTGGTCCTACTATTTTCACAATTCCCAAAGGTCATTTTTCAGTGAATTGATTTAATCATGAATTTTCACTGATGCATAAACCATGTAGTCATTTATAAACAGTCATGTCCTTTTTAAAAATTTGTTGGCAAGGTCATTTATATTTGTCAAGAAGAGTAAAAGTCACAACAAAGTTCCCTAGTGAAGTCCAGGGAGGACATCTCTAGGAGATGATTACATACCACTCTTTGCTTGTTGTTGGTAGGGAAAAGCCGTGTCTAATTTAATAATGATTTGAAACAAGGATGAGACACATCTACATAATGGAAAAAATAATGGCTCAACATTTTAACTCTCCAAATACCTTTATTTGAGTAACCTCTGTGAACTAAGTTGTGTCATTCCATTAAGTCACAGACAACTTAGTGTTGGCAGGGAAAAAAAATGCAGATCACCTACCGCATGGAAAGAGAAACAAACAGACCCTTCTGTGAGTAACTTTACTTTGTGTGTAACCAATAAGCCATTCATGACCTAATTAACTTAAAGGGAATTCTTCCCCAGTTTTGAAAGAAGGCTAGTTTTATTGATAGCCTGAGGCGTTAATCAACAATGTGACCATTTCTAACTGATTTCCTAATATCTTCCCACTGTTTCAGGAACTTGCATGAATAAGCATTAAAATTTCCCTTAAAGCTAGGATGGGCTACTACCTCTCACACTGAGAAATTTTGAATGAGTGAATGAATTTAGCTCGTTTTGAGTGAGCAGTATTGGAATATTGTGAAAAAACATTCAGCTCAGACAGCCCAGGGAAAATCAAATTTGACACAATAGCAACACCTAAATCGAGATGGCAGTTATGGATAATTCTGCTTTAGAATTTTTTTTAATAGGAATCATGTACTAACCGTGAAAATAAAACAGTAAACTGCAGCAATAATAAAGCTCCTTTGACAATTCTCAACTCCTTAGTTTACTATTTAATTGGTGATAATGGTATTTCATTCACTCAATTGTAGGATATATGAAAACTTTCTGAGTGGCAGAACAAAATAGGGCAATTTTCAGTTTATAGACTGGGTCTTTAATATTCTCTGTAAAGTCTTCATTCTACCATTTTGAAACTTGATTCATTCAACACTTACATATCATTGACATATATTTTACATTGGCTGCTAAAGTATTCTCAGATTTTTGGATGTTATTTATTGCTAACATGAATACACCAAATTTACATCCATATGAATTTAAGCTGCTTTAATTTAAGGGACAGCTGTCAGAGACTTTAAATAGTCAGCTCACAGCATTTAGTGTTGATTTACTTATTGTAACATTGATTTGTCACTGATTTGTCAAGTGTAATTTTCTAATGCAGCATTTGTTGGTTCTATTTGGGAGGCAGGCATATGAATTTTGGTCTTTTCATTCTTTGTTAATGTCTTGGCTATCCTCAAATAATTACACTCAATTTTAACTCTGCATAAGCGAATAGGTTTTATGTGAATTAAAGACACACTCTAAATTGTGGTTGTTGACAGGTTCAGCTTAATTTGAGTAAAAGCACATTAAAATACACAAATAACAGAAATCAAAGTAAAAAAACCCTTTGACTAAAAAAAATTAAACAAAATACAGTAACTGCTTTTTTATTGTTAACATGTTAATTTAAAAATGTGGGAAGTATTTCTTATTGAAACTGGCAGATTAATTATTTCCTCCAATAAATATACTAATTTAAAAAGAACTGCTTCCAATTGTATGTAAGCTTTTTCTAGTTCAAACGATGCTTCACAGTGTTACAGTGCAAACAGATGGGGGTCAAATTGATTTTTGACAATAGTGGAAAATTGCCATTGAGAATTGGCAGCCTTCTTTCATACCTTTTGTTTTCCCACTGAAGTCAATGGATTGATGGTTCTCTATTATTCTTTTTGTTCTGTTTCTTAAAACGGATTCCACTCCCCACATTTCAGTGGAAGTCATGGAAACTAAAAGCGGTTAATGTAAACTCACAGGTGAGTTGCAAAATGACAGTGAACACTTCAAATTGTTATTTCTTATTCAATCCACCTTACACTTGTGTTAACTGCAGTACACATTAAAGCTGCATTGCATTGTCCTATTTGGTTACTGATATGAAGAAATTTAGGAAGCTGTGTTGAAGTAGCCTCAATCCAATTTTTGGCAAGTAATGACAGACAACACAATAACTGAGGTGTTGCAGTCAGCAGTAATGCAAAGGATCTCATTGCTGACCTTGAGGAAAGCCTTACTGAGAGCTGGAGTGTGCTGTGTGATGTTGTCATGAGCCTAGTAATTCTGGGGATCTGGGTTCAAATCGAGGCCATGGTAGCTGGTGAAGTGTAAATTCAAACATTAAATCTGGAATTGAAATGTGTTGTAACAAAGCAATCATTTGTTGTTGCAGACCATTCCTTCAGGGAAGGAAATCTGCCACCCTTACTGATGTGTGACTCCAGCCTCACAGCATTGTGGCTGACTGTTAACTGCCCTCTGAAATGGCCTGGCAAGCCATTCTGTTCAAATGCAATTAGGGATGGGCAACAAATGCTGGCTTGCCAGTGATGCCCAAAGTCACATCCCATAGGAAAAAATAAAACAAGGTATAATTGCAGGAAACGAAAAGCACTAAAAGGCTTTAGTTAACATAACTATTTCCAGGGAGTTGGAAAAGAGCACATGATTTCTGGAACATTGTGGTTCCATAGATCCTTTTGCGTATACTCAGTAGCTATTCTCAGCATTAACATATATTTAATCTTTTATGGCACATCATTCCCCCTCACAGCCTGCCCAGTCTTTATCTCCCTTCATCAATTCTCCCTGAACATGGACAGGGTTCTTTTAGAGGTTGTGGAGAGTCAATTCATTTCAAACTGCTTCTCTCAGCATACTCAATTTTCGATTCAGTTTTTATTACAGTGTTCCTCTGAGGGTCAGAGAATGCAGGCCATTTAGTTTTTTGTTTCTATTTTGTTTAGATAGGGTATGATCTCAGCTACTGGATCCAGGCCAGCAATGTGCCCTTGCGCTGCTGGTTTTGCTCAGTCACGTCTGGGTGCCCTTGCCCAGTATTGGAAACTGAGTAGCACCGTATCTCTGATTGAAGGTATGAGGTTGGTTTGTCCCTTAATGTTTATCTTTTGGTTGTACATGTTCATGGTCTTGTGTCCAGTATAATGCTTGTGAAAGATGAGAAAACCACTCCATTTAAACTCAAAGAGAAACATACTAATGCATTCCATGGTGTAGCTGGAAAGGAGGATGGCAGAAGAGATTCATTCTGCTCCTCTCTATGAGTATTGTGGCTAGTGCAGTTGAAGACCACTGTCTCAAGAGGATGGGATATAGGAGGCCACCATGTGTATTGCAGTGCCATGGACTTGGAAATACTCAGATGGCTCTGTGGGATCTTCTGGTGAATGTCCAGATGGAGAGATTGTATTACTACCAACGACTCATATTGAAACAAAAGCTAATTGCTAATACAGGTTTATGATATTGTTCAATATACTGCTGCCAGACTGTGTTATTGGGTACTAAAGTGGGGCAAAGAGGTTAATATTCGTAAGGATGAAATTAAAGTGCGTAATGGTCGTAGCAGTAGTTATGTTCAATTTCAGTTGTAATGATTGTTCATTGTTATACAGAAAAAAAAAAATAAGGGAAGCTGAAACCAGATAAGCAGATTGAGTTTACTGTAGAAACTAGCAGAACCAATGTTGGAGATTGAGATAAAGGGGAGCCCTATATCAAGTTCAGAATTATAAATATGTATTGAAAACTTTGTTTATTTGAGACGTTTCTTTTTGAGTGACTGAAATGAGCTTCTCCCTTGCAAATACTCAAATGAAATCTTTGCTTGCTTGAACAATGCAGACTTGAGAGCCCTCCTTCCTCAGCGATATGTGTTGGCCAGGCCTCTAGATGGAAAATGTGATCATAGATCATAGAATCCCTACAGTGTGGAAACAGGCCCTTTGGCCCAACAAGTCCACACCAACCCTCAGAACATCCCACCCAGATCCAGCCCCCTATAACCCACCAAATCTACACATCCCTGAACACTACAGGCAATTTAGCATGGCCAATCCACCTAGCCTGCACATCTTTGGACTGTGGGAGGAAACCCACACAGGCACAGGGAGAATGTACAAACTCCAAACAGTCAGTCACCCAAGGGTGGAATCAAACCCAGGTCACTGGTGCTGTAAGGCAGCAGTGCTAACCACTGAGCCACCATCTGGATCTGTGCACACTCTTCATCATTTAATTGAGCCTCATGAAATTCCTACAGCAGCTTCATTGTGGTTAATCAATAGAGAATGGTTAAAGTTGTAATTGTTTTGACTTTTTGAACATTTTTTTGTCTTCCTTGCTGGGGCTGTTGAAGGGGATGCTTGACAGAGCATCAATAATAATCTTCAGCTGTGACCATTTCATACTGAATCAGCCACAATAGAAATCTATGGATTCTGTGGGATATCTTTTGTACTTTTATCACCAGCTTGTGGTCAGTTATAATTTTGACTAATAGGCCAGATATGTAGACAACATGTCTTTATTCTATGTCAGTAAGGTGGAGAGCATTAAGCTTCTTGGAGTGACAATAACCAACAACCTGTCCTGGACTTCCCACATGGATGCGATAGTCAAGAAGGCACAACAACACCTCTTCTTCCTCAGTCAGCTCAGGAAATTTGGCATGTCCATAAGGACCCTCACCAAATTCTACAGACGCGTCATTGAAAGCATACTATCTGAGTGCATAACGGCCTGGTATGGCAACTGCTCTGCCGAGGACCGTAACAAAGTCCAGAAGGTGCACAGCCCAAACCATCATAGAAGCCAACCTTCCAACCATGGACTCTATTTACACAGCTCACTGCTGCACAAAAGCTGCCAACATCATCAAAGACCCATCGCACCCTGGTAACAATCTCCTACAACTGCTTCCTTCAGGCAGAAGATACAGAAGCCTGAACACACACATGAGCAGGTTCAGGAACAGTTTCTTCCCAGCCATTATCAGACTGATGAATGGACTCTCTAGCCTCAAATAATGCTGATCTTGCTAATGCTGATCTCGCTTAGTGCAGGCCCTGTGCAATGTAACCTGTATGCCTTTGTCTAAGTCTTTTTGATCTGTACATCCTTGTTTACTATGATCTGCCTCTACTGCTTATAAAAAAAGCTTTTCACTGTACTTAGGTACAAGTAACAATGAATCAATCAATCAATCAACGTTAAGTCAACACAAATTCTCATAGATCCATTGAGTTTAGGAACTGGCACAATTGCAGGGCACCGCATAGTTGGCTGTGTGATTTTTGAAAGAACCCCTTTTGGCACATAGTTTAGATCTCCTATTTTGTGGGACTTTCCTGGGTGCAAACAAGTCAATGGGTTTGTCATTTGCCTTCAGTGTAATTTGATATGTAGTTAAATTTTCCAAAGCCTGTAGTGAGTTTTAGGAATTATCTGAGCTCATTAACTAGGTTCCTGATGGACAACTTTGCCTACTTTAAGGATGAGATTGAGGGCTGTGCAGCTCTTCGCCTGAGCAGTGAGCAGGCTGGTCATTGGCAGCATACAGTGTTACAACAATTTTTAACATATTTTTTCTTAACATCACCTGAAGCCAGTCTTTGACTGTGAGGTTAGTTTCTCCTGGCCCCTGCAGTGGAAGCTGGTAGTATAACCTTACTCATTCATTTGATGCTGCCGAATAGAAAGCAGACTGAAGCTCCTTCGTCCAATTTATTGTGCACAGTGACCACTGAGAGAAAAGCAATACTGTGAGCATTTACCTTTAAAAGCAAATGTCTTTTGTATGTTTATACAGGCATCTATTGTGATTAAGGACCATTGTAATCGCCATCACAGCTTTCTGCATTGTGGAGAGAGCCTTTTCCTGATTGTGGAGCTTATTTGCACCTTTTTTAGGAAGGTTGTAAAATGATGGCTGGTGTTTTTTCTGCACTTCCATGGGTGCATGCATTTCAGTGGAAGGATGCTTCTACCTGCACCACTGTCCAGTTTCGTACATGAGTTATGCTGACCCTGCACCTGTGGTTATATAAACTGCACAGTTGCAAAGCTTGGTACCACTGTGCCAGTACATTCTTTGACACTCACTGCCCTGAATGTCAGCTCACTTTAGGTGTTGAAAGGCACCCTCATCCTCTGACCAGATAACTTGGTTAGACATTTTGTGAATGTTCTTCTTATTGCTGTTTGGAATGTATTCTTGTTTATTTGAATACTGTATCTGTCTGGCTGCTGTCTAAGGTTCCTGGTGACATTAAACCACTTGTTCTAAGCTTTGTTTTCTACCTTTGTGTTTCCAATGTCCTCTGGTATCACATGCATTGCATTGACCATTAAAAGCTGGACATTTTCTGGGTGGCTACATTGTTTACTAGGCTTGTTTGCAATGACTATTATGCCAATGGTTATGACTCTGTCAAACTAGTAGTAAGACTTTGTACTTACCTCTGCTCTGGAGTAGCGCTTCTCCAGTGTAATCTTTAGGTTAGTCCAAGAAGTTGGTTTGAAAAGCCTCTATTGGGGATTAGCCTATTGGAAGTATGATTTTTCAGTTGGTTACCTGGGTTTCCATGAAGTTACAATCACAACTCATATCTCTGTGTCTATTTCTGAATGGGTCAATTGTCTCTGTCAGTTGTTCCCTAAAAGGCATGAATTCCAGACAGTGTATTTGAAAGCTGAGCTCTACTCATAGCTGATCTTCGAGCTGATCTTTTTTGGGATTTTTCAGATAACTGCCAGAGAGATCTGACAAGTTCAGTCTGTAGAAGCCTTCATTGCCTATAGCAATTTTGATTTTTATGACTTGTTATTCTGATTTTGAAAATATTGAGGTCCAGGAACAAAGCATGAGATGTTGTCAGAACAAATTAAATTCAAAAATGCTTTCCAATTGAGTATTGTAAATTTTGTGGTCATTTTACTTTTTTTTTGTTTAGGAATTTTGATGCTATCTGTAATTTTTGGCTGCTATACCAGTATCTTCTATCTTTTCCAGGGTTGAGTTAGCTGAGTTGCAGCACCTTCAGTGGCGGCTGCCTTAGCTGGTTGTAGGTTATTTCCTGTTTGCAATAGCAGCATGATTGAGCCCCCTGATCTTTTTTCCCGATTTTAGCTCTAAGTTCTGTGTGTGTAAATTTAGATGTGAAATGGAGCTGGCTGCTTCATAACCTTCCTTTAGCTGTTCAGTCTTCTTACTACATAGATTCTTTTCCCTAGCCCCATCTGCAGTATTTAGCTTCAACAGCGATGCAGTCTCCTCTCTGTGGATCTCTAACTTAAAATGAGATCTCACACCAGAAACTGCTATTTAAATTGCAGGAAACTGCACTAGCTTCACAGTTAGAATTTAGTGTTCAAGCTCTTCCAAATTTGCACATTTTTGCTGGGACTCGATACTTGCTGGCCAGAGCTAGGTGTGATATTAGAACTAAGGTATAGTATTACAATCCCTGCACAGGTACAATATCCTTGCACATGGTGAGATTTTTGATAGTTATTTCTCTTTCACAGCAATTATTTTATTCAGCTGAATGTAGAAAGGTGTAGGCTTGTGTATTTTGCAGTCAAATCTGCTAAACCATGCTGCCAACATGTTGCAGATGGTGTACTTAAACATTGAGCGTTTTCAGAATCCACAAGCTACATCATTTTGTGCTCCTCTTCTCAATGTAAATACACCAATAACCCACAAGGACTGATGAGACAATAATGTGGGTTCATTGTGTGAACATCATTTATTGATAATGTTCATGGGGAGCTAAGTATGGTATACTTCATTCCTATCACTTGTTGCTTCAGACTGCCCAACAAGTCATAGGATTAATACATCATGTCCTATTGAGGTAAGTGATGATTGACTAGATTAAAAATATGCCCCCCTTAAAGGTGTATGTTACCATTTCTCAACAGTAATCAAATTCTGAGATATCATACCACAATTGGTAGTGTTCTGTTTGGTTAGATTTCAATGAGTTTTATTCATATCTTGTTATGCCCTGGTTTAGGTTGATGCTGACACATGGCTCCTAAAGGTCAGCCTTAGTTTCCTCTCATTATTGACCTTTCCATCAAGGGAAATTGGACTTTTCTATCCACTTATCTAGATCCTTCATAATTTTATATCCCTCAGTTAAAACTCCCTTGAGCTCTCTCTGTTTCAAAAAAATCAACAACAGCCTATCCAATCTTTGCTCATTGTGAACATACCTGAGACCCAGCAACATTCTTTTAAAACTGTGCTTTCTCCAGTAGGATTGTTTGCTTTCTGTAATGTGCTGACCAGAACTGAAGCAATCCTTGAACTGTGGCCTAATTAGTGTTTCATAGAGTTTTAGCATAACCTCTTTCGTTCATGGCGTTGGCTTATTCAGGAAAATATGTCATACTTCCTCTATCCAGCTTATCTGCACGTCTAGCTACCTCGGTGAACAGTAGACATACACTCTAGATTTCTCCTGTTTCTGTAGATTTCTCAGTATCCTGTCATTTATTGCGTATTCTTGGCCTTGTTTGTTATCCCCAAGTACATTGCCTTACCTTTCTCCAAATTGAATTCCATTTCCCACTTTCCTGCCCATCTGACCTGTCTATTTCTGTGATTTACAGCATTCTTCTTCACGAAAACTGTGTCATTTTTCACACTGGCTGTAAACTTTTTCACTGTCCCCCCTGCATTGAGTCATACAGCATTGAAGCAGTCTAAATCATTCAGATATGTCAAACAAAAGGATACTGGCAAGGTGATTCTGCGCAAGCTTCTAACCAAGTCTTAACAGCCCATTTCAAGTGATCGTTAGAGAGCTAATGGCTTTAAATTCCTTTTTACTTATATAAAAAAGATTTGACATACTGTACAGTTGTACAGTATTTAGTCATAGCAGTATCTATATTTAGTTGTAGTAAAAGTCTAGTACTTACTCCTGGACAGTCCACCAAACGTAATTTTTTAGAACTGATACTTTGTGGAAATCAGGGTCCAAATATGGGATGTGAATAAGAATGACTGCCAACTGCACATGTAAGCATAATGTGTATCTGATGGAGTTACAAGGACCATGAAAATACTATCTGGTTTGCAATTTCAAAAAAGAAATTACTTATGTCTGTGGCTATTATAAATTTGAATCAGTTCATTTTAATCAGATGAGGAAAGTGAATTTATCTTGATTTCTAACAGCAGGAATTAAGAAGCTGCCCTGCTTGTGTGAAACCTCTGCACAAGAGTGAGCATAGGTCAGAGATACAGCTGCAATATTGTCACTTCATTCTTGTAGCCCATGGTCAGGTTTAGTGAGGCTTCACACTAAGAAAACTTACCTATAATTGAATACCTTTGAAATGTCAACAATCGATTTACTGAAGCAGAGGTAAATCTACCCTATAATAAACTGAAGAACATAGGTAAGGACAGCCAGAAAAAATCAGCAATTTAATAGTGCCTTGAGATGAACAGAAAAATCCCAGCACCAGCTTGTTGGAAGCTATTAAGAGGCATATCTGTAAGAACAAGCGTAAACTGCATTTATCTTGAATAAAATACGCCAAAATAGTTTGGAATCTCGTGCCGGAATTATTTTTATCACAGAAGTAGGATAGATTCTATTGTTTATTCATCAAACAAAGTGAGTGTCTGAAGTTTTTGAGATTTGATGAGCATGATTGGTGGTTGTCTTTGAAGTTTCTATTAACTTTGGCACAGTTCTAATGGATTGGAGGTTAGGGAATGTTGCCCTTCTATTTAGAAGAGGAGGTTGAGAGAAAACGAGGAATTATAGACCAATTAGCTTTACAGTGGTAGTGCAGAAATTGCTCAAGTCCATTATAAAGTATTTAATAACAGGATACTTGGAAAAGACTTTAAAAGAATGAGGGGGGATCTCATAGAAACGTATAAAATTCCAACAGGACTCGACAGGGTAAATGCAGGAAGAATTTTCCTGATGACTAGGAGCCCAGAACTGGGAATTAGAGTTTAAGGATACAAGATAGGCCATGTAGGACCGAGATGAGTTGAAATTTCTGTACCAAGGGGGTGGTAAACTTGTGGAACTTTCAGCCACAGAAAATGATTGAGGCCAAAACATTGACTACTTTCAAGAATGAGTTAGATTTAGTTCTTAGAGCAAAAAGGGGTCAAATGGTATCGGGACAAAGTGGGAACAGGGCGCTGAGATGGCTGATCAGCCATGATTGTATGTTTTTCGTGTGTTTTTTTTCCCTATGTTATTATAGTGTAGAAAACAGGAGATTTTCATGAGTAGAATAATTGTAGCGTCTGCTTTTTTTTCTTATGATGGGATATTTCCAGAGCATATTACATCTGGAAACAGGTCAAAGCCATTACATGGTGACCACAATTGGAGTGCCAGCCAAAGACCATTTATAGCTTGTTCCCTCAGAATACTGTGTAATTCACTAAATTGCTTTAAAAGATTTTCCTGTGACTATTTTAATACATGTAATCAAAACTCTAGGACTTGACAGTTTTTACATCACAAGTTATTGGAACTCACCAAAGATTTATTATGTCAAAAAAATCTGCACTACACCATGGGTATGTTTTGCCTTAGAACAAATAGTGGACTTGTAGCAGCAATTATGGCCATAGCACTGTTGGGTGCCCTGAGGCTTGAACATTAGTCATGGCACTTTAGGGAGGATATATAAAGGAACCTGAGATCAAAGTAATGGTCTTTGTATTCTACAGACACTTTGCCACTGCTAACTTGAACAATTGAGGGTCATTAACCTGATACATTATGGAAATAAAATATTTAAATCACAGAAAAGCAATTACATTTATGTGGAGCCTTTTATGACCTCAGGATATCCCAAAATGTTTTACACTCAATTAAGCACTTATATGCAGGAAATGTGGTAACCAATCTTTTGCAAAATCTCTCAAACAGCAATGAGGTAATATTTCACTGATGTTAGTTGTGGGCTACATCTCAGCAATGATGGTGGGAGGACTCCCCTGCTCATTCCTGATTAGTGCCGTGAAATCATTTATGTCCTCCTGGAATAGCAGGCAGGGCCTTGCTTTAATGTCTCATCCAAAAGCTGGCACCTTCAATGGTGCAGCACTCCCTCAGTACCAGTCCACTCTTAGTAGTGAGCCTTAAATTCATGCCAATGACTCAGAGCTGTGAATTTGACCATATAATATGTACAATCCTTCTATAAACTGATGGAAGAGCATCAAATAATGATAGTGGAACAAAGTAGAGTGCATTCTCTCTTATGGCAGGTGGGTGTGAAAGATACCCAAGGCGCAGCATGCAAAGGAAAATTAAATGCGGAGGATGGCCTAGAGCTCAAACTATTTTCTCTCTGTTGGTATTTCTGAACTGAGTATTGTCTGATCTGATTTTCCTTTTTGCACTATCTCCAGGGTACTTAAGTGCAATGACAGGGACATTTGCTAATTTTGTACACCATCAGTATGGCTATAAGGTGGCCTTACCTTTATCAGTACATAACTGCTTTTTAACTGGTGCTAGGACCAGGTCCGGAGAGGTTAACTGACTCCTGCCTTCATTCTACCATTGGCATAGGGGCACAGGTTCAAGGTGAGAGGGCCAAAAGTTTAAGGGTAATGTGCGAGGAAACTTTTTCACACAGAGAGTGGTAGGAGCCTGGAATGCACTGCCAGAGCAGAAGCAGGCACATTGGCAACATTTAAGAGGCATCTGGATGGTTACATGTATAGGGAGGGAATAGAGGGATACGGACCGAATAAGGGCAGAAATTTTGTTTTTTAGTTTAGTCAGGGCATGATGATTAGCACAGGTTTGGAGGGCTGAAGGGCCTGTTCCTGTGCTGTACTTCTCCTTTGTTCTTTTGAACTGGTGACAACAGAGCTTAAATTCAAAAGGGGGTGATATTGCCAATGTAATAAATACATACATCACTGTGTGTAACCTTATGTTAACAAAGGGTTAACTTTATTTCTAAAACTTACTCAAACAATTATGCAGAAATTATTAGCAAAATGTTTAAGATATACAAGTATGTACAACTATAATAAAAATAAGATACTGCAGATGCTGGGAATCTGAAATAAACAACGAGAATGCTAGAGAAACGCAACAGGTCTGGCAGCATCTGTGAAGAAAGAAACAGAGTGAACGTTTGTGTCAGGTATAATTTTTCTTCAGAATGTTCCAGATAAGACTCATATCAAAAGCATTTATAATTATTTGAAGCAAAAACAACACCCCCTGTACCCCCAACCCACTTTGCACGTGAAAAATAAACAGTAAAACTCTGCAAATTCTCAGCTCTGAGTCATTGGCATGGATTTAAGCCCCACTACAAAGAGGTGACTGGCACTGAGTATCAGATCTTAAGACCCATGCAAATAAAACTTAAAGTCAGACAAAAGCTGTTCATAGGTAGTGCCGTGCTACTTTGCGGCTTAAGAGTCACTTTCCAAAACAGCTGTTGGTCCTGGTGTTTCTGGCTGGAAGAACCATGGCTCATTAATTTCTCTTTACCCCTGAAATGGTGGTGTTGATTCAGACTGCTCTCTTTAGGAATTCTTAGTTTGCAACAAATAACTCCACTGTTGAGTTTTCAATTCACAAACATTGATGAGAGAGATTTCAGAGAAAAACAGAGAGGGCAAGACTATTAGCCCTATGGCAGTTTCTCTCTGACAGTCTCTTAGTTCAAACAAAGTATAATTTACACCCATAAACTGAGTCAGGTGACATCTCTGTGAAAGCTCTATAGACTCGGTGTCTGTGTTGTTTGCAAATGCAACATTTCAGTGGCTGCAGCTAGTCTCCCTTGCTTTGAAATAAATTATATATATATATTCATATAAAACTAATGACATCATAAATTAATATTTTAGCTAATACATCTTCATAACAACAGAACAGTCACTAAATGGTGATGGCGAGTACAGTTCCTCCATAGCTTAAAGGCACGTATCATGTTGGTACAAAGGATGTTCTATTGACACATGCTTCGCAGACTCACAGAATATTAGCTCACTGACCTAACAGCTGTAATTCAGCAGCCTGTTGGAGCTTTGTTACACAGAAGGTGGTGGGAAAAATAAGAGGCCTGTTAATCCTGGCTTTTCATCAGGAAACTATCAGTGGCTAGGGCACGATGACCCAGAGACTTGGGCAAAAGAGGATCTGTTAAATGCCAAATATAAAAACAAGACCGCAGCTGAAATTGTAGTAGTAAAAATGCAATTAGAAATATATAAAAGCAACATCTTGGGTAAGTTAATGCTTGAAGAGTGAGCAACATTAATATGGGGGGACAAGTTTCTTCCTGTATTGGAACTGTTTGAAGCTGAACACACTTGCAAACATATTAGAGGAGATTTTCCACATTTGGTGCCCAGATAGACTCGGTCAGCTGAAAGCTGAGAAAGTCAGAATATTGCATAAAGGGAAGTGTGTGCTATTTAAAGAAAGCCTATTCCACTGTGCCCGGATAATCTAATGCATTTCAGGTGCTAACCCAATAGGATTTCCCCAGCTGATTAATCTTCACCTCTGGAGTACAGTCTCTTTGCTTTCTAAAAAGTCAATGTTTGACTAAATATTTTCAGCACTTGCTGTTTTTATTCCACAGTTCCAGCACATGCAGTATTCTGCTCTTGGAATTTTTAAAGCCGATGAACACCAGATTGGCTTGGATTTGTTTTCTGGCTATTCCATGGATTTATCCAGACTGAAAGAGATCAGCTAATTTAATAGTTGATAGCATTAAATACTCATTGGCCCAACACTACTGCTGGCTATTTCTGTTCAGGTGCTTGTAGCGTTTTAAGGAGCTTGTTGTTCTTTCACAGTCAAATCCAATTTACATTTATCAACAACCTTGTAATGATACTTCCTCTCTGTACATGTACAGACGTTATTCCTACTCTTGCAAGCGTCTCAAATTAGTTGTTACTATTTTGATGTCACAATAGTTCATGTTGGAATCAAATTTCCATACACCTTTTTTTTGATAATTATTCCATTTAATGTATATCAATTTCAAATATTTATTCTTACTTTACAAGCACACAATAATGTTTATTCTATTGTTTACTTTTGCTGGAGGTGGTGTTAAGGATATGTTGCATGTCTTCAACTCATCCCTGACCAGATCTCAATAATGTTTGCTGGGTGGGGATGAGCCCCCAGTAGTCCACCTGTGCTCAGCCCAATTGAGGTTATTATGTTATTTCCAACTTAAGGTCCTCAAGCTGCCACCACTGCCATAATATGGTGGGGAGTGGAATCATTGAGGAACAGCAAGACTAGAGATGGGATCATCAACGCCGATGGGAACAGGAGCTGCGTTTCCCTCAGCTACCTCCAATTGTGCAGGTCAGAGGGGCTGAACTCCAGCTTGAAGAAACTGATACCCCTCAGACATGCACAGCATCAGCTTTTTGGACATGGCCTCAGGACGCTGAGATTTTCCAAATCAGTCCTGCAACCTCCTGAAACAGGTGAGTGAGTGGGCATGCATTGTCACAGAACTTCAAGGGCACCACAACCTTGAATTTCCTTGCCACAACCTCCCTCCAGGGAGCTAATGGTGGAATCTGAAGGATTTGAAAATCTGGTTCACGCGAATGTGTCTCCCAGGTGAGTGATGCCATGTTTTCAATTTACATCCACTTTGTTGCTGGTGATATAAGTGAGCGTGAAGCATTCTTACTTTTGCTGCAATGACTGGATTCCCACAGGATGACAGAATCATACATGGGACATGTGTGGCTATCAAGGCTCCCTCGGATCATCCGGGAGTATTTGTCAGTTGAAAGGGGTTTTACTCCATTATCAATCAGCTGATAAGTAACCAGGAGATGGTTTCCATCCACACCTGTGCAAGATATCCTTGGAAGCTGCCAGGATAATTTTGTTCTGTGCCAGCCACATCTCCCACACACCTTTGAACAAAACGAGTGGATGGCTCATTGAGAATAAGGGTTACCTTTGAAAAGCACTTTTCAAATACAACTACCAGCAGGAGTGCCTTGAAAGGTCATGGTCTGTTGGACCTTGCACAATATGGTGTAATAGAGAGAACTGGAAGCACAGGAAGACATACACCTTGGATGAGGAGGAATTGTAATAAGAGGAACATTGATTGTCTTAGACTCTAGCAATTTTCTTAAGGCTGTTGGGTAGGGCAATGGAGATGAGTGGGCAATGGGGATTTGAAATAAAGTTTATTGCGCATGAACATTGACAATATTGAGTTGGTTATTGTCACATATATCTAGAAAGACACAGTGAATCTGGCACCATTTTGAGTTACCAAAACAATAGAAAGAAATTCCATAAATTGAGTTCATCTTCAGTGCAAGGAATCTTCAAACACAGTTCCAGGGCTTCTGCAAGGTGTCTGCATTAAAACAAAGCACTGTGGATGCTGGAAATCTGAAACAAAAACAGAAATTGCTGGAGAAACTTAGCTGGTCTGGCAGCATTGTGGAGGGAAATCAGAGTTAATGTTTTGACTCTGGTGACCCTTCTTCAGAACAGAGTTTATCTCTTCTTTTGCCTATTTCTATGTGATGTTATGCCTGTGACTTCAGCACAATGAGAAGTTGGTTACTCATACCTCTGCTCTGATACATGAGCTACTGGGCATCCTATGAAGTTCTCCAAAGATCCCTCCAAAGACTGCTGACCCTGCCCCATGTAAGGGCAAACTCCAAGCAAGGGGCAAGATGTGTGGCTCTGCCTGAATGGGATGGCAGTGGAAAAAGGCAGGCTGAGAGCCATCTAGAGCAGTGCCCACACCTGATGTGCCCTTTCCCCATCTTCCTATTCATGGTCTGCTTGCATTTTGCTGTTAGCTGGAGAGGACTTTGCTCCACTGCTGTGAGGTGCTGAACACCAAAGCAAGGCTTTCTTCCACCATATTTAAGCTGACAGAATGAAAGTTCAGGGCATTGCAGAAGCACAGTATTGCCTACAGTATTTGATACTGCAGGCAGCCACATATTTCATGGAATAGACTGTCAGTGCAAAGGAGACATCGTGGCCTCAAGTTTGACATTAACTCCTCCAATTGCATTCAATATCTCTTCAGAGACTGACAGGACCTCAAACATTTTCTGCAGTTGCCCCTGTAGAGACCTCTTTGTTGATGATTGCTGTGGGTCAGCCTTTATGTTCATCTGAAGACAATTTGTCCTGCACTCTCTGACAGGAACCATCCACTGCTTTCGCCACCTCCAGTACCTGCTCCTGCTCACCTGTGAAGTGTGGCTGACCACATGAGAAGTCCCAGTAAACTGTGTGTTTATGAGCTGGTGGACAGTGCATGTTGAATCTTGTATCAGTGCTGCCTCCGGGCTCATGACCTGGCTCAAAGAGACTCGACCTTCTACAGCTCCTGCTCCTGTGTCATGTTTGAAGGATCTGTGGCACATGAAAGGTGAGGATTAGAGCTAAGACAAGGGAAGAGCTCAATATCAATACTGTGTAGACATTCATACTTCAGTTACTAGTGACATCAATTTTCTCTGAGTTAGTGCTGTATGACATGTGGTCGTGTGTTAGCTGGTTCTGTTACTGGAACCTCTTCTGTCGGGCAGAAGATACAAAAGCTTAAATATATGCACCAACAGATTCAGGGGCAGCTTCTTCCCTGCAGTTATCACACTCCTGAATGGACATCTCAAATTTTAAATTTAATGTTGAACTCGCTCTTTTTGCACCCTCTTTTTGGCCATAACATTGTATTCTTTGCTCTGTTCTATTCTCTATTACCCTATGCATTTTGTATTGTATGATCTGCTTGTACTACACGCAAAACAAAATTTTTCACTGTACCTAGGTACATGTGACAATAATAAATCAAATTAAATCAAAGGATATTTAGGACGACCTTATCTCTCCATCTTCAATGGGCATCCATTCCACCTCTCAGCTCATCTCCATTGTTTCCTCCTCTGTAGTGGTCAGGATAACCATAGTTGAATAGCCAATCCTGCTTCTCTGCCTCTCCTGAGTTCTAGCCCAGAAGAAAAACACAGTAAATCTGGCAAATGAGACATACTAGTGTAACCCAGTATATTTGTATGTTTCAAAATGGTGGTCCAGTTAGACCAATATGTTCACTTAAAACTACTTTTGTTTTTAGCTGGCATTTCCCTCTGGATGTCCCCTACTCCTGTCATGACAGTGGTAGATGTTAAGATGGGGTTGTGAGAGGAACAAGTGGAATTGCAAGAGAGCTGTGAGAGGAAGAGCTGGGGATTTCAGAGTAACTGGGTTCACACTTTAATGTGGGATGCCCCTTACCTTTGCAGTCATGATGAGATCATTGAACCTCCTTTTGCTGTGTAGCTATATGTAAGATGTCACAGTCCCACTGCTGTCCTCCTGAATCTCTTCAAACTGCAACAGTTGACTTGAGAGGCTGGTCTCACAGGCATTCCTCACAGGCCCTTCTAGCCCCTACCAGGATCTCTAGGGATGCTGTAGATAACCAGAGGGTTTTCCCACATTGAGACTCCATCATTCCATTTGATAATTCTATAATGGTTCAAATCCTGCCGAATTAAATCCTTAAATGTCAGGTCAAGTTCTCATCTTTAACCATCACTCTGATTGTGTTTCTGGATTTTTCAACCAATGCTAAAGCCATGTGTTAGTTAAAAACACAGCCCGTGTCACTCAATTCCTGAACTGCATCTGGCCTCCTCTGCTGCTGTGATCTAGAACTGTTAAAACAATGCCCACATTTTCCATCGATCAGTTTTGAATTTAAGCTCATCAAAAACACGCTGTGGCCTTTTCTGGCCAAGATGAAATAATCTGTCCTCATCTGCATTACTGAGTGCTTCTAGTGTCATCAAAACAGCAATTGGAGCAACTCTGAGCCTAGTCATTTGAAGAGACAACATCCCCAATTTACACAATGGTTTTTCATAATCTGGTCTCTCCATTCCCTCAATGATTTACACTGTCTGTTCTGATCGGGATCTTTCATGAAACTGTGTTTGTGTGAGATGATGTGAAGGTATCAGTCTGGAGAACTGCAGACAATCAGTAATGATTGCCTTGCAATCTCAATAAGTGCACATTGTAAAGTTCCACAAGCACATCTGATTTTCTTATATCCCAATGAGGACCAATTTATAAGTTTTCTAATGAATAAAATTGGCAAAAGACAGGTAAGATGTGATTTGCTGCACATCGGTATTCAATTTGATTCCAAGTGTACGGTATCCAATGGGCGGACAAATGTCTTTCCTTTGAATATAATGCCTTGACCATCGGTAGTCATGAGGCCAGGTTGTGGTTGGAATGTGAGTCAGTTTCCCTGTGTTCAGGACAAGTTTAATCACATTTTTCAGTCAAGCTGCCAACTGCAAGTGACAACACTCCCTGTCGCATTCTGATCTCATACATCTGCTGTAAGGCAGTACAATGCTCAGTGCAGATAATGAAAGCAGTAAGGGTCAGTGACCCATTCACCTGTTAGAAATGAATTACATTGTGTGAGAGGCTACACACAAGGTGGGGCTAACTGTGTGAAAATTAGGGCATCTTTATGAGTTAGAATTGAAAGAGGCACATGCCAGAAAGTAAAGGTTCCACTTTTACTACATTTTCTAAATTACAAGGACATCTTATTTTCATAATATTTGATTTTTGAAATTCATTTTTTTCTACATACAGTGTACCTAATCAACAAATATTGCTGTTCATACAGGCCAGCTGTAATGGGATTTCTCAGAATGAATGTTAAATGTCCCAATCAGATCAGCCTTCATCTTACTGAATGGTGGAGCAGGCTCAAACAGCCGAAAAATTATTCCTGCTCCTTAGAAAGGAATTCATACCTGACAAATTCACTAGGTAACAAACAGGATAGATAAAGGGGAAACAGTGGATATTTGGATTTTCAAAAGGTGTTTGATAAGGTACCAGCCATTAGGCTACTGAATAAAATAAGAGGCAAAGTAATAAGAGTTTGTATATTGACATGGATAGAGGATTGGCTCAATAATAGAGGGTAGAGAGTTGAGACAATGAAAATAATTGCAGGATGGCAACCTGTAATTAGTGGAGTGCCACAGAGATCAATGCTGGCCTACAATCATTTACAAAATACATTAATGACTCGGATGAGGAAAGTGAATGTAGTTTATAGCCAAGTTTCCAGATGACAAAAATAGGTGAGAAGACAAGTGATGAGGACGACACAAACCATGTGCAGAGGAATATAAAAACCAAAAGAACTGCAGATGCTGTAAATCAGGAACAAAAACAAAGTTCTGAGGGTCACCGGACCCAAAACATTAACTCTGTTTTCTCCTCCACAGATGCTGCCAGACCTGCTGAGCTTTTCCAGCAACTTTGTTTTTGTTGCAGAGGAATATAGACAGATTAAAAAAGTGGGTAAAAACTAGGCAGATGGAATCTAATGTGGGAAAATGTCAGGTTATGCACTTTGGCAGGAAGAATAGAGGAACTGAATATTATTAAAATGGAGAAAGACTGCAGAAAGCAATGGAACAGTGAGATTTGGAAGGTCTCATCTATGAATCACAAATCTGTCAACTTGGTTCAGTTGCTAATAAGGAAGGCAATTGGAAATTTGTCTTTTATTTCAAAAGAAATGGATTATAAAATTAGGGAGGTTTTGTTGAAATTATAGGTTCATTGAGCTGACATCAGGTACAGAGGGACTGTTTTTTGAGAAGTGGTTGAGTAGTTTGTACTGAATGGAATTTAAAAGAATGAGAGGTGACCTTATTGAGAAATTCACAATTCTCAAGGGAATTAGCAGGGTAAAATAAGGGGACACACATTTAATTCAAAGGGATGAGGAGGAATGTCATCTCTCAAAGTGTAGTGAATCTGTGAAATTCTTTACTGCAGAGGGCTGTTGAGGCTGGGTCATTAAGTATATTCAATGCTGAGCTAGGCAAATGTTTAATTAGTAAGAAAATCAAGGGATACAGAGAAAAGGTGGGAAAGTGGAGCTGAAGATTATCAGATCAGCCATGATCACATTGAATGGCATAGAAGACTCAATGGGCTGAATGGCCTAATTCTGCTCCTACGTCATACGGTCTAATTCATACATTTTTGTATCTTACCTGCAACTTCATGTTAGTGCAGTAAAAAACCTCTGACTGAAGTTAATCAAATGTGTCCCATGCATTATTTCAGCTGAGTATGTTTTCCTCCTGTTTCAGTATCTATCCATTTTACATTTTAATAAGCTGATAAGTTTCCAGCCGATTAAGTTCTGTTTTTTTTAAACACATCATTGTTTCAATTTAATGTCAAGGTTAGATCTGTTTTTCATTAAAGGACGAAGAGTTATATTGAGGTATTACATTTTAAGCCATACTTTAGTTAAGTATTTTATAACCAGCCAACTAAAGAGCTTCAGTTTGGAGATCCAACCTCTTAAAAAATTGAAATGAAACACTGGGACTCTGCATCAGACAGAGTATGAACAAATAAACATTGTTATGGCACCTCATCATGCCACCGGGACATTGCCAAAGCACTTCATGCAGCCATTTCACACACAAAGCCCCGTAAGACTTGTGGCACATATGTTAGGAAATGGTTAGGAAAGTGATAATGCAGATGACTACATTAGGCTCCCCAATGTAATGATGTGATAAGAATGTGAGTGGGGAAAGACAGAACGTCTTTCGATCTCAAAGGAGATAGACCTACCATCCAGGTCTCCCCATAATGTTTGTAACAAAGTCTGTCATGCTAATTTAAGTTGTACCTGATTGCAACTATGCAAGAAACGACTCCTTCTTTAAGACAAGAGATTTCATCTAACATGCTAGATACAGCAGGACCTGTAGATCCAACCTAAAAGGAGGATGGTGGCAGTGAACCAGTTTTACTGGTACAGACATGATGGGCTGAAGGACCTCCTTCTGCACCATGACAGTTCTGTGATTGTGTGAGATCTGCTTTGTTGTGACCAAGAATCCAGCTAGCTCATACCAGATGGTGTCACTGATGGTTGTCTGAAGATGTAGCTGCACCATAACAACAAGATTAATGGCCACTTAATTATTTTTGGTCAAGTTCTATGAGGAAGGAATAGCAACCACGGCACGAGACGAACACCCTTGTCTTCGTTCATGCCCATGTGGGGAGACAGATTGCCTCGGGTCTAACTTTACTGCCAAAAGATGGTACCTCTAACAATGCAGCACGCTCTCAGCACCACATTGTAGTGCCAGCTTAGGTGCTGGAAATGCTCAGCAGGGGGGTTCAGGCAGCATCTGTGGCAAGTGAAACAAAGTTAACATTTCCAGTCAATATCCTTTCATCAGACCAGCTTCATTCTGTGGCTGAAGGAAATGTGGGTTTCGTTGAGAATGGTAAAAATATCGAATTCAAAAGGCTTACTACAACATAGTTCAAACAGCACAAGACAGCTGACAATGCCAAATGAACTGCTGAAAGATTAAATGCACACAGGTACCAGACAGTGGGAAGCTTCACCGGTTTTCAGGTATGATTAATTAAGACTCCCAATGCACTGTCATGCAGTGCTCACACAATCAAGAAAAATTGAAAACCTGAGAAGGAAAAGCCCTTAATTCTATTTTATCCATGATTTTAAATCTCCCTTTGCTTTGTAAATAAATAGAGGCAACCCTGCCATTGCTGAAGTGAAGATGCTGCCCATCATTTTTGCATGCCAAATGAGACTGTTTTAACACGTTTTGACACCGTCAGATTACATTGGAAGTGCTGAGCTGGGCAGATGTGAATTCAAAAACTAAAACTAACATTAAAAGAATTAAATAACTTTTTTGAAGATTCTTTGATTGCTTGAAGATGTTCTGAAGAATATCAACATATCAGAAGATACGTTATAAAAAATAGACATTGATTCCAGCCATAATGGCAAGGTCGTTGCTGCTAGTACACAAGTTTGTGTGAGTGCATCTTATTAGCTTATGGCTGCTGAAAGACGAACCAGCCCATCTTCTATGGAACATGTATTCCACCTTACCCTTGGTCTACCCCTGCGTTACGGAGCAGATCCATACATTGGGTATGTTTTATGTTAGTAATATTTTCATCTGGTTTTGGAAAACGTACAGGTCAGGGGTGGGTATTGGTAAGTCCCCCCTGCCTTCTGGAGGTGGTAACACTCATCTCACTGGTCCTAATGCATCAGATATTATGCCATACCCCCATAACTCTAATAAGTAGGAACAATAGCGTACAAAATCTCCAGTCCCTCCAGGTAAGGTGTCTTCAAAGGGGTTGAATCGATGGAGCAGTTGAGGGAATTTTAACCTGTACAAACTGCTCTGAATTTTCTGGCTGTGGCTAGGGGTTAAACAAAGAGGAAGGAAAGCATCGTATCTGCTGTCCTTACCTTAAAACCCACCGATGTCAGAATTGGAAGATAGAATGCTTATAGCACAGGAGAACAAAGCAATTGAGCTTATCCCACTCCACCAACAGTTCCTCCAAGGCTATGATAGCTTTCCTCCTCAGACACTTAGCCAATTTCCTTTTGATAGCCATGATTAAATCTGCCTCTACCACATTCTCATTCCTGACCCTCACCAATCGCCATGTAAAAAAGATTGTTCTCATGTCATTATTGGAGTTTTACTAATCACCTTAAATTAGTGCCGTCTGGTTCTTTACTATCCTTCTCTTAATAAGTCTGTCCAGAGTCCTCGTGATTTTTGTACACCTCCACCAAATTTAAAGTTTTGGCAAAGATCTGTAGCTCGGGTTGTGGGTGAGGTTGTTGACTTGCTCGCTGACCTGGCTTGTTCATGTTCAGACGTTTCATCACCATGCTGGGTGACATCATCAGTGGAGCCTCCGATGAAGTGATGTTATTCTACTCTGCTTGGAATTTATACTGTTTGGTCTGTTATGGTGAGTAGTGTCATTTTCAGATTTGATCTGTATGGGTTTGTATATGGGGTCCAATTCTATGTATTTGTTGATAGCATTACGACTGGAGAACCATGCCTCTAGGATTTCCCATGCATGTCTATGTTTGGCTTGGGCTACTATGGTTACTTTGTTCCACTTAAACTGATGGCCTTCATTGTCCAAGTGTACTGATATTGAGGAAAGTTTGTCGAGCCGTTTTGCTGCTAGCTGATGTTCATGTATTCTGATGGCTAGTTTCCTTCCTGTCTGTCCGATGTAATGTTTGTGGCAGTTGCTGCATGGTATTTTGTAAGCCACGTTGGTTCTGCATGTTGTGGGAATGGGGTCTTTAATCCTTGTAAGTGTTTGTTGTAGAGTGGCTGTGGGCTTGTGGGCTACCATGATTCCTAGTGGTCTTTGGAGTCTTGTTGTCAGTTCAGGTATGTTCTTGATGTAGGGCAGTGTGGCCAGTGTGTTAGGGTGTATTGTGTCCTCTTGTTTCTGTCTGTTTAGTAAGATTCTGCGGATGAAGTTGTGGGGATATCCGTTTATAGCAAGGATCATTTCATCGGAGGCTCCATTGATGATGCCAGCTAGTATGGTGACGAAATGTCTGAACGAGAACAAGCTAGCTCGGCGAGCAAGTCAACAACCTCACCTCCACCGAGTCTGATCTCATCTTCCACTTCTCAAAGGAGGGGAACCTCAGCTTCTCTAATCTACCCAAATAACATACATTCCTCATCCTTGCATGGAATCATTCTTTTATGTTTTCTCTGCACCTTCTCTAGTGCTTGCATGGTTCCTAAAAGGCAGTATCCTAGAATTGGATGCAATACTCCAATTGAGGCTGAACCAGTGTTTTATAAAATTTCATCATACCTTCCTTGCTTTTGTGCTCAATGCTTTTAGTAATAAAGCCCGAGATTGTATGTCTTCATAATCTTTTTTTTAACATATCCTGTCACATTCAACTATTTTTATCCATGTACTCCCAGAATATTCCCTTTCGGAATTGTGCCCTTTAACTTACATCGTGTCGTCTCGCGGTTCCTACTGTAGTATAAGAGGGTTATTTAGCTTGCTTGGCTGACCAGCTGGTTAGTGATGCCAACTGCATAGATTCAGTACCCATACTGGTTGAGGTTACCATGAAGGACTCTCCTTTTCAACCTCTTCCCTTACCAGTCATCACTCTCCAATGAGAGAGCAGTCCTATGGTCTGCTTAGACTACAGCAACTTCACTTTTACAACAATATCTCACCTCACCTCTTTCTGCATTAAATTTCATCTGCCATGTGCACTCTATTCCACTAGCACATCTACGAACTCTTTAAGTCCACCACCATCCTCCATAAAGTTCACAATGCTTCCAAATTTTGTGTCATCTGCAAACCTTGATTTTTTCCCTGTCATCCATGTTAACTCATTAATATACATCAAGAAAAGCAGTGTACCTAGTACCACCCTCTGAGGAACCAAACTGAATATCTTTGTTCAGTCCATTGAATAACAGATCACACATACTTTCTTTTTTTCTACATATACCCAACTTTGCATTCATGCTGCCACTCTACCACTTAGTCCATAGATTTCCACTTTGTTGGAAAAACTGTTATGTAGCAACTTATCAAATGCTGTTTTGAAGTTCACATAAGACCAGAAGAAGTAGGAGCAGACTTAGGCCATTCAGCCCATTGAGTCTGCTCTGTCATTCAATGAGATCATGGTTAATCTGATAATCCTCAACTACACTTGCCTACCTTTTCCTCATAACAATTGATTCCCTTACTGTTAAAAATCTGTCTTTCTCAGCCTTGTATATACTTATTCGATCAGTCTCTGAAGCTGTCTGCAGTTAAGAATTCCAAAGATACACTATGCTTTTAGAAAAAAAAAACTCCTCATCTTTATCTTAAATGGGCAACCCTTTACTGAGAGATTATGCCCTCTGGCCCTGGACTCTCTCACAAGAGGACACAACATCTCAGCAACTACCCTGTATAGTCTCCTAGAAAGTTACGTTTCAATAAAACTACCTCCCATTCTGCTGAACTTCAGTGAGTTCAGGACCAAACCACTCAACCTCTCCTTTTAAGAAAATTCCTCAATGTTCCAGATCAACACAGTGAACCTTCACTGGACTTCCTCCAATGTCAGTATGTCTTTCCTTAGGTGAGGGAACCGAAAATGTTCACAGTGTTCTAGCTGTAATCTAACAAGTGCTTTGTCTACGTTTAGCAAGAATTCTCTATTGTTATACCTTTGAAACAAAGGCCAACATTCCATTTGCATTCCTTATTATTATTTGTTCAGAAGTCACATCGCACCAGGTTACAGTCCAACAAGTTTATTTGAAATCAGAAGCTTTCGGAGCTTCACCCTGATGAAGGAACAACACTCTGAAAAAATTTTGAATAAACCTGTTGGACTATAACCTGGTGTCGTGTGACTTCCGACTTTGTCCACCCCAGTCCAACGCTGGCACCTCTACTATTAATTGTTGAATTGGATGCTCACTTCTTGTGATTTGTGCTCGAGGAAGTCAAATCCCTCTCTGTGCTGCAGCCTTCTGTGATCTTTCTCCATTGAAATGACACTCCGCTCTTCAGTTCTTCCTGCCTCATGTTTCCCACATTAGATTCTAACTGCCAACTTTTTGCACACCCACTTAACCTATCAATATCCCACTGTAGACTCTTTTGTCATCCTCACCTCCAGCTCTTCCAACTATTTTTATGTTATTCATGAACATAGTGACAGTAAATTGAATTTCCTCATCCAAGTCATGGAGCCATAGAGTCATACAGCGCGGAAACAGGCCGTTCAACCCAACTTGTCTATGCAGACCAGGTCTCCAAAATTGAATTAGTCCTATTTGCCTATGTTTGGCCCATGTTCCGCTAAACATTCCTATCCATGTACCCATCCAGATGCCTTTTAAACATTGTAATTGTATCATCCTCCATCACTTCCTGTGGCAGTTTGTTATATATTTGTACCGTCCTCTTCATTAAAAAGTTGCCCCTCAGGTCCCTTTGAAATCTTTCCCCTCTCAACTTAAACCTATGCTCTCCAGGACCCCTAGGGAAAAGACCTTGACTATTCATATTATCCATGACCCTCATGATTTTATAAACCTCTGTAACGTCATCCCTCAGCCTCCTATGCTCCAGGGAACAAAGTCCCACCCAGCTTCCTTATGACAAATACACTTTGTAAATAATTGCAGCCCCAGCCATGATTTCTCTGGTGTGCCACTAGTTACAGGATGGTATCCTGAAAATGCTCCCACTCTATATTGTATTAATTATCCAATTCTCTATTCATGATAAAATGCTACCTCCAACATCAGGGGCTCATGTCTTATGATGTAGCCTTACGTGTAGTATTATATTGAACACCTTTTCGAAATCCAAATGTATGAAATGTATTGCTCCTCCTTTAACTATCCTGCTTGTTACCTCCTCAAAGAATTCTAATAAATTTGTCAGACATCTCTTCCCATTCATGTAGCCAAGCTGACTCTGCTTGATTATATTATCTAATCTAAACTCTCTACTATTATACCCTTTACAATGGATTCTAATATTTTCCCAATGGCAGCGGTTAAGCTGACTGGCTTATTGTTAATTTCTTTTCTTCTTTCCTTTTTGAATGTATGTGCTACACTGGGAGTCTTCCAAGACTCAGTGAATTTTCCAATCATTAAGGATTCTTGAAAGATTATATCCATTATCTCCTTATCTATGTCCTTCGGTATCCTAGGGTGTAAGCCATCAGATCCGGATGACTTATCAGTCTATAGCCTCATTAGTTTCCCTAGTTAATGCCTTTATCTCCTATCCTCCTTTTGCCTGTTAACTATTTAGTTTTTTTGAAATACTATGAATATCTTCTACAGTGAAGACGGACGCAAGTATTTATTTAACTCCTATGTCATTTCCTGGTTTCCCCATAATTATTTCCCCAGCCTCATTCCCGAAGGAGCTTATGTTTATTTTGGCCTTCTCTTTCTTTCACATATTTAAAACAGCCCATTTTATATTACTTGCTAGTTTACCCCTACAGTTTGATTTATCCCTCAAAGTTTATCTCCTCCCTCTTCACTTTTTTTTGGTCATCTTTTCTTGTCTTTTAAAACTGTCCCAATCGTTTGGCACAGCATGAATCTTTACCACATTGTATGTTTTTCTTTCAATTTGATACTAAGCTTAACTTCTTTGGTTAACCGTAGTTGGTTTATCCTCTCCCTAGAATCCTTCTTCCTCACTGGAATGTATCTTTGTTGTAAGTCATGAACTATTTTCTTAAACATATTATTCTGCAAATGACTTTTTCAGCTAATCGCTTTTCCCAGTCAAACTCGTCCAGTTCTGCTGTCATTCATTTGTAAGTACCGTTAGTTATGTTTAGCACCATTGTTTCTGGCCCACCTTGCTCACTTTAAAAATCTGGAAATTAAATTCTATGCTATTATGGTCACTGATTTCTGGGGGATCTCTTATCTGAGCTTAACTATTAAACCTGCCTTGTTACACACTACCAGATCCAATATAGCCTGATCTTTGCTTGGAACCACAACATATTGTTCTAGGAAATTGACCAAATGCACTCTTTGAATCTAATCTACATAAAGATTAAAAGTATCCATGATATCTGTTCCGTGTCCTACAGTATAGCTACTGCACTATACAGGAGTCCTACAGACCACACCTACCAGTGTTGTCTTCCCCTTGTTTTTGATTATCTCTATACATAAAGATTCTATATCTTCTGATCTGAGATCATTTCTCACTAGTGTACATATTCCATCTTATGTGAACAAAGCTATCCCAACACCCTTTCCTTCCTGTCTGTCCTTTCCAGAGGTCACATACCTTTGAATGTTTTAGTTCCTACCTTTGATCTTTTTGTAACCATGTCTCTGTAATGACTATAAGATCAAACCTATCAACATCTATTGTGCCGTTAATTCTTTAGCTCTGAATCCTATATGCATTTAAGTATTTGGCCATTCATTTCACCGTTTTACCATCTCTTCCACCTTTGACCCTATTTGCTGTTTGTTTTTATGTTTTTACATTCTGTCCCTTCATATCTACACAGCTGCCCTGCAAAGGCTGCCGAATCCTTTTACTTTGTTAAAAACATCCACTTCCCGGAAGCCTGTCCCACTCTACCTAACATAAAGCTATACAGCCCTAGGTGTTTGATGATATGACACTGATCCCAGTACAGTCCCATAAAACACATTAACTGCATTATCCTCACCAACATGTTCTGTTACTTCGCAAAAAAATTGATCAGGCTGGCCTTGTGTCGTTAATATGCACTTGACTAAGTGGTTGTTAGTTTTCTTTTCAACTAGTTTATGTCTTATGAAAAGTTTTCTGGCTACAAAGATTAAACGGGCCCATCGCTACCACTTTCAACATTTTTTAAACTCGGGTGTAACATTTACAATTCCTCAGTCCTCTGGCACTGCCAGCATATCCACAGAAGAGTGCTACCATCTCTGACTTACTTTTTACAATTCATTTGCATATAGAAGACTTTTGGATTCCTTTTTATTCACACTGCCAGTCTTAATTCATGCCCTCTCTTTGCCTTCCGTACTTCCTTTTCCACTTCACCTCTGAATCTTCCATGTTCAGCCTGGTTCTCATTTATACCATCAATGTGACATCAGTCATGCACATCTTTTCTGCTTCACCTTACTCTCTATGTTATTTGTCATCTAGAAATATTTGTTTTAGTAACTCTGCATTCTTATTCCTCACATGAACACTGAGCACAGTAAGATGGAATGTTTAACTTTTGGAATTTTGTAAATCTGGAAATTCTGTGGGATTATCTCTTCCTAAGATCTAGTCAAACTTGCATTTAGCATTTAACATGATTGTATTAGTAAATTGTAATTTATTTCAACCTTATTCATTGATAACTGAAATAACTACACAGGGGCTATCACCAAATCGCCCTTTATTTACATATGAACGGTCCTTGATTTTTTTGTATCGCCTCATTCTGAGTCAGCTACTCGAGTGTCAGCAACTCTGATACTCCCCTTTTTATATGTCAGCCCGGGCTCCCTGACTGGACCAGACTAACAGCCCACAATTAGGGAACTGATCATCGATGAAGCCCGGCTGGCTGACCTCATTACAATCACCACAATAACTAAGTTTGCTTTTAGAGTTAGCTATGGTTGGTTAACTAGGTACTATTTAGAACTGATTCCCTATGTAGCAGTGGCTGACTCACCTCACTGGAATTGCAGTTATTATAAATATAGAAGGTTAAATACACTCACACAAAACAGCGTCATTGAAGATTTAGTTTGAGAATATACAGCTAGACTAAGTGCTTAACTCTAGGAATTTGGTAATTAAGGGACGAGGTATGTATGGTCTTTTACAAAAACCAGAGAGAGGGAAACAGAGACAGAGTGAGCCAAGAACTGAAGGGCACTGCTGTTATTTGGGTGAGAAGGTAGCGAACTGGTGAATATAAGTTGTTTCTCTTCTCTTTAAACTGGGCCATTGATTTAAACTTGTATTGGGGAGACATAAATATTATATCAAATTCATAAAGTAACTGGTTGAGTGTTACTTCTCAACTTGAAATTTAATTAGTTTTTAGTTTATTTACATAAAGCAAAATAAAAATGGAAGAACAGATCATGGGTCACAGCTGTAGCATGCGAGAAGGCAGTAACATATGTGATCCTCAGCGAACACATTTATAATAAGTGTCTGTTGCTCAAAGAACTTTGCCTTAAAGTTGATGAGCTGAAATTGGAACTGCAAAGTCTCAGGGACCGGCAAGTTAAATGGACATTTTGTTTCTGAAGGCAACTGCACACTGTTTTAAGATAAAACAGTGTGGAGCTGGAGGAACACAGCAGGCCAAGCAGCATCAGAGGAGCAGGAAAGCTGATGTTTCGGGTCAGGACCCTTCTTTAGAAATGGGGGAGGGGAAAGGGGTCTCTGAAATAAATAGAGAGGGGGGGTGTCAGGTGGGGGAAGGTAGGTGGGATGGTGATAGGTGAGTGCGGTTAGGTGTGGTGGAGATTGGTCAGTGAGATAGGAGGAGCGGATAGGTGGGAGAGAAGACGGTCAGGTCAAGGAGGTGGAGATGAGGGGGAGGGTTGGTCATGGGATGAAGCTGGGTGTGGGGAGATGTTGAAGCTAGTAAAGTCCACATTGAAACCATCCCACCTACCCTCCCCAGTCCTCTTATCCCTGCCTCCTTGACCTGTCCATCTTCTCTCCTATCTATCCGCTCCTCCCACCTCACTGACCAATCCCCACCACTACCTACCTGCACTCACCTATCACCATCCTACCTACCTTCCCCTGCCCGACCCACCCCCCGTCTCTATTTATTTCAGAGACCCCTTCCCATCCCCCATTTCTGAAGAAGGGTCCCAACCTGAAACGTTGGCTTTCCTGCTCCTCTGATGCTGCCTGGCCTGCTGTGTTCCTTCAGCTCCACACTGTGTTATCTCTGACTCCAGCATCGGCATTTCTTACTATCTCTGCACACTATTTTAGTTAGGTCCTTCAAATTTGGTCTGTGTTCAGGGACAGAAAGTTGTGACTGCCAGTGAGGCGGGCATAGAAACCCAGAGGATCTCAATGGAGGAACCTTAACCCTTGCAATTGCCCAGCAGGTTCCAAGTCCTTCAAGCTTGTGTGGATGAGAACAATGGCTGCCAGGAAGATGAGCAAACTAACCGTGGCACCTCGGTGATGGGGGCCATTCAAGTGGAGGAGTGAAAAGGAATGTGGTTGTAATAGAGGGCAGCATAGATCCTGAAGCTGGGAATAACTGTCCTGAAGGCTGCGTTGCCTATGTGGTGCCATGGTTAAAGACTTTTCTCCCAGGGCTGAAAAGAAACTTCAAGGGGGAAGAAAACAGTTCAGTTATCATGATCCACAGCATAGGTAAGATGAGGAAAGAAGTCCAGATGGAGCAAATGGACTAAATAAGAAGAATAATTATAAAGGTAATAATTTCTGAAACATGAGCAAGCTAGTACAGAGTTAATAAGAGCAAAGAACTGAATCATGGCTCAAAGATTAGTGTCATAGGAATGGATTTTCATTGGTGGGCACTGGTACAAGTTTTGGGGAAAAGGCAGAGTTCTCCTACTGGAATGGCCTTCATCTGAACTGCAGTGGAACCAATTCCTTGAAGAATTGTTTAACTGAGGCTGTAGAGCGGGCTTTACACTAAGGAGAACAGGGTGTGTTTTTCATCAGGGAAAATATAGAAAGTTCAAGAGAAAGGCAGCAGTACAGGGCTGGAATATTGATATGAAAACTAGAGAGTGCCAGGAAGGGCAGAGCATTAAAACATAAGGGTGCACCAGTAAATCAGGTCAAACTATGGAACAATTGTTTAAAAAAGGACACAGTTAAGTGTTCTTTATTCGAATATGTGGAGCATTCATAAGGTGTTGGATGAATGGAGCATCATTAATAGAAATAAATATGCATGATTTGATAGCTATTACAGATCCATTGTTGCAAAGTCACCACAGATAGAACCAGAATATTCAAGGGTATTCAAAAGTTTCGAAGGATGGAATGAAAAGAGAAGGAGGTGGGGTAGTTCAGCTAATAAAAGGTCAGATAAATGGTGAGAAATGATTTTTGCTTTAATTAAGTAAGTATCTTAATTACACCAGCGACCACCCCACACCCATAAACGGAGCTGCGTCAGGGCATTATCCAAACGAGCCACACACACAGCAGCAACCCGGAATTGCACAAAGCAGAATAGAAGCACTTATACAGAGTTTTTAAAAGGAATGGATACGCAAAAAGCACAATCCGCCATTACCTCTGCGACAGACCACTACAAGAAGACATAATATGGCCAGACTCACTAGTCACCCTACCGTACATCAGAGACATATCAGAGATGACCACAAGACTGCTCAGACCCCTAGGTATCAGTGCAGCCCACAAACCAACAATCACCCTGCGGGAGCCATTGACGAGCATAAAGGACCCCATACCCACAACCAATAAAACTAACGTAACTTACAAAATATCATGCAAGGACTGCGACCCATTACATAGGCCAAACTGGAAGAAAACCGACAATAAGCATACATGAACACCAACTAGACACCAAGAGACACGACCAATTCTCACTGGTCTCAATACAAATGGAGAAAGAAGGACATGAATTTGACTGGGACAACACATCTATAATGGCACAAGCCAAACGGAGACATGCCAGAGAATTCCTGGAGGTCTGGCATTCTAACCAGAACTCCATCAACAAACACATTGAACTGGACCCGATATACAAATCATTGAAAAACAGAACCGGGCAAACTGAGGCATATAAATAATGAGTGAAACAGAACACCAATGCTTCACAAGAGGTACACTGACAATGTTACGTAGCACGGTGACGAAACGCCTGCAACCAAATACACCAGCTCGACAGGCAAGTCTGCAACCTGATATAGCTACATGTTAGGAGACAGGATTAATTAGTTGCATCATCATAAAGAATCCTTTAGGTAACAGTGATCATAACATACAGAAATCACAGTTTAAGAATGAGAAATGTGGGTCAGAAATTAGTGTCTCAAACTTAAGTAAAGGCAATTGCAGGCACATTGAAAGATAGTTGGCTAAAGTAGAATAGAAAAATAGCTTAAAAGGTAAGATAGTAGATAAGAAGTGGCAGACACTTAATGAGAAATTGAAATAGATGAAACTACAATGGTATGAGTGTTTGTACATGTTTTCAAAATTTGTATCTTCTGCCAATAGAAGAGAGTGGAAGAGAGTATAACTGGGCTGAGCAGGGTATTTGATTATGTTGTTTGCTTTAGGAACCATTAAATTGTGTCAAAAATAGTAAAGAGAGCTGAATTGGATTATGAGGGAAAGCTGACAAGAAAATAAATATCAACTGAAAATTACTGCAAGCGGATATGCTGGGAAAAAACAGCAAAAATGTGCCTTGGCTCCTCAGAGGATGAGACTTAATGGGGATCATGGGGATGGTACTAGGTGCATTTCTCTTTTGGAGATCCAGTACATATATGAAGAACTGAATGGCCTTTTTTTTTGCTGTAACTGTTCTGTGTCTCAGGGTGGATAGAAGGTATCAGTAGAATCAGTGCATTTGGATTTCAACAAGGTATTTGATAAGGTGACACATAAAAGTTTACTGCAAAAGATGAGCACTCATGATGTTGGAGGTCATATGTTTGTTTCGAGAGAAAATTGATTAACTGACCGGAAGCAGACCTGTGGTAAATACTCATTTTCAGGTTGAAAAACTGTATCTAGTGAATTTCCATAGAGATCAGTGCCAACTGTCCATAATCTATATTAATAACTTGGACAAAGGGACCAGTGCATTGTAACCAAATTTGCAGATCATAGAAAGATAGTTGTGAAACAAGCGTACATCAATAGCCTGAAAATGGATGTAGGTTCCTTAAGTGAGTGGGCAAAATTTGGCAGTTGGAGTATAATATGGGAAAAATGTGAGTGCCTCCTCTTTGGCAAGAATAGAGAAGTAGAAAATTGTCTAAATGGAGAAAGACTCCAAAAGTCAACAACACAGAAGAAACTGGGAGTCTTTGTACATGAATCACAAAAAGAAATACAAGAACAGCAAGTAATTAGAAAGGAAATTGAAATGTTGGCTTTTATTGCAAGAGGGATGGAACACAAAATTAGGGGAAACTTATTATTATTGTACTGGGCACTGGTGAGATCACACCAAATGTACTGTATTCAGTTTTGATTTCCTTACTTAAAGGGGTATATATTTGTGTTGAAGGCAGTTCAGAGAAGGTTCACTAGGTTGACTGCTGAGATCAAGAGATTGGCTCATGAGGAATAATTAAACAGGCTGGGCCCATAAGAAAGTTGAAGTTATTGAAACTTGTATGATTCTGAGAGAAAATAAAAGAACTGCGGATGCTGGAAATCTGAAACAAAAACAGAAGTTGCTGGAATAACTCAGCAGGTCTGGCACCATCTGTGGAGAGAGAAAAAGAATTAACATTTCTGGTCCAGAGACCCTTCTTCAGAATGAATTCTGAGAGGATTTGATGGGGCAGTGCCAAGAGGATGTTTGCCCTCATGTGTGAATCTAAAATAAAGTGACTCTGTTCAAGGATAAGTAGTCTTTGATTTAAGGTGGAAATGAGTAGGAATTATTTATCTGCGAATTTTTCATTGATTAAATTCTTTATCCTCAAGAGGACTGAAGCTGGAACATTGAATATATTCCAAGCTGAGTTAGACAAAGCTTTGATCTACAGGGGAGACAAGAATTATAGGGCAGTCAGGAAGCTGAAGTCAAAGCCACAATCTTATGGAAGGCTGAAGCAGGCATGATGGGCTGAATGGCTGATTCCTGGTCTTACTTCTTATGGTCTGACATCATTATGTGGGAATGTACCACTAATTCCTTGGGCAGCACAGTGGCTCACAGCGCCAGGGACCTGAGTTCGATTACTGCCTCAGGTAACTGTCTGTGAGGAGTTTGCACATTCTCCCCATGTCAGTTTTGTCCCTTTGTCCAAGTTATTAATATAGATTATGAACAGTTTCCTCTGGGTGCCTTGGTTTCTTCTCACAATCCAAAGGCGCGCAGGTTGGGTGGATTTGCCATGGGAAATGCAAAGTTGCAGAGATGGGGCAGGGGCATGGGTCAGGGTAGGATGCTGTTCAGAGGGTTGGTGTGCATTTGATGGGCTGAATAGCCTGCTTCTATACTCTAGAATTCTATGATTCCAATTTTCCCGAGTCATCCAATCACCTTATTGCTCTCTTACAATTTTGCTTGCCAATCTTTATTCCAGTTTATCCAGGACAAGTCTGCTCCCACCCAATGAAATTGGCCTTCCTCCAATTACATTTTGCTTTATACCAAATGTATTCTGTACTGCCAAGACTGATTTATTATTTTATTAATTTTACATTTTAATGTTAATCATAGAGAAAGCTATGCAATAATTAGAACATTGTTCAAATGGAACATGCACAGGTGAAGAAGTCACACACACAACTCTGCTGGCATTCCCCGTTCCAGCTGTTGCAACCTCAGGACATTTGTTTATATGGCATCAAGGGCGAGATGCCAATATTAAATCATGAACATAAATATAACAGCAACATAAATCTATTTAAAATGATGACGTTCCAACATTCACTGTGGTTTATTAGCAGCGTAATTTGAGCACCAGTCAAGGGATCTAACACTCCATTTATACTGCCAAGTTGGTACTGGAATAAATTCCATGCGGATTCCCCCGCTGAGGCACCTTGGAAGCATTACTGCACTCTCCTGCCCATATCATTTTAGAATTATGCTAATACTGAGGGCCATAATCAAGGTTCAGCATGGAAATGTATTCAAGGAACACCCTATTTGTTCTTAGAAAAGCTCAGCAGGTCTGGCAGCATCTGTGAAGGAAAAAACACAGTTAACGTTTCGGGTCCAGTGACCCTTCCTTAGAACAGATGCTGCCAGACCTGCTGAGCTTTTCCAGCAACTTTGTTTTTGTTCCTGATTTACAGCATCTGCAGTTCTTTCGGTTTTTATTCCTTATTTGTTCTTTGCAGGCTCCCTTTAAGAAAGAACAAAAATAAACCCTGGCAGTCCATATTTAATTGTTTTCATGATTGTATAGTTGATTGACAATGCTTTGCTGAGGTGTATCCTTCCTTCGCTTGCCTGATCTCTCATTCCTATGCAGGCTGAATTTGAACACCAAAAAGGGAATGAGTTGGAGTTGGGTCCTCAGTTAAAGTTTTAAAAACTTCAAACCTGGCCCACACCCACATTGAACTGAGTTCAATGGAGGCAGGAGAAGGGGTAGACATGCAAGCAACTCAAAAGTTTGCTTGTTTAACCTAGGCTAGCCATGTTTTCAAACCTCAGGATTTTACGCAGCTAAAAGGAAGCAAAGACAGCTTCAGGGAAAAGGTAAATTTCTTTACAGCATTGCTTGTGAGCCAGGACAAAGAGGACTGTTTCTACCTGGCCACCCTGAAGATTTCTCCCCGCACCATCAAATACACCATTATGTTAAGACTCTTGAGATCAGGGATTGTACCCTCAGCATCAGACCCTCCCATTCAGAGTCAGTGGATATCTCTCACCCCCAACCACTCACCCTCAACCATCCATCCCCAACACTTATTTCCACTCAGGATTGAGACTCTGCTGCTGCTGCCTGCACTGAAGACTTCTCTCTCCAACTGGAAACCAAGCCTGTCAATTAGATTTACAACTCAGCAGGGAATTTATCAAAGAGATTTGGACAAAATTCTGAAATTTCCATCTGAAACACCACCTTGGAAAACCACCATTGTAATATCCAGGAATTTTGCATGGACTATGCTCAAGTTTGACAAATTGTCACTCACTTATTTTCATGTAGCTACAAAAATTTTCATATTAAAAGAATGATATACTTTTCAAGTGATCTAGCAGTACTTGATACTAACACTGGCTCTTTATTCCTACATCAAAATAGCTTCAGAAGTTCTGAAGAAAGGTCCCGACCCACAACATCAACTTTTCTGCTCCTCTGATGCTGCCTGCCCTGTTGTGTTCATCCAGCTCCACATTGTGTTGACTCTGACTCCAGCATCTGGAGTTCTTGGTATCTTCCAGCTGGATAGGCTGGGATTTTTTTCATTGGAGCATAGGACGTTGAGGGATAACCTTATAGGAGTTTATAAAATCATGAGGGATACAGATAAGGTTAAAAGCAAGGATCTTTTTCCTAGGTTGGGGGAATTCAAAACTAGGGGCATATTTTTAAGATAAGAGGAAAAGTCTGATAAAGAACATGAGGGCAACTTTTTTGCATAGAGAGCGGCTTGTGTGTGGAATCAACTGCCAGAGGAAGTGATGGATGCAGGTACAGTTACAAATTTAAAAGACATTTGGATAAGTATATGAATAGGAAAGATTTGGAGGGATATGGGCCAAATGCAGGCAAGTGGGATTAGTTTAGTTTGGGAACATGGTTAGTGTGGACTGGTTGGACTGAAGAGTCTGTTTCTGTGCTGTATGACTCTATGACTCTGTCTTTTTTTCTGGGTGATTCCAGAAATTTATCAATATGTGGACAATAAACCATGAACCATACATTATCTTTTATTAATTGTAAGTTTCTAATTTTTGGAAAGCAGCTTGTTCACTTAATGAGATTAATGCAAAGCATGTATCTTCATACATGTAAAACAATGTAAAGCAATATAATATGATTTGCAATGTTCACTGATTGAAAACATACAACAGTGTTAGATAGCATAAGCATTAAATAGTAAAGTAGACCCCTTTAAATTATGAATTTTTGGAACCAAAACCTTCATTTTGTGATATATGAAATTGCTCATGAATAACGATTGCAGCAATATTTACAGAGATCAGAAATTGTCTTGTTAATTGTTGGTTCACTTATAGTGAACATCCTTTCTGGATTTGAACAATTCTGCAACAAACCCTTTAACTGTGGACAGTGAAAGCAACTATTTGAGATTTTAAGATCCAAGTTGTTTAACAGCAATTGGAACTCGATCATTTTTCCTTCACTTTTGCTCGGCTAAATCCTAGAACTCTCTTCCAAACAGCACTGTGGATGTAGCTATGCTGCATGGACTGCAGTGGTTCCAGAAGGTATCTCACCACTACCTCAAAGACAATTATGGATGGGTTATGAATTTTAGTCTAACTATCAACTCCAAATCCTGTGAAAGAATAAGAAAATTGATCTAACTATATGCGTGCTTAACTCTGTCAGTTTCCTAATTAAAGAAAATCCATTTGCTTCTAAATCTTTTTAATGCTAATAGCCTCGCCTTGACTCTCCTCCTCTAGACCCCTTACCAAGGGATGACCTTTCAAGGGTCAATGGTTATCTGGCATTTTGTCAATAAAAGTAGCCTCTCTTTCTGTGTGAAACTGGCTAGTAGACATGTGCAGAGTCTGATCCTTTCCATGACCAACAGCAACATCTGCCAACTCTGGCAGATTCCAATGTCCCACATCGATTCAGGACTGATGTTACGGTTCAGTACGAATCAACTATTCACTGGATTAAGTTGCTGAGGATTGCTCAGAAATCACAGCCTTGAAATGATGCCAGGCCTCTCCATTTTCGACAGTTTATGCTATTCCTTGGGGGTTCAGTTGACCTCCTGCCAAAGTTATGGCAGAATATCAAGGCTAATATACCTATATAATTAATTGTGTTGCATCTTGTGCAGCCTAGTGTGTGGAATATGTAAGTTACTTGTCATTACAGAAAGTGTCACTGATGCAGAGTGTGGGGGAGTCAAATACTAACAATTCTTTAAATTATCTAAACAGTGATAGGCAGGAACCTGTAGATTAAAAAAGTAACAACATAAGCCACTACCTATATGAAATTCAAACTATTTGTTTTTTATTCAAAGCAGCAATTGTAGCAAAAATGAACTAATCAAATTACTGAGGTAATATTTTTCAGCTTCATTTGACTTCCCCTCAACTGACCTTATGTAGATGTTTTGTAAAATTTGACCATTAAATTTATATAGGTTACAAAACAATTTTAAACTTGCATGTGAGGTTGCCTAGGATATGTTAAAAATCTAAACAATAGGTTTGGTTCTTGGAAGCCTTACAGTCCCGCAGAGGCCTGGGTCTTAACTTTTGGAGTCTAGCCAAAGCTAACAATCTTCATCACTGAACTGAATTCTAACATTTTTAAGCCTTTAATATTCTTCATTTTAGCATCCTTTGCCATCTCTGTATGTGTACAATACAATTCCTTACCATAGATAAACAATGTCACAGAAAGGACTTGTATATTCAAAGTATTTTCAAAGGATTCTGGTCATTTTTCTGTTCAGGCAAACTGATTATTTTCTTCGATAACAAGGGGTAGAGCTGGATGAACACAGCAGGCCAAGCAGCATCATTGGAGCAGGAAGGCTGACGTTCCGGGCCTAGACCCTTCATCAGAAATGGGGGAGGGGAAGGCGGTTCTGAAATAAACAGGGAGAGGAGGGGCGTGGATAGAAGATGGATAGAGGAGAAGATAGGTGGAGAGGAAACAGACAGGTCAAAGAGGCGGGGATGGAGCCAGTAAAGGTGAGTGTAGGTGGGGAGGGAGTGAGGAGATAGGTCAGTCCAGCGAGGACAGACAGGTCAAGGAGGCGGGATGAGGTTAGTCGGTAGGAAATGGGGGTGCGGCTTGAGGTGGGAGGAGGTGATAGGTGGGAGGAAGGACAGGTTAGGGAGGTGGGGACGAGCTGGGCTGGTTGTGGGATGCGGTAGGGGGAGGGGAGATTTTGAAGCTTGTGAAATCCATATTGATACCATTGGGCTGCAGGGTTCCCAAGCGGAATATGAGTTGCTGTTCCTGCAACCTTCGGGTGGCATCGTTGTGGCACTGCAGGAGGCCCAGGATGGACATGTCATCTGAGGAATGGGAGGAGGAGTTGAAATGGTTTGCGACTGGGAGGTGCAGTTGTTTATTGCGAACCGAGCGTAGGTGTTCTGCAAAGCGGTCCCCGAGCCTCCGCTTGGTTTCCCCAATGTAGAGGAGGCCACAATGAGTGCAACGGATGCAGTATACCACATTAGCAGATGTGCAGGTGAACATCTGCTTGATGTGGAAAGTCTTCTTGGGGCCTGGGATGGGGGTGAGGGGGGAGCTGTAGGGGCAGGTGTAGCACTTCCTGCGGTTGCAGGGAAAAGTGCCGGGTGTGGTGGGGCTGGAGGGGAGTGTGGAGCGGACAAGGGAGTCACGGAGGGAGCAGTTCCTCCAGAAAGCAAATAAGGGTGGGGAGGGAAAGATGTCTTTGGTGGTGGGGTCAGATTGCAGATGGCGGAAGTGTCGGAGGATTATGCGTTGGATCCGGAGGTTGGTGGGGTGGTAAGTGAGGACGAGGGG
>NC_063355.1:15647262-15690211 GCF_021869965.1 Rhincodon typus | reverse complement strand
TGGAGATAAGTTTGGTGGGGTAGGAGGAGGCGGAGACAATGGGTCGATCAGGGCGTTCAGGTTTGTGGATTTTGGGAAGGAGATAGAAGCGGGCACTGCGGGGTTGGGGAACGATGAGGTTGGAGGCCGTGGGTGGGAGGTCACCTGAGGCGATGAGGTTGTGGATAGTTTGGGAGATGATGGTTCGGTGCGCGGGGGTGGGGTCATGATCAATGGGGCGGTAGGAGGAGGTGTCGGAGAGTTGGTGTCTGGCCTCGGCGATGTAGAGGTCAGTGCGCCATACTACAAATGCGCATCCCTTGTCCGCGAGTTTTATGGTGAAGTTGGGATTGGAGCGGAGTGAGCTGAGGGCTGCACGTTCTGTGGGGGAGAGGTTGGAGTGGGTGAGAGGGGTGGAGAGGTTGAGGCGATTGATGTCTCGACGGCAGTTGGAGATGAAGAGGTGAAGAGGGAGGGTAGGAGGCCTTGGGGTGGTGTCCAGGAGGAGGGGGTGTATTGGAGGCGGGAGAAGGGGTCAGTGGAGGGAGGGTTAGGCTCACGGTTGAAGAAGTAAGCGTGGATGCGGAGGCGGCGGGGAAACTGCTCAATGTCCAAACGTGAGCTGTAATCGTTGATGTGTGGGTGGAGGGGGACAAAGGTGAGCCCTTTTCTGAGGACTGACCGTCCGTCCTCAGTAAGGGGGAGGTCTGGGGGGTTGGTGAAGACTCGGCAGGGCTGAGTGTTGCTGTCTCCTCTGGAGCTGCTGGCTGTGGAGACGGTGGGCGGAGCGCCGTCGTTGTCAGCTGTGGGCGGAGTTGCGTCGGCACAGGCTGTGGGCGGGGTTGCGTCGGTGTCAGCGGTGGGCAGAGTTGCATCGGCGTTGGCAGTGGGCGGAACCTAACCCTCCCTCTACTGACCCCTTCTCCCCCCTCCAACACAGCCCCTCCTCCAGGACACCACCCCAAGGCCTCCTACCCTCCCTCGACCTCTTCATCTCCAACTGCCGTCGAGACATCAATCGCCTCAACCTCTCCACCCCTCTCACCCACTCCAACCTCTCCCCCGCAGAACTTGCAGCCCTCCGCTCCATTCCCAACTTCACCATAAAACCCGCGGACAAGGGAGACGCAGTTGTAGTATGGCGCACTGACCTCTACATCGCCAAGGCCAGACACCAACTCTCCGACACCTCCTCCTACCGCCCCATTGATCATGACCCCACCCCCGAGCACCGAACCATCATCTCCCAAACCATCCACAACCTCATCGCCTCAGGTGACCTCCCACCCACGGCCTCCAACCTCATCGTTCCCCAACCCCGCAGTGCCCGCTTCTATCTCCTTCCCAAAATCCACAAACCTGAACGCCCTGGTCGACCCATTGTCTCCGCCTCCTCCTACCCCACCAAACTTATCTCCACCTATCTCAACTCCATTTTCTCCCCCTTGGTCCAGGAACTACCTACCTATGTCTGTGACACCACCCACGCCCTCCACCTCCTCCAGAACTTGCAATTACCCAGTCCCCAACACCTCGTCTTTACCATGGACATCCAGTCCCTATACACCTGCATTCCACATGCAGATGGCCTAAAGGCCCTCCGCTTCTTCCTGTCCCGCAGGCCCGACCAGTCCCCTCCACTGACACCCTCATCCGCTTAGCCGAACTCGTCCTCACCCTCAACAACTTCTCTTTCAATTCCTCCCACTTCCTACAGACAAAGGAGGTGGCCATGGGTACCCGCATGGGCCCAAGCTATGCCTGTCTCTTTGTAGGTTAAGTGGAACAATCCCTCTTCCGTACCTGCACTGGCCCTAAACCCCACCTCTTCCTCCGTTACATTGATGACTGTATCAGCGCCGCCTCGTGCTCCCACGAGGAGCTCGAACAGTTCATCCATTTCACCAACACCTTCCACCCCAACCTTAAGTTCACCTGGACCATCCCTAACACCTCTCTCACTTTCCTGGACCTCTCTGTCTCCATCTCTGGCAACCACCTAGAAACCGATATCCATTTCAAGCTCACCGACTCCCACAGCTCCCTGGAATACACCTCCTCCCACCCACCTTCATGCAAAAATGCCATCCCCTATTCCTAATTCCTTTGCCTCCGCCGCATCTGCTCCCAGGATGAGGCATTTCACTCCCGTACATCTCAGATGTCCTCGTTATTTCAAGGACTGCAACATCCCCCCCTCAGAGGTCAAGAACGCCCTCGAACGTGTCTCCCGCATTTCCCACAACTCATTCCTCACACCCCGTCCCCGCAATAACAACCAAAAAAGAATTCCCCTCGTCCTCACTTACCACCCCACCAACCTCCGGATCCAACGCATCATCCTCCGACACTTCCACCATCTGCAATCCGACCCCACCACCAAAGACATTTTTCCCTCCCCACCCTTAGCTCTTTCCGGAGGGACCGCTCCCTCCGTGACTCCCTTGTCCGCTCCACACTCCCCTCCAGCCCCACCACACTCGGCACTTTTCCCTGCAACCACAGGAAGTGCTCTACCTGCCCCCACACCTCCTCCCTCACCCCCATCCCAGGCCCCAAGAAGACTTTCCACATCAAGCAGATGTTCACCTGCACATCTGCTAATGTGGTATACTGCATCCGCTGCATTCGTTGTCGGGGAAACCAAGCGGAGGCTCGGGGACCGCTTTGCAGAACACCTACGCTCGGTTCGCAATAAACAACTGCACCTCCCAGTCGCAAACCATTTCAACTCCTCCTCCCATTCCTTAGACGACATGTCCATCCTGGGCCTCCTGCAGTGCCACAACGATGCCACCCGAAGGTTGCAGGAACAGCAACTCATATTCCGCTTGGGAACCCTGCAGCCCAATGGTATCAATATGGATTTCACAAGCTTCAAAATCTCCCCTCCCCCTACTGCATCCCACAACCAGCCCAGCTTGTCCCCACCTCCCTAACCTGTCCTTCCTCCCACCTATCACCTCCTCCCACCTCAAGCCGCACCCCCATTTCCTACCTACTAACCTCATCCCGCCTCCTTGACCTGTCTGTCCTCGCTGGACTGACCTATCTCCTCCCGACCTCCTCACCTAAACTCACCTTTACTGGCTCCATCCCCACCTCTTTGACTTGTCTGTTTCCTCTCCACCTATCTTCTCCTCTATCCATCTTCTATCCGCCTCCCCCTCTCTCCCTATTTATTTCAGAACCGCCTTCCCCTCTCCCATTTCTGATGAAGGGTCTAGGCCCGGAATGTCAGCCTTCCTGCTCCTATGATGCTGCTTGGCCTGCTGCGTTCATCCATCTTGCACCTTTTTATCTCAGATTTTCCAGCATCTGCAGTTCCTACTATCTCTGATTATTTTCTTACGTTTTCTTTCAGGCTTCTCCTGCATCAAGTCACTGAATATGACCAAAAATAATGGATCACATCTTTGCTGCATACATCAAAACAGTATATTTTGATGGCTGTAAAGTGCTTTGAGATTAGTGTGTCCTCTATCTAAGTATAAACACTCCTTTCTTTCTGTGTGCTTTACCCAATGCCAGGAGATGTTCAGAAGTGACCGGGTCAATTATTCTTCAGTTTCTTCCCTTCTTATTAAGGAAGTGCCAATCCCCTGTGCACATCCCATCTGTGACAGCAAGGCCATGATCTAGTACTCACAAGCTCAGATGATAGTATTCCATCACAGACAGAAGTATAGAACCACTCTGCACTCATATTCTTGATATAAGAGAAATGTAACAATTCCATTGTAAAAACAAATAACATTGGGGTGGCTTTACAGTCCTGAGGCAGGTATCCTGTGTTGGGCCATATTCTGACTTAGCGCACAAGCCTTAGGAAAAAGTGCCTCGAATGGGTATCTTTGTTCTGGGGAATGATTGCTGGTGTGGGATGGAGTCAGGCCTGCTGCCCTGGACTCAGATTGAAGATGGCTACAAGGGGTGCCAGATGCAAAAGCAGGCTGTTCAAAAAGCCACCTGTTCACCAGGATCCATACATATCAACTCATAAACCTCACCACCATTAACCAACTCCAGCCCCTTAAAATAGCCAGGCCAAACTTAATGGCATTCTCATGTTAGCCCACTCACCTTGGCATTATACCCTCTATGCCAATGCGCATACTATTCAATACAGGCAGACACCAGGAGGCAGGTTGAGATGAAATTAAATAAAGATCTAAGTATCAATTATAGCTTTCACTATAGTAGACAAACTCCTATTCTTGAAAGCATTTTCAAGTACTTAATCTCCCTTGGAAAACACACATTTCTATTGACAAGTTCATGTCAAATCCTTTACAACCTCTTTGAACTGCTCAACTGTGAATTTAGAACACTTCAACGGTGATAATTATAGATTATGGAAAGCAACAAAGTATTGATAAAGTTATAATGATGGTCTTAATGGTGATATCAACAAACAACTTTTGAAACTGCTAGAACAGATTTTTTCCACTCTCATGGACTCAGGCAAGCAGTTTTTTTGTTTTTTTTTTAATGGTCTGGTCATTTAAATAACTTGACAACTCTGCAGATATGATCTGTCCTTCAATAACATTTATAACATCTTTAGATGATCTTAACCTCAGGACTGCAAGATAAGATTCCTACTTCAAAGAAAAATCAGATTTGTTTGAACTCAGCACAGAAGTTGGATTTTTTTTCCTTTATTCATTAATGGGATGAGGGTGTTGCTGGCTAGGCAGCATTTATTGCCCATCCCTAATTCCCAAAGGTCACTTAAGAATCAACCACATTTCTGTGGACTTGGAGTCACATGTAGGCCAGACCAGGTAAGGATGGCAGTTTCCTTCCCTAAAGGACATTAGTGAACCAGATGGGTTTTTCCAACAATTGACAATGGATTCATGGTGATCATTAGATTCTTAATTCCAGATATTTATTGAATTCAAATTCCACATTCTGCCATGGCAGGATTTGAACCTGGGTCCCCAGAACATTATCTGGGTCTCTGCACCTCTGGATTAACAGACCAACAATAACACCACTGGGCCATTGCCTCCCCACACGCTACTGAGTTTCCATTTCTCACATGTGAAAGTCACAACTTGTCCCCTTTTCTCCTACCAGTGAAAATGGGATGTGTCACAAACTGAGGTAGGACTTCCAGAACCAGGTCCTGCCCTCCATTTGCAAATATCCTGGGATTATCCACTACTCTGCAAAAATCTGCCTTTCCAGCCCCTGAATATTTTTTATCAATAACATAACAGATTAAAAACAGAAATTTATGCCTTTTTTCATGGTCTTTGCATGAACATTGAACATCTGAGAATTATATTTGGTGTGTTAGCCCATATTTAAAATGTCATACCCAATTGATTTACGCTCCCTTAACTTTTGCCTTTCTGCCAGCATTTCAGTTACTCTTCACATTTTGTGTTTCCATCACTTCATCTAATAAATTGGTTTGCTTTTTAGCCTCCAGGAATCTTTTAATGGATTACAGTCTTTTTTTTTGTTTGCAAGTTAAATAAAAAGAATGAATCACTTTCATTTCCAAGTGAATTACTTGTACTGAGTGTCTTTTTTTTAGAAACAAAAAATATCACTGCTTGTTCTCTTTTCCATAATTTACCAGTATGCAAACAGAAATCCCACAGGGTTACCTCAGTGGTATTCTGCGCTGTGTTTTGAGCATTATGCAGATGAGTCATGGTCCCACGAGGTTAGATCATGCCACCTCACATCAGAGCAGAGAGGCTTCTAACCAAATACATTAATTGGACATTGATCATTGTTAATCACTGGGGAGAAACAAAAATCTCTATAATTGTGACAATCCTGTGATTCAATGGTAAACTGCTATTATGCTCCAGTTGTTTCAGGTATCAGCTTTATATTGTTGATTTAGATTGCAATCAAAGCCAAATGAATTTAATCTATCCCCAGCATACTGTGTGGCAGTGAAGGCACACCTGTGTTAAAAGTTGTGCTCAAGTAGTTTGCTAATTAGGTCTTCAATCCAAGCTATTTGTAGTTCTGAATCACTCCATCTCACATAATTGATGAATTCCTTAATATCAATGTAGCTCAAATTTTGAAAAAAAGCTTCAAAGAGGCTTGTAATATGTTCAGCTAAGAAATCCTCAGTGCCTACATGCTGTGATGGTGCCATACATTGAATTCATAAACTGCATTTTGATGCTTTCTCTTTCAATCCACTTTAGCTGTTGAAACAACCTGTCTTATTGTGTTCTGCCAATTCTCAGTCTGGAATACAGTGGGAAGTGGTTTATTCACCTGAGATCCAATAAAATTATATTTCTTATATTTAGCTTTCTGCAGGTGATGAAATAAATACTTTTGGAGATTTTGTCTCCAATGTAGAAATTGAAAGAAGTTGGAGTTTAAAATATTGACCCATACAATTTGCAAATACATAGATTTTTTGGAAGCTGGAAATGCTTTGAACAATAGAATTATTCTGGTTGTACTTCAGTCTGATATCTAAGGGAAATGTTATGCACAAAATTGTGTCAGTTTTGTTTCAGTCATTGCATAATTTTGGTTGCCTTCCCTGCAAAAAATCTCCCTTTGTCTGCAAAAACACAAAATCTCTCCTTTTGCAATTAAATCTTTGCAACTTGCAGTTCTCTGGTGAGAATATGTCCAAACTCAACCTTGCCTTCTACTGATAGAAAAAAAGCAGCAAGCTATAAAGCTCGAGTTCTTTCAATTGGAATGCATAGGATGTGGAGCTTTTGTTTTTTAAGTTGTAGTTGTGACTGTATTGACAGCCAAGCTCACTGGACTGTGTGAAGTGCAGTTCATCATTAAGGTTATTACAGCCCTTCTCTTGAAGTTCAGCAATCTACAGAGCCTGCTTGGTCCTGCGTGGTAGAGGAACATCACTTACTGGTCTAATCAGAAGAGATTCTTGTATTAAACAAGAAGTTGTTTATTGCATTTTAGCAACTACTATAGGTGGCATTGATGTGACGGACGTAATTACAGCGACTTTGAGGAGGATCAAATATCAGGTCTCACTCCTTCAAGATCCACCTCACAAGTCAGTATGGCATCATCAAAATGGGTCGTGCTTATGGTACACCTCAGCATTAACCCTTTCAGACCCATGGACATGGAAATCATCTTTCTTTGGAAAAATATTCTGGTTGAACAATTGATGAGTAAAGCTATCCAACGGACACATGGTGAAATGTAACCAGTCAAATTCTGAGATTTTGCTGTAATTATGTTGAATTCATGAATACATGCATGCACAATTTTCTCCCAGGCTTACAAGCCATCATTAAGATAATTAGCAACCAGTAAGTAATTCCTATCCTCATGATAATGATGTGGCAGTAGGATTGTGTCATTGCAAGGTGCATTAATAATGAATTAAAATGATATGAAAAATCCCTCTGCAAGTTACAGATCAAACACTTTTAATCAAATCTGTACCTAGATTTAAGAAAACTACACGGGCAACAGACAAGATAGTTGATCAGATGATAGGCAATTCCCATTTATAACATTGAAACATTATAACGCACTTGCAATAACACAGACCTAACACCATTACCATGGGGATACAAATTTACCACATGGGAATTATTTTAATGATGATTTGTAAGCCTTGTTGAAAATTGTGTGTGCATTTGCTCATGAAGTCAACAAAAAAAGACTTTTAAAATCTCAGAATTTAACTGGTTTCATTCTGTACAATTACCATTGTTGAAGATGGAGATAGATTGTAAAATTGGGAGCAGTTGGGTAATTCTGATCCATCATATTTTGACCTCCGTCAACCCATTTAAAACCAATTCAATATCACAGACATCAAGCGTGGGCAGTTATCTCACACAGTAGTCAATATTACTTGCATGTAACAATTCTTGTTAAAAGTATTGGACACATTTAATGTATCTGATAATCAAGTAGGCTCTATAACCTCTACCAATGTTAAGTTATTGATGATGTCTCAAATTTATTGACTATTCCTTTACTTAATATGTTGTAAAGTGCTGTCTGGTACAAGCGGTCTAGTAGTTCTACTTAAATATTGCCAATAATTATAATGTTTGTTATTATGTATTGTAATATGGACTCCTACCACCTGGAATGTTTACACCTTCATCAGTCGATGATTAAAAAGCAGTAAAAATTCATGAAGATTCTAATCAGTACTGCTACCAGCATTTTATCTGGGACTTGAGTGAACTAATAGTTGCAGCAATTCAGTGGTGTTACTATATGGAATGACAATGTCTGTTTGGTGACTGTTATATAATGGCTTCAATTGCTGAGAGGGCCTTAACGGGCAAGATAGGAGATGATTGCCTAGCAGATCCCCCGTTTACCCACTACTGGGAAAATGCAATGAATTAGTCTTCCCAATGTCTAGCTACCCAATGCATTTTAAGCTGAATTTTACATAATTGGGCTCCTGTCTGAAAGAAAAGGTGACGAATCTTGTGATGGCAGTTTTGCCAGAGTTTATAAGTCACAGAGCTGGGAGAATTGAATGAAAATCACTAGGAAAAAAGCCAATAATTGCTCACTCTGGCAGTGTAGACAAGACAATTCAATGCCATGTGATTTATTACTGCAAAAATGGCTTGGAAGGAATTTCAGAATTCCATACACTATCCCCACAACCTATTCTGGATGTCTGGGATACAGAATTCCTGTTCTTTAATGTTGTTAAGCACATAGAAAACAGGTGCACAACTGTTCACAAAGTTAGCTACTTAGAATCCAGTATTCTCATGGGTAAAATGGTGATGCTTACTCTCAACTGGCCTTATTCCAAAACCTCTGTGAATCCCAGTTCTAACACTCACCTGGTTATATAGTGAAGGAACGCAGTCTCATGCCATGAGAGATTTTTAAAACTTAAAATCATTGAAGGATGATGAAGGGGTGTAACTCTAAACAACACCAAGCATAATCAAAGTAGGTGAGAAGCTGAGATATAGGTTATATACGCCAGTGGATTATGAAAAGGTTTGTACCCAGAACAGAATAATTGTAAAAGGAATAGAAATTACTGGAAATATACAGGTCAGGAGCAAATATGATCAAGAAAAAGATCTGAAATTCCAGGTGATGAATTTTCATCAGTAATCCTTTGCACAGTACGGATGCTACCTGACCTAAGCATTTCAGTATTTTCATATTTTTAGTTCAGATTTCCAGTATCAGCAGGATGTGTGTTTTGAATTACAGAATAATTTAACCATTTTTAAAAGAGGGAGCTGATACCAATGATTTCTTCAAACTCTTAGTGTATTTGAAAAAAAAAACCCTCCAGTGAGTTCACTTCCAGTACTATTAAGTGGCAGAGGACAATGTCTAAGTTTTATATAATCATTTCAGTTATGCTGACTTTGCACAGATCTATGGCAGTCACCATTCTAATAACTCCCTGTTGGTTTCCTTGCCATCAGTTCCCTTCAACTTCTATTTCTCAAGAGAATCAATGCACAGCAAATATAGCATATTATCTTCTGCCACTACCTCTACTTAGGGATTTATTGTACCTGCTAGTAGTTTGATTCATTTCAGGGCTGCAAGAAATATTAAAGTGCAACTGTTTTCATTACCTTCAAGAGAAACTTCTATGGTCATTTTCCTGATCTGCATGCACGTTCTTTTGGACTGAACACACTGCACCCAAAAACAAATTGCCTTCACTAACATGGATTGTTTTTTTGTCTCCGGAACTCGCATTATCCCCACATATTGTGGACTATTGCTCTGACCAAGGTTGGAGGAATGCATAATTACTCTAGTCCCATTACTCTATAGTTTCATTACAAAATAAAAATATATTTCCCAGTTACCAAAATGGCCAGTTAAATACCTTATCTATATCAGATTTGAAATAGAAAGATTTATGAATTAGCTTTTATATTAGACACAAAATTATTAATTTATTCTCAAAATAATACTTATTCAAAGAAGCTGCAATAAAGAAATGCTTTATGGCTATTATGGCCATACCTAAAGCCAATAGGATAAGGTGCAGAATGCTCCAAAGCATGTTGCTCTGTTCTGACATGTATGGCTCCGTTAATAATCATGTACCATTGTCTCTGGAGTCTTGGCAGACACTGTTTGCTCAGGAAATCTAAGAGTGAGAAGTTCTTTCATTCACTCTTCCACAAGGACAGATAGGTTGCACCTGAATTCCAAAAGTGGGTTTCTTTCAGAAATAGGATAAATTATCTGAGTAGCCCTTCCTCATAGACATCTTTTTCCCTAATTAATCCAGATAACAAAGCTCTTCTCTTCCAGTCACTATCCAAACAGCCCCAGCTGGGGTTTACAGCAAAGTAAGCTGTTATGACCAGTCATGTGATTTATAGGAAACATTATTAAAAAAAAAAGAAACACAAATGTCCACAATGGCTTTCAATGATCTCTTTTAAAGACATCAATGCTGGCATTTCTGCAAAACTTGAAATAAATTCATTATTCCACACCTCTTCAAAATGTAAGTTGCCCAATAAATATTAAACATGAAGCCCTCCATTGCACTACAAGAGAAAACGTGCACTACCCCTCAAATTCAATTGTTTTAATCAATTCAACAATTAACCCCTTCTGACGAGACAGAAAAAGGAGATACAATAGGTATTCAGTTATTGGCTAAATCCATTTAAATACCACAAAATATCTGCCCTTTTAACTCTAACTGAAAAAAATTGAAATATTCATGTTAGCAATAAAGAGAGGTTAGATTGTTTGTGAGGAAATGAAAGGTATCTTTTGACTAACAAAATCACACTGTGACTACTGTCTTAATATACATTCCAGGACTCCTGCTCTCCTGGGAACTGCAGTTCTGAGCTTTGGGAATTATGGTGATTTGAAGTTGAATATATAACACCCTCTTTCCCCTCAACAAATACTTGCTTGAATTGTAGATGTTAGTCATACCACCATATTATTGTCTGCAGAGAAAATGACTCACCTGGTACAGGGTGCAGATACCCAAAGTTCTGCCAACGAAGGGGACCATACAAGGAAATAACTAACAACTACAAGATGAATCTTACTTGGTGTGTTGCAAAGGGGTAAGCTTGTGGTGTTCTATTTCGTGCATGGAATCTACTCATATGAAACCTGGACAACAGAAGTAACCAATTGTGTTAGAGCTCTATTTCCAACTCATTGTTAATGGGTTTCTGCCAAGCACAAATCTTACGACATTACCCATAATGTCTTATTCAGAAAATTTAAGAGTATCTTATGGACATGTGCATAGATTTTGCTGATAGTCAATTGTCAACCTTTTCAGAGATTTTAGATCGCGATAGAATCTTTATTAGAACTATTTTAGCATTTACACCAATACTGCAAATGATTATAATACATTGAGCCCTTTTCCATATTTTATCTGCCAACTGTCTCTAGGTTGTTGAGCAGTCTCAGTAGTAGAATTTTTTTTTGCCAGCAGTACTTTTCCAAGAATTAAATGTTGCTTAAGAGCCAAGAACATTATCTTTGGTTACTGTATCTATCGAATGTGGTCTGCATTAGTACTGGCTTCTAAGTAGCTAATATCAATTTGGGAATTTAGAATTTATTTCTGTAGAAATGGTTTTGCTATGAATTTTTCTTTAGGTTAAGAGGAGATGAATATAGCTTTTGGGCACCAGTCTTCAAGAATGAAAATTAAAAAAAGATTCCCCCTGTTATAAAATGTTTTAAATTTAAACATTATTTGTGATACACAGGCTTCAAAGCTGCAAGGTATAGAAGTCATGGCTTAATATATTTTCATAGAATGCAGCAGTTATAACTGTTCTGTTTAACCTTTGTTTTATATTATTTCCCTGAAGATCATGTTCTTTTTGTACTCAGAACAAATGAGTTGCCTGCCTGGCATACAGTTAACAGCCTTCAAATTGTCTTATCGAGAAGCCCACATGCAGTGTTTCTGTTTCCCAAATATAGAATGCCCACTTCTTTTCCATAAGAACACACTCAACTTATCTAACTGTTGCCAAGAGAAAGGGCTTACTGACCCTTATGAGTGTGCGTGAGTCCTTCAGCGAATTAACTAACGAAAATTGTCCAGTTTAATAGTCCGGAAGTGAGTTTCTTCCTGCTGATAGAAACAATGTATAAATCGAAGTTTTTTTTGTATTATTTTGTGTAAAGAAAAGGAAGTCATGGTCTTACTTTAATTTTATAGTTGTTCTCATAGGCTTTTGCAATGGGAGATCTACAGGTCTCTTAGCATACTTGAATTTTCCATGAGACTTTTCAACCCTTGAGGTAAAGAGATGGCTTAATGTATTTTTTTTTTAAAAAGAGGTCAAGAAAAATGTGTGCTGTTACCTCGCGGCAAGGGTCCAAGGACATACAGAAAGATAGTTTACGGAATTTGTATTTTCCCAGAAGTTAAAGTAATAGTTGTTCAGCTTGTAGTTTCTTCCAGGTATCTCAGGGAGAGATGCCAGCAAAGCATCCAGTAAGTGTTTAGGATTCTGCCAAACATAAACCAGTTGCGACTGTGCCAGCTTGAGTGTGAGCATTAGTGTGGTGATGATGTGAATCTTCTCTTGGGTTTGGTGTTTGTGAAGATATTGCTGGGATAAAATGAATTACATGAGGTTGGATAATTTTTCTAGTAAGTGGGCTGAAATCTTTCCAACCTTTTTGCCTAGAGTAATATAGTTCACCTTTTTTTCCTTGTTTAATAAATATTTTACTGTTTGTGTTAAAAGTACACTTGCAGAGTCCTATGAACATGTTTACTAACTGACTGCCATGGCTTTAAAAAAAGACAAAACAAAGTTTAGGGTCTACAAAGCCAGGTTTCACTCTAGGATCTGACTTGTCCCGTATTAGCATCAGCTAAGATTGTAACACTACTTGTAAGTTGACTAGAACATTGATTGCAAGGATCTAAAAGAAAAGTAACACACAGCCCGAGTGATCTTGATCAACTGGTCAATTGTGCTTCTGATACTGTAGTGAAACTTGAAAGGGTTCAGAAAAGAGTTACAAGGATGTTGCCAGGATTGGAGAGTTTGAACTATAGGGCGAAGCTGAATAGGCTGGGGCTATTTTCCCTGGGGTGTCGGAGGCTGAGGGGTGACCTTAGGGAGGTTTACAAAATCATGAGGGGCATGGATAGGTTAAATAGCCAAGGCCTTTTCCCCAGGGTAGGGGTGTCTAAAACTGGAGGGCATTAGTTTAAGGTCAGAGGGGAAAGATTTACAAGGGACTGAAGGGGCAACTTTTTCACTCAAGGTGTGGTGCATGTATGGAACAAGCTGCCAGAGGAAGTGGAGGAGGCTGGTACAATTACAACATTTAAAAGGCATCTCAAGGGTATCTGAATCGGAAGACTTTAGAGAGATATGTGCCAAATGTTCCCAAATGGAACTAGAGTAATTTAGGATATCTGGTAAATTTCTATCGCCAGTGTCTTACCTTGGACTCAAGTTGATCTCTAAAAGTTCTTTCAGAGCATATTGGACATTGGTTTGCCAATTAGCCAGTATAGGTTTCAGGCTTTGTGAAATCAACAGCAGAATTAGGAATTCCACATGACTGTTCCATCAAGCAGTATAACTATCTACAAAAAGGGGAGCCCGTTTTCTCCACCCTCTTGATCACAAGGTACCCACCAAGCATATCCTGTTAAATATTCATTCCATCAGATAAAGTTTTAGAATCTTTACTTCTCCATGCTATGCCGCACCAACCACAGTAGATGCAGGATACGTGTGTACATGTTTGCAGAACTATCTGCCAGAACTGCATCTGAAGTCCAAAATCCTCAACAGATTTATGATAAACAATTGCCTTTAGCTTTCATTCAAAGACAATTCAGGGCAGCTTATAACGCGTGTTTTTTGTAAGTACTCTAGTGCAAAGCTGCATAATATTTTATACATCACCAGTTACTTAATCCAGATTCCTTCCCTCCCCAAATCAGATAAAACGACCTTTAACCTCACCTTCCTCCACATGCAATACATCACCTGCCACTTCCTGTTAGAATCACAGAATCACCAAGTTGCTTTCCGTCCATTCTGCCTGCACCAGTTCCATTCCCATGTGCCAATCTCCTGTCTTTTCCCCATACTTCTGCACACTCTTTCTGCCCAAATAATCATACAATGCTCACTGGAATGCCTTTGTTGGATCTGCTTGCAACACATTTCTAGACAATACTTTTTCTACCTTAACTATTCACTGTGGAAAAAAAAAATTTCTCTCACATCACCCTTGCTTTAAATTGAAGCCCTCGCAATCTTTTGTTTTTATGAGAGGGAACAGCTTCTATCAGTCTACTCTGTCTGGCCTGCTCAGGATTTTGAAACTGCCATCAAATAGCCTTTTTCCCTCCAAGGAAAACAATCCTGTCTTCTTTAATATATCCTCAAAACTGAAGTTTCTCATTTCTGGAACCATTCTTCTAAATGACTTCTACACTATCTCCAATGCTTTCACATCTTTGCAATAATGTTGTGCCCACAATTGTGCAAAATACTCCAATTGAAGTCTAATAATATCTTGCATGGGTTCAACATCACCTCCTTGTTCTTGTTCTTTATGCTCCTAGTAATAAAACCAGGAAAATAGTATTCTTTATTTACTGCTTTCATCACCTATCCTGCCTTCTTCAATGAGCTGTGCACAATTAAACCCAAGTCCCTGTGCTCTTGCATTCCTTTTAGAATTGTACTCCTTGTCTTATAATGCCTTTCAGTGTTCTTTATTCTCACATTTAACAGCATTATACTTCATTTGCCAAGGAATTGGCCCACTCAACTTGTCCAAACCATACTGAAGCATTTCTGTATTCTCCTCACAGCTTGGCCTTGCTGTGTCATCTGCAAACCTGGAGATATTATGTTTAGTTCCTTCATCCAAGTCATCAACATATATATTTTTTAACAGCTTGGGACGGAAGTACTGATCCTTGAAGTACTCCATTAGACACTAGCCACCAGCTGGAAAAAGACCAGTTTCTTCCGACTTTTTGTTTGCTGTCTGCCACCCATTCTCTATCCATGTCAGTAAACTACTCCCAATTTCATGTGATTTAATTTTACATGTTAATCTCTTATCAGGGACCATATCAAAAGCCTTTGGAAAGTCCAAGTCAACCACATCCACTGGCTCTCCCTTATCAAAGCTACTACTTACATCCTCTTAAAATTTCAATGGATTTGTCAAGCATGATTTCCCTTCATAAATTTATGCTGCCTCCGTTCAATCATGTCACTGGTTTTTGAGAGCTTTGCTATTAAATTCTTTATAATGGACTGTCGCATTTTCCCTCTACCAATGTCAAGCTAACTGGTCTATAATTCCCTGTTTTCTCTCTACCTCTTTTTTAAATAGTGAGGTTACATTTGCTATCTTCTAATCCATTGCAACTGTTCCAGAGGCTATAGAATCTTGAAAGTCGGTTATCAAAACATCCACTATTTCTAGGGTCAAATTCTTATGTACTCTGGGTAGATTATTAGGCCCTGGAGATTTGTCGTTAATCCCAACAATTTACCCAACGCCATTTCTCTACTAACACTGATTTTCTTCAGCTCCAGCATCTCACAAAACCCCAAGTGCCCAAACATTTTTGGAACATAATTTGTATCCTCCTTTGTGAAGATAGTATTTAATTGGTCTAATATCTCTTTGTTTCCCATTATAACTTCTCCTTTTTCTGATTGTAAGGGACCCAGATTTGTCTTCACTAACCTTTTTCTCTTCACATAACTATAGAAGCTTTTACCATCAGTTCTCTGCATGTTCCCCTCAAGCTTACTCTCATGCTCTGTCTTAACCAATCCCTTTGCCCTCTTGCCAAAATCTAAACTGCTCCAAATACTCAGATCAGCTGCTTTTTTTGGTCAAGTTGTATGCCCCTTCCTCAGATCTAACACTATTCCCCATTTCTCTTGGTAGCCATGGTCAAGCCAGTTTTTCCTGTTTTATTTTTGTGCCATTTTTGTGTTACAGTTCATCCATGCATTATTGAAATGTTTGCCACATTTATCCACTATCGTCCCTTTAAGTCATACTCCGCAATTTATCATAGCCAGTGTACACCTCATACCATCATAGTTTCCTTTAGTTTGATTCAGGACAAGAGTATTTAACACATGCAGTTGACTTGTGAATAGGATATTAGAAGACTTTAAGTGCAAACATCATCAATAAACACTTGCCTTCTGACTCTTCCAGAGATTATATAATGGTATGCTGTTATCTCTTCAATTCATTGTATGCTCAAGTGCCAAGTTGATATATTTCTGTGATAGTAGGAACTGCAGATGCTGGAGAATCTGAGATAACAAGGTGTAGAGCTGGATGAACAGGCCAAGCAGCATCAGAGCCTTGATATATTTCTGTGTCTGGAACCTGAGAATGCCCCTTGACCAGCCTTGGGTTTGCCAGTGAACTTGTCACTAATTCTAGCCCAGAACATCTTTTAGCAATGATGAATGACTATACCCCATTGAATAATAAATTGGGATTATTGTTGTGTCAATTTTTTCTTTGGAACAAAGAAGTGGAGGGTAGATTTAATTGCAATGCACAAAAGTTTGAGGGGTATGGTTAGAGTGGATAGGGAGGAGCTATTTCTCTTCACAGAGAGGACAATGACCAGGGAGCATTGATTCAAAGATTTAAGTGTTTAAAGGGAATTAGGAGAAATTGTTTCACCTGGAGCATGGTGGGGGGAGTAACTCACGAAATAAAAGCCTGTTAGTGAATCCATAATTGTATTTCAAAAGCAGTTGGATTTGCAATTGAAGTGCTGTAAACTGCAGGGATGGAGGCCAGCAGCTGGAGAGCAGGATTAGTTTGGACAGTTCTTTTTTGACTAGTATAGACATGCTGAACTGAGTGCCGTCCTCCTGTGATGTAATTTATGGACATCTTAAAATTGTGCACACTTGCAGATTAATACTATTTCTTAATGTTCGCTTGTGATCTCACAGCTTCTGGCATCTTAATTTGCTTTGCAGCACCTCCGGTTGTTTTGAAGAGATTTCTGTAATCTCAGTGAAGCCCTCGGTCTTTGTTTAACAGCATTTGCTCCTTTGGCAATCACCTTAATATAACCCGCTTCCTGATGACTGACTGGCATGCTCCAGCTGCAGCTTGTTTAAGACTTTGGCTATGGAGGCATGGAAAGTTATTGGCTCTCTCACTTGCTGTCCTGTCTACCTTGTTGGCAGTTATACAGTCCTATATTCCAGACTTCATTATCAAAACAATCTTTTAATTCGGAGGTTTGGAATCAAACCACCAGCTACTCTTTACTATTGTCCTTTGCAAGGAATCCTGAATCTGGCCAAAAACAGCTTGGAGTTCAACACTGCCCACAGTCCAAAGCTTTCTAATGATGTTAAAGAATGCAATTGTATGAAGTTAGTCAGGTTACATTTCGTTCTGATGCCTGATAACTTATGTCATTGGTGAATGTCAGCAATTAAGTAGACACTACTTTTTTTTTGCAATGGCTTTATCAACTTTGAAACTACAGTCCTTACATATTTCAATTGTACACAAGGTGAAATAGACAATCAAAATAAATAATTCAAACATACCTCATCATGAACGTACCCCTGGTCAGCAGTGATGACAGCATATTTTGAACCTTACATCTATTTTGATGGAGAGAAAAATGGGTTCCAGACTAGTACTTTAAACTGAAATAAGAGCATTTACAGGGGCATGAAAATAGATCTAGCTTCAGTTAATTGGGAAATTATGTTAAGGGATAGGTTGATAGGGATGCAATGGCAGATATTTAAAGAGATATTACAGAATATGTAGAATAAACACATTCGAATGAGTAAGAAAAACTCCAAGGGAAGGTTCTACTTTCCATAGTTAACTAAATTAGTTAAAGACATCACCACACTCAAACAGAAAGCAAAGATGGGCAGGATCATAAAATATTGGACAGAATATGGAAGACAGCAAATAATGACTAAAAAGTGAATATGGCAGGAAAAGTTAGAATACCTGAGAAAACCATCTAGAAAAAAAAAAATTGTAAGAATTTCTCTCGATATTTAAATTAACAAAGTGAGTTTTAGTCCTAATGAAGGTGAATCTGAGGAATCAATAATATCAAAAAAATGTCAGGTGAATCAAACGATTATTTTGTATCAATCTTCACTCTACAGGATACAAATAACACCCCAAAAATAGCTATAAATCAGCAAAGGTGAGGAAGGGAGAAACTCAAGAAAATTACAATCACCGAGGAAATGATACTGAGTAAATTGTGGGAGTTGCTCAACAGTCTATACTTTGATTTTCAATCTCCGAAATCTCCTAGATTTGGGAAAGTATTCGTCAGATTGCAAAGTGGAGAATGTAACCCTTTTATTCAAAAAGGGAGGGAACAGGCAGCTACAAGCCAGATAGCTTAACATTTATCACAGGGAGAGGTTAGAAGCTATTATTAAAAATGCTATACAGCAGGGCATGAAGAAAAGTTCAAAGTAATCAACTTAATCAACATGATTTTACAAAAGCTGAAACATGTTTAACTAATTTATTGGTGTTGTTTGAAGAAGTAATGTGCTGTGGAAATGCTGGATGTACTGTATTTAGATTTTTAGAAGCCACATCAAATTATATTGCAGAAACAGAAAGCTCTTGGTGTAGAGGATAACATGTTGGCGTGGATACACAACTAGTTACTTAATAGGACTAAGGGGTCATTTTCAGGTTGGCAAGATTTAATGAATGATGTGCCACTGGGATTGGTGCTGGCACTCCAACTGTTTACAACTCATATAAATTACTTAGATGAAAGGATGGATTGTATGGTTGATGAATTTACTGATGACACAAAAATAGATAGGAAAATAGGTTGTGAACAGAACATATAGAGGCTACAGAAATATATAAGTAGGTTGTGTGAGTAGGCATAAACATGGCAAATAGAGTTGAATGTGGAAAAATACAAAATTGTTCCTTTTGGGAAGAAGGATAAAAAGACACATATTATCCAAATAGTAAGAAATTACAGAACTCTGGGATGCAGAGACAGCTGGATGATTTAGTGCATGAATCATAAAATTTTATTATGCAGCTACCCAAGTCATTGGGAAAGGTAATATAATGTAATTGTTAATTTTGAGGGAAATCAAATGCAAAAATAAGGAGGTTATACTTATGTTAAACAGGGTCCTGGTGCGACGACATCTGGAATACTACATACTGTATTGGCCTCCTTGTTTAAGGAAGGAAAAATTACACAATTTATTGAAGATTTTTATCATGCACTCATCAGGACAATTCACAAGAATATCAATTCAAGGGGAAAGCTAACATTTAAATTGTGGATTGTGCTGATTGGTTAGCAAGTAGAACCTACTTGGGAGAGTCCTGTCATGGAGAATGCAATATTTCTAATGATTAATAGCTGATTTCCAGACTTTATTTGAATGTTGAACCAACAAGTTGATTGGTCAAAGCATTACCCCGAGAAATGAAAGAGTGAATGATTGAATTTAACAAAATAGCTGACAAACAGGCTCAGTGCATATATATTTATCTCCTGTCTGCAAAAAAAAGGGCACTATATATTAATATATGTAGCTGCCAGTATGCAAATGTTTGCCACATTGTGAGTCTGATGACAACTGTGACATGCTTGTTAGCATAATTCTTCACACACTCAGGATTATTCAGCAAATGTTGAAACTTAATGAAAATGATATGTTGCCAAACTGTGATAAGGGTCAGCCAGAGTCTTTGAATATTTTTTAAGGAAGAGGTAGATCAATCCTTGATAAGCAAGATGTAAAACATAATGGGGGTTGGTGAGAATGTTGAATAACGTGGAGTTTTCAACTCAGCCTTGAGTGTAGTGAATGGCAGAGCAGGCTCAAGGGGCTGATTAGCCTAACCCTGCTCTTAATTTGAATCCTTGTTTTTTCATGAAGCTATCCTCTAGAAGGCTTTAATAGTCCTCTGGTGCTTAAAAAATCACATTGATAACACAAGACAGGCTAAGCCCATTAACAATTACAATTTCTAGACTTCGTCAAAACCACACTGACTCCAACTGTAAATAGATGCTGATTGTTGATTAAAGCATGCCCTGGGCTTGATTTGTAGCTGGATTTGCAGCCTCCTTGACTATTTAATAACCATAGCATCTTTCATAACTATTGTTGAGTACTCCAAATATTCAGTAACAACGTGGATTTGTTGCTGGAAAAGCCTGGTCTCTAATCTTTGTGGCAGGCTGAATTAATGCGTGGAACCTTACCAGGCCCTGTGCAATGTAGGGACCACTAGTGAATCCGAGATTGGAAAAATGAGATTCTCAATTCTCTCCATTTACTTCAAGAAAAATTTGATTCTGCAACCAAGTCGTGAATGGTGAGATGAGAATCTCACTAGTAAGCAGTGAGCGGCCTATTTACATGAATTAGCATGTTATTAGTATCTAACTTCACCTTATGAACATGGAGTTTCCAATTCTCCGATGTACTGGAGAGGGACTAGACTGCAGCAATTCCCGACATGAAAGTCAGAGCAGGTACCTGTCTGTCATGGGCAACAGGTCCCAGCATCTGAGCCTGCACCCCTTGGGCAGTGACAACTTCCCAATATCTCAGAGCATACCAGATTCAAGGTATCATGATCACAGACTGAAAATGGTTTGGTGCTGCCAAGGTCAGCATTTTCATGCATCTAACTGTAAATGCAGCTTAACACTTTGATTTTTCTATGTGGTCCATTCTGTTTTAATAAGAGTTAATGTCACAAATGGATGGAAGCCCCCATAACATCTGACAGTCCCTCATACAATCCTGGCAAAGTTTCACACCAGTGTGGGCACTATGGGAAGGATGGGTATTGCTCAGGCAGAGTTTCAACATTATATGGCCATATGTGGAAATCTGGTGGGCAACCCCAGGGAATCTTGTGGGTGCAGGCCTTGGAGATACTGTGTGCATCCTGTACAGCTGCAGTTTCCCCTTCTCAGCTTGAACACCCACATGATTGAGGGTGGAAGACAGGGTGGAGGGGGTGGCTTGTGCCTCTCTTGTGTACCCTAAGAGGAAATTGTATGTGGTTCCTCATCTCGCTGGGTACCTACTGGTACCATCTTGTCTCATTGTGAGGAAGGGGCACCAGGAGCGAGGTCATCACCTGTGTCCTGGTGTCACCTTGCAGTTGACGCTGAGCACAACTGGCTCTAGCAAGGAGTACAAGTCTGCGCATATCTACCAGTCTCTGAGACTATTGAACATGGCTCTCCAAAACAATCAGTCCACAAAGGTAGCCAGGCTCTCGCTTGCTAGTGTGGTGCAAACAGCACTGGTAGAGCCAATTTGCCTCTGATAAATCTGCCTGCGTTTGGATGAATTTGAGAATTCCCCATACCATGGGGTCCACTCCTCCCTGGGTCTGAGTGAGTGCCTGGTCTCTGGCAGTCCCCTGAGTGCCAGTGATGGGGCTGGTGGTGGTGGTGGTTGGGGGGGGGGGTGGCTGCTTCTTGTTCGACCAGCTGTGGAGACGTGGTAGTGAAGTGCTCAACAGAATGTGCTGCCAAATCTCTAACCTAGCTAACATACCCACTGAGGGAGCTAGTGAAGAATGCAGGAGGCAGCCTTGCCAGGGCATCCTCTAAGGGATGTCTGAGAAGTGGGTGAGGAGATGACATCTTGAGTGGCAACTCTCTTCAAAGCAGAACTGTGCAGATGCCAATGGACCCTGCAGGCAACAAAGGAGAAACTAAGTTTTGGGAAGTAAGGGTAGAAGCTCAGTCATGTTAAGAATGTATTCCCAATGGCAGTAATGGGAGAGCGGCACAGTACAAGGTAATGAGCCTTTTCAATTGAAGGGACACGTAAGTCTCGGCATCACATGATGAGCAGCCTCTGTCTTCTCACACTAAGGCAAGCACTCTCTCCTTGTAGATGGAAGGAGATCAATGTCGAGCACTCCACCAACTTTCTTGGTTCTCTATGTACTATGGTGGGCCATACTCTCCCAGAATGATACAAAGTGCAGGGGTTAAGTGAAATAAACGTGGCTGGCACAACTGTCGGTGGTGGTGCAGGTGAGGGAAAAGTAGTGAGGTGTTCTGAGTGAGAGAGTAAGAAGGGCAGATGGCAATGCAAGGCTAGTAGTGTGGGTGGATTTGTAGATGAGAGAGAATGAGAGAAGATATTGCTTGTAAAAGTGTGAGAGGTAGAGCATGAGCCTTGGTGGGAGGTGATGCAGTAGTAGAGATGGTCTAGAGTGTGAGATAGTAGATAGAAGGTGATGACGCTTTCACTCTAGTCACTAATGGGCATTCCTCTGCACTAATTTCCTTAGGCTGCTTTGAATTCTTGCACCAATTTGATGGCTTTGTTGGAACAGTCTTCAAGCAGCTTCTCGCTGATTCTAAACACGGACAAACCTGACTCCTTCATTATGTGACCTTGAACAAATTCAAAGTCCTTTTGCCAATAAAGGGTGGTGTGAGTGTTGATTCCAAAATCCCACATTGTTGCTTAATACCTTGAAAGTTTGAGACAGTGTATGGCTTTGTTTTTAACTGACCCATTAAATTTGATAAATACCATTTTAGATTGGTTTCTGGAAAGTGTGGTAATCCATATCAGTCTAGAATGTTCATTTTGTTCCTTCCCGGGACAGGGATTTTGTTTCATTTCACAAACAAAATCAGGTGACTTCTTGGGCAGCCATATTTTTCAGAATTTTGTGTTCACTTTTAAAGTATAGAAATAGTTTGACTTTCAGAAGAGGACATGCCAGTAATGGGCATACAATCAGCCAGTGATCTCCCGTTCTACATGCAGGAAGGCTGGCTAAGTCTTTGTGAGTAACCTCCATTAAGAAGTCAAGAATATATACTTCATATCAGAAGAATCACATTTGTGCCCAACAGTCGAAAGACCACATGCATAACATTGTCACGTTGGCCAGTGCAGATCTCAAGGATAAATCCCATTAAATTCGAATACTGGGCAGTAGCGAACAACAAATTTACATCCTGACTGTAATTTCAGGTCCTTTTGTGTGGCACACTGAATGGAATTGAATCTGCTGTAGAACTGTATCTGAGCCCAAATCCTAATTTACATGCAACATGGCAGCTTCAGAGTAACTTTTCATGAGCAATTTCTGACTGCATTTCCTTCTCAGTTTGTTTTTTTCACTGGGGGCATAACATCAAATTACTTTCAGATTTCAGGTGTTAGTATCTGAAGTAATTACCAACTGGAAAAGTCCTGATTAATGATTTGACTTACAATTCTAGTGAAGTGGATCCTGTCACTGCTGCGCAAAGCCACACTCGTCAGCAAAACTCTTTGATTAGTACATAAGAAATAGGAAATAGCATGAATATGCTGTGAAATGTGATCTACCTGCACTATTCAGTGTGGCACTTGCTAATATTTTAATCGTATAATGTCAGGCCCCATAGCCAAATTAACAAATATTGCATCAGGTGAGACCTCTGGAATTATCAAAACTGTATTACATAACCCTGAAAAGACATAAATCTGATGGATCAAATTTATTTTGCTGTGTATGATTGATGTTGAAGCTTGCAAATTTACAAGGCAGAGCCTGTGATCATCTGTCATTAACACACAATGTCTTTCTGCATGTTATTTCAGTACTGCAGCCAAAGCTGTACATTTCACACCAGCTGAGTGACTGTTTCAAAAAAGGAGCCTGTCTGAATATTAGAGACTTGCCAACCTTTGTGTTGACTTGCAGAAGCTGTATTACAAAACCAACCTTAAATTTTACCTTGGGCTTCATCTGATTTTTATTTCTTTGTTGTTCTGTTTTCTGAAATTTGTATTGTACATTTGATTCGATATTCGTAAGTTATATGGCATAAGATTTGTATTAAATCGTATTTGCCTCGTAAGTACTTGATGTTTGAGGCAAACTGAAAATTGAACTCTAAATGAACAAAAGTAGGTAAATTTCCATTCATTTGCAAATATACAGATGTAAATCTAAAATGTCCTCTCTGTGCAAAACATTTATTCGCTCATTTCAAAAGAAAAATTGATGTGCCTTGTTAGGAAAGATGCATGGAGTCAAAGGTACAAATAAAGGGGGGTAGTAAAACAAAAGAAAAATACTCTTTACTTCTGTGTTTCCGAAACCAATTAGGATTACCTGTCAGAGATGATGGAGCAGGGAGAATTCTTAAGTTTCAGATGACAGAGCTGATCCTCGATCGTCTAGTAGAGAGGAATTGTATTGTTACGATCCATAGTAATGTATGTGGATCCTGCTTCAGATGATCCTCCTGATTGTTTATGTAATAAAATTATGGTTTGCCATTGTTTCCAAAAACGTGATGGGAACTGAAAGAAACAATATAAATTGTTTTGTTATTACAATTGTTAATTGCAATCAATATTCGGTAGAAAGCATGAATGGAAGGAAGACAGAAAAACTTCATCAAATCCATCCTCAAGGCTATAGGGGCAATCTGCTGTACCATAGACTTCATCTAAATGGTTCAATCTCCCCCCCACTCCTGAATACCCACCAAGCTGCACTTCCTACAGTTTGTTCAGAGGGAATGGCAGACAAATAGAGCTTCTGACACTGTTATTCTAAGACTTTGTTGAGAGGAGAGAAAGAGAAGGATTGGATAGATGCAGAATAGCAGACGGTTCTAACATCCAACTAGGAAACAGCAGCAGGACAAGGCTATTAGTATTATAGTCAAATGATGTGTTGGTTCGATTTTGACATTCCCTATTGATACATCAGTAATTATGGAATGATATAAAAAAACAATTCTACGTAATTATTTTGACAGAAATTGTAATGAATGAAATGTGACAAATATTCAAATAATCAATTACAGTGATAAAGAAATCCTATACGCAATTCCCTCCACCTATACATACATCATTAAAGGCCAATTTCCTTGTGTAGTTTGTCATAACATTTATGAATTAATTTCAAAAGTCACATGACACCAGGTTATAGTCCAATGGGTTTATTTGAAATCACAAACTTTCGGAATCTGCCGCTTCGTCACTTCAACTGACGAAGGGGCAGTGCTTTGAAAGCATGTGATTTTAAATAACGTATTTCTGATGAAGGGTTTAGGCCCGAAACATCAGCTTTCCTGCTCCTATGATGCTGCTTGGCCTGCTGTGTTCATCCAGCTGTACACCTTGTTATCTCAGATTCTCCAGCATCTGCAGTTCCTACTATCTCTGATTTTAAATAAACCTGTTGGACTATGACATGGTGTCATGTGAGTTTAACCTTGTCCAAACCAGTCCAACACCAGCGCCTCCACATTTATGAATTTAGTAACACAGAACTTAGTGTATGATACGTTATAGATAAGAATCTGTTTTATTTGTTGCAAAATCATACTATGTAAAAGGAAATCACTGTTACATTAGATATTATGTTATGAATACATTAGGTAGATTTAGTCTTGGAATGGAGTTAATGATCAGACATGGCAGCAAATGTGGGCTGTATTTACTATTCAGTAAGTTGCCCTGTTAAATAAGAGCGCTAGAAGTGTAAAAATAGCTTGGCAATTGTAAAAATCATGACTGATTAGTCTTTGCCAATTAGTTCCCTCCTAATTGATTTTGTATCTGTAACTAGTTATTCTCTTTCTGTTACACTATTTTCCAGCTTGTTGCTTGTTTTCTCTTTCATTTTCTTCTTGACTTTTCTCTTTAACCTCTCTTTAATGGTTGTTGAGACCTACCTTGGTGTAATTCCACTGCGTGGGGTTACCTTGTGGTCATTGTTTACCTGTGGGCTTTGGTAATGACTTTTGGCATGCCATCTGACATTAAAATACATTGTAGCCAAGACTGACCTTTTCCTTGCCTGACATTCTTGCAATTTGCCTCAGAAAGGGTTATCAGAAGGCATAGCAGTCAGAAAAAAGGACTTTGACTATTTTGCCTGATTGTAATCCAGAACCAGTGGACTAGTTGCAATGTCTCTGCAACACAAATAGGTTTTATCTGGGACAGGTAAAAATTGCGAAATAAATCACTGGAGTTGGGTTTCCTCATTGGTGTCTAGGCAAAAATTAGTGGACAGAAGAATGGGGCAAGTTATCCTAGTATTTTCAAGTTCTCCCTGACCAGTTATTTATCTCAACGTACTCTACCCATACTTTACATTTCAACAGTTAAAAGGAAGGCCTGTCTAAAATGAGTCTGAATCATCAGGGAACATCTTATGCTGATTGTCACAAAGCTTTCGATGTTTATGCCCTGTGCTCAGATCATTGCTTAACAACTCAACTGTCACTGAACATTCATCAGTTAGTCTTGAGGGATTTCACTGTATTGTTCACAGAACAGGATTTTACTGCACAGCTTAAAGAAAGGTTTTTGGTCATTACATCCCATGTCAATATACCCCATGCTAGTTAAGTATAACAAGCGTGAGTTTCAACATAATGAAGCTAGAAATCAGTTCAACACATAAAGCACTTAATTGGAAGATGAGTGTCTATTTTATAAATACCACCTTGTCTTATTTCTGGTGTAAGCTAAAATGGGAAAAGAACAATTTTAAAACCAAGGACTGTGGAAAGAATTGCTGCCCTTTTAAAACGCAAGTTATTGAAACTTAGTGTAAGTTATGTTTACACTGCTGCTTTGTTCAAGCAGTTGGTAAGCTGTTTGTAGACAAACCAGCACCAGGAAGTGTACGCAAATTGAGATTCAATTTGTTGATTGATTTGTGGAGTTGAGACCTGCTGTGGGTGACAAAGACCATCAGCCTGACCAAAACTATCTAATTTGGCCCTGAGAAGCTGACCAGCTTGTGAGTGTGAACAATACAGGCAGAAACCTTCAGACCGCTGAAAGCGTGGATGGTGTGTGTGTATGTCTCTTCCTCTCCAGTAAAATACCTAAAGTTTGAAGAAAGCCAAATTATTTTCTCCTAGAGTTGTTGTAAGCTGTTGCTTTTAACCAATAAATCAGCGACTTTATAATTTGTGAATTTATGAAGCTGTGCTGTGCCTCCTATGAAGAAGTAAGAGAACTTGAAGGAAAACCCTGGGGAACTGAAGGGCTTAGAAACAAAAGGAACACTCCATCAAAACCTGAGTAATGGTGCTATTGAGAGGGAGATAACAAGGTGTAGAGCTGGATGAACACTGCAGGCCAAGCAGCATCAGAGGAGCAGGAAGGCTGACATTTCGGGCCTAGACCCTTCTTCAGAAATGGGGGAGGGGAAGGTGGTTCTGAAATAAATAGGGAGAGAGGGGGAGGCGGATAGAAGATGGATAGAGGAGAAGATAGGTGGAGAGGAAACAGAAGGTCAGAGAGGTGGGGATGGAGCCAGTAAAGGTGAGTGTAGGTGGGGTGGTAGGGAGGAGATAGGTCAGTCCAGGGAGGACGGACAGGTCAAGGAGGCGGGATGAGGTTAGTAGGTAGGACATGGGGGTGGTGCTTGAGGTGGGAGGAGGGGATAGGTGGGAGGAAGGACAGGTTAGGGAGGCGGGACGAGCTGGGCTGGTTTTGTGATGCGGTAGGGGGAGGGGAGATTTTGAAGCTTGTGAAGTCCACATTGATACCATTGGGCTGCAGGGTTCCCAAGCGGATATGAGTTGCTGTTTCTGCAACCATCGGGTAGCATCGTTGTGGCACTGCAGGAGGCCCAGGATGGACATGTCGTCTGCGGAACGGGAGGGGGAGTTGAAACGGTTCGCGACTGGGAGGTGCAGTTGTTTATTGCGAACCGAGTGTAGGTGTTCTGCAAAGCAGTCCCCAAGCCTCCGCTTGGTTTCCCTGATGTAGAGGAGGCCACAACTGGAACATCGGATGCAGTATACCACATTAGCAGATGTGCAGGTGAACATCTGCTTGATGTGGAAGGTCTTCTTGGGGCCTGGGATGGGGGTGAGGGGGGAGGTGTAGGGGCAGGTGTAGCACTTCCTGCGGTTGCAGGGAAAAGTGCCGGGTGTGGTGGGGCTGGAGGGGAGTGTGGAGCGGACAAGGGAGTCACAGAGGGAGCGGTCCCTCCGGAAAGCAGATAAGGGTGGGGAGGGAAAAATGTCTTTGGTGGTGGGGTCGGATTGCAGATGGCGGAAGTGTCGGAGGATGACGCGTTGGATCCGAAGGTTGGTGGGGTGGTACGTGAGGACAAGGGGGATTCTGTTTTGGTTGTTATTGCGGGGACGGGGTGTGAGGGATGCATTCCGGGAAATGCCGGAGACACAGTCGAGGGTGTTCTCAACACTGGGGGGGGAAGTTGCGGTCCTTGAAAAACGAAGACATCTGAGATGTATGGGAGTGGAATGCCTCATCCTGGGAGCAGATGCGGCGGAGGCGAAGGAATTGGGAAAAGGGGATGGCATTTTTGCAGGAAGGTGGGTGGGAAGAGGAGTATTCTAAGTAGCTGTGGGAGTCGGTGGTCTTGAAATGGATATCGGTTTCTAGGTGGTTGCCCGAGATGGAGACAGAGAGGTCCAGGAAGGAGAGAGAGGTATTAGAGATGGTCCAGGTGAACTTAATGTTGGGGTGGAAGGTGTTGGTGAAGTGTATGAACTGTTCGAGCTCCTCGTGGGAGCACGAGGCGGCGCTGATACAGTCATCAATGTAATGGAGGAAGAGGTGGGGTTTAGGGCCAGTGTAGGTACGGAAGAGGGATTGTTCCACGTAACCTACAAAGAGGCAGGCATAGCTTGGACCCCTTTCTCTCCACCTACAGCAGCCGTGTTTTCTTGTTTGTCTTTACGAGTATATAGGAGAGAGGGTGTTAAGAAGGAGGTTACCATTTTAATTAATGGAGTAATCTGTGAATTGTTCATAGTTGTTTATTTGCAGTTAGAATCTAATTGTTTGGAATAAACAGTAGTTCTTGTTAAGTACAGAAATTTGGTCCATGCTTTCTATTAGCCTGGATCCATCTGGTAAGTAAACTGAGGACTTTGCATACTTTGATAATATCTTAAATTTTTGGGATGACTCCAGGAATAGCAGGCTTGATTTCCAGCATTCTACTCCACTGAAGTATGACAAAGTTTGGGGGCAGATGCCAGATACTTTTATAGAGATGACAAAGATTTGGGAATGGTATTAGTCCATAATACAGGTAAAGAAGAATGCCAGGCTTTGTGGTAGATTTAAGAAATGTATTGGAAATGGCAAAGGATTTTCCACAGGTTGCTGAGTTGTTCCTGAAAGTGTTAAGTGAACTTTCAAAGTCAAAGCTGATTGAATTGGAAGGCAAACTAGAGGTAGCGTTGCCTGAAAGAGCTAAGAAGACAAAAATAGTTGAGGTACTATAATTGGGTTCAGTAGAAACATAAAAGGGAACAGATACTCTGATAGTGACACATCTGTATCAGGTAGTATCAGGATATGGTTAAAGCAGCTTGAGAATGAGGAAAAGATGAAAGAGTTGGAGATGCAGGAAAGCTCAAGGAAACAGAGATGGAAATGAAAGTAATGAAAAAAGAAAGTTAGAATTAGAATGACAAGAGAGAAAGAAACAGCAAGAGAATATGAATATAAGCTTAAAGTTTTGCAGTTGAAATAGATGACTTCAGATGATGATTCAGGTTTTGAGGGGAGATCTGAGTAATAACTTAAAGTCCAGCAAGGAAATGTTTCAGTTTGTACAGGCTGTAGCAGGATTTGAGCAGAAGGATGTGGAGGCATTGTTTGTGTCATTTGACAAAATAGTGTGACTAATGAATTGGGAAAAATAGCAGACTTGACACTGTTCATGTCGAACAAGTTGACAGTTGATAGGAAATGTATGCCTCACTGTCAGAGGAGTTTTGTCGGGATTATGATGCTGGGAAAGAATTGTATTGGCTGCATATTAGTTAGTGCCTGAGGCATGCAGGCAAAGGTTCTGAAATTTAAAGAAACATCCTGGGCAGATCTACGTTGCATCTGAAAGGGTTAACAGATATGTACTTTAGAAGCTGAAACCACATATGAACCTATTAGAGGGATTGTTATGTTAGAGGAATTTAAAAACTCACTACTTTTCCATAACAAGAACTTACGCTGAGGACCAACTGCAAGACAGGCAGCAATAATAGATGATCATAAACAGATCCATGAAAATAAACCTTTTTTGGTCATCCTCATAAATTGGGAATGTGAAAGAGACTGAGTAGCAAGAGGGAAGATAAAGGTAAGGATAGTTGGGCATGCCCCAAGGTCTCCTCCACAGGTCAGAAGGGAAAGTACTGGGGGTGGAGGGGAACATCGAAACCAAAGTGTAATAAGGTGGGACACGTTTTGACACATTTGTTCAGAATGCTGGAAGTTGCGAGGAAACCCCATGGGACTTATTGGAATATGCAAGAATGGAAAGGAAAATGCCATTAATCAAATTGTAGCTCTAATGACAGCTAAGACCCTGGAGGTAAGTACGGCTGTGAGTGGAGAAGAAATTAGTAGGGTAGATGAAAGACATTAAGTGTTTCACGTGAGAATAGTCACATATTCTTCAAATAATGTATACAAACCAGTCATAATATGAAGGGACGCAGGGGTCTACTCAAACTCTCTTGTTGTAGAAGGATTTAATTTTCCCTCTAGAGTGTTCAATGAAAAGCTAAGTGTTGGTAAATGAGATGGGTGGAAAGTGTAACCCTGTTCCACTGCACAAAATCCATTTAGACTGTGAAGTTGTTTGGACAAGTGGTAGTCAGGTAGTTTAGAAATTACTTGTACATGGAGTTGATTTACTCCTGGGGCATGAGTTATCAGGAGTGAGAGTAATTACTTCCCCTATAATCATGGAAAGTCTGCTTGAGGTTAAAGAGATGAAGATTTGAGGTTTGAATTGAAAGTTTAAGATTTCTTATTTTAGAATACAGTGAGGAATGCAATTTTCCAAGGCTGTTCCACAATTGCTCTATTTTGGCATTGGTCCACGTCACGACAGACAAGTATTTAGCACGGCTGCCATGTGCAAATGGTAAATCTCCGACGTTTTCAGGGCTTGCCCTATTAGTGCACCAAATGAGCTCTGCGCGATAATTGGCTTCTCAAGTCAGAGCCTCCTATTTTACGTCAACTCTGCTGAGTTAATGCCAAGTCCAGCAGTGGTTCTTCAGATGTGTTTTCTTTCTCATAACCTCATCCTTTTAAATGAAGTGAGCAATGATTAATGTGTGTGTTGAGTTATTGCTGATGAAAACCTTTTGTTCTAAGAGCCTTGATTGATAAATGATCTTCTGTACAGCTAGAAGACAAACTCATCGTATATTATGCAGGCTGCAAACTGTTCAAGAATAATGACAGATTGTTTACTTGATGGCGTTAATAATGAGCTTCAGAACACACTCACATTTAGAGCATTTCTGTGAGAAAGATGGACAGGGGTGATAGGTGTAAAATAGGCAATAAGAGCAGGTTTGGAATTGTGCGGCATCAATTTGCCAATTCATCCTTTCAGTGCAATTATTTTATCCTGAAATCTCGTGCAAAGATAATGCAGCAATGTTGCAAAAAATTGAGTGAGCCTTTTTTGTTTAAGCAATGGCTGTGCTCTTCACATGACTTGTAATTTATATTTAACCAGTGCCATAAGAGATATCTCAGGATGACCTGCCTACAAAAAATGTGACTACTGCTGCACAACACCCTTAGAAAATAGTGATATACCATTTTCATTAAAAATATTTCAATGATTTATAGGAAATAGATGATTCAATCATTTTGCAGCAAGCTGGGCTTAGTACAATGTTCTCATTTCTACAATAGGAGCAGAGAGACATTGGAACAGGAAAAGGCCATTCAGCCCCTCAAGCCTGTTCCACTATTCAATGAGATCATGGCTGATCTGTGGCCTAACTCTATTTGCCTGTCTTTAGCCCATATCCCTTAATATTTTTGCTTAACTAAAAAAAATTGTCTATTTCAGATTTAAAGTTAACAACTGAGCCAGCATCCATTGTCATTTGTGGAATAGAGTCCCAAACATCTACCACCCTTTCTGTGTAGAAGTGCTTCCTAACATCTCTCCTGAATGGTCTGATGCTAATTCTCAGACTATGCCCCCTATGTCTAGAATCCCTAATTAGTAGAAATAGTTTATCTTTGTCTACCCTGTCTCGTTCTGTTAATATCTTGAAGACTTTGAGCAGGTCACTTCTTAACCATCCAAATCCTGGAAAAACCGGCCTAATTTGTATAATCTGTCCTCATAACTTAAATCCTGAAGTCCAGGTATCATTCTTGTAAACCTATGCTGTACTTCCTCCAATGCCATTATATACTTCCTAAGGTGTAGTGGCCAGATCTGCTCTCAGTATTTCCAAGTGGAGTCTGACCCTGGTTTTATATAATTGCAGCATACCTTCTGTATCCTTATACTCCAGTCTTCTAGATATACAGGCCAGCATTCCATTAAACTTCTTGTTTATTTTCAGCATGTGTTCTTGACATTTTAAAGAATTATGCACCTGAATACTCAAGTCTCTTTTGGCATCCACTGTAGTTGACCTCATTCCATCTAGAAAATACGCTGGTCTACCCTTTCTTGGTCCCTGACACATGTTTACAATCCTGTATTGCACGATGTGTTTCAAACTATACTGTGCTGTGCTATAGTCTTTTTTAGAAAAGGACCATTTGCGTTTTCAAAACTGGTGGCTTTTTTTTTAGCCATTTTTCTCCCTTACCATCTGCCCTAAGGACTCTGTCATCTGCCTGATATTTGTTGCTGTCCCTCCAAATCAGAGACACTGTCTGGGGCTGGAATAGAGTTTATTCATTTGTGAGCTTCCATGAGGAGCGTCAACAGACTTCATGATCATGGGCAGGATGGGAGCTAAGATCATTCCTATCCTTGCCTGATGTTCATGGGTGCTTGTGGAATGATGAACAAAGATGAAGGTGTGGGCCCACGAAGCAGTGAAGCTGAGTAAGTGACAAAGGAGAAAGTGTCCCAGAGTTAGTGGCAGCAAAGCCAGGATGAGGCTGATGCTGCTCCACTCCAGCCCAAGCTCTCCCGGCGAACAAAGAGCAGGCTTAATTCCCTGGTCCAGACACCCAGGCTGAGCCTCAGGTCCGTGGCTAGGCCCAGGCACCAGACAGGCAACGGTGGCGATGGTGATGAGTTTGGTCCCAGCATAGGACCCTGTGGCACTGGCGTGGATGGCCCAGCACGAACGCATTGAGGAGGCCGCATTGGTGGAGGTGAGATGGTGCCGGAGAGTAGTGACTCTTTGTACCAGCAGCAGTGAAGCGCAGTTGCAGCAGCATTGTCGGTTTAGGAGCAGGGACTTAAAGCTTTGGAATGGAGGAGCCCGGATCCAGGCCCATGGCTGAGCTACAAGCAGGAGCTGTTCCAAAGACCACCGAGCTTTATTGAGATAAGGCTTTAAGATGAACTTCATTGTTTTATTTTCCTGGCTATGTATTCTCTGTTTTGGTTTATTTTCCGTGTTGTAAGATGGCGCCAGAGAGTGGTGACACTAAACAACACTTTTCACTGGATTTGTAATAAATTCGCGTGACAGAAAATCAAATCAAATCAAATCATGCACATCTACTTTCAAGCTAGTTACTGAATAGCAAATGAAACACGATCTGTTTAGCCCTTCCTAATCTATGGATGCTCTGAGGGGAGATAAAGGAGCTGCATTTATATAGCTCTTTTCATAACCACCAGATGTCTCAAAGGACTGTAGAGCCAATCATGACTCAGAAGCAAGAGCGCAATTAATAGAGCCACAGTTGAGACTCAACAAGGTTTACAGGAAGCAGACTAGAAAATTAACTTAGAGCCACAATCAGATTAGCCATGATCCTACTGAAAGGCAGAGCAGGCTGGAAGGGCCAAATGGCCAACTCTTGTTTCTAAGTCCTATGTGTGTATTATGTGACAATGTTGCATCTGAAATTGGCCAATTGAGCACAGACTTGACGTCCAATTGCCCATCTTCTATACACCTCAGTTTTCAGAATTGGAAATTTGCTAAAATGAATGAAACCAATTTAGAAATTATTTTGATAGTTTTGAAAGTTTATTTAGTAGATGAATTAACCCTACCACTTTAAACCCAGGAACTGTTTTTTTAAGTGTTATAGACCAGACCAACCCCCTCAAAGTATATTAAGATGATAGCCTAGAAACTAACTTTACTTTATTTTGAATGTAAGTGTAAGGTGTTGTATTCCAGGTGCAATTCGATTAGCCAACTACTCGGCTTTAAGCAAAACACACTTTATTTTTACACTACAGTTAAAATATAGGCAAAATAAAAATAAAAGAATTGGCTTAAATGTAACTCTATCGAAATGCTTAACAAAATAATATGTGTATATTAACTACTATTAGTTAACTGTACCAATATAGTAACATCCCACAAACATACCTTGGTAAAGGCAGATTCAGTAAAATAGATTCTCTCACATGGAATTCTAGGAGCAGTAAGAGAACCCCAAGTTTTAGCTGTAACATAGAGAAGAATAAAAGCTTCCACATCTAGCCTTAAACTGAAAGCTAAAACTAAAATCCTGGTTCTGCGGGAGCTTGACCCCACCCATTCAGGCTGCTTCTATTGTTCCAACTTAAAGAACAACCCAAGGCCTCATAACTGTTTTCTTTGTTCGCTTTGGGCAGATCTCTCAGTACCTCTGTCTCAACCTTCCTTCATTTTAAAAAAAATGGAGAACATATACCTCTTAAAGCCAAAGTATCACATAAGCAAAGAGTCATAGAGTTATACAGCATGGAAACAGACCCTTTGGTCCAACTTGTCCATGCTAAGCAGATATCCTAAACTCATCCAGTTCCATTTGCCAGCATTTAGCCCATATCCCTCTAAACCCTTCCTATTCACATAACCATCCAGATGCCTTTTAAATGTTGTAATTGTACCAGCCTCCATCACTTCCTCTGGCAGCTCATTCCATACAGGCACCACCCTCTATGTGAAAAAGTTATCCTTCAGACCCCTTTTAAATCTTTCCCCTCTCACCTTTAACCTATGCCCTCTAGTTTTGGACAGCCCTACCCTAGGAAAAAGACTTTGGCAATTCACCCTATCTACGCCCCGCATGATTTGATAAATCTCAATAACGTCACCCCACAGCCTCTGATGCTCCAGGGTAAAAGCCCCAGCCTATTCAACCTCTCCCAATAGCTCAAACCCTGCAGTCCTGGCAACATCCTTTGTAAAACCTTTCCGAACCCTTTCAAGTTCAGCAACATTTTTCCTATAGCAGGGAGACCAGAAGTGAATGCAGTATTTTAAAAGTGGCCTCACTAATGTTCTGTACCAGTGCAACATTGTATTAGGGGAGACGATGGCCTAGTGGTATTATCGCTGGATTGTTAATCCACAGACCCAGATATCATTCTGGGGACTGGGTTTGAATCCTGCCACGGCATTCAGTGGAACTTGAATTCAATAAATATCTGGAATTAAGAGTCTAATGGTGACCATGAATCCATTGCCGATGGTCAGGAAAAACCCATCTGGTTCACTAATGTCCTTTAGGGAAGGAAACTGCCATCCTTACCTGGTCTGGCCTACATGTGACTCCAGACCCACAGCAATGGACTCTTAACTGCCCTCTGGGCAATTAGGAATGGGCAATAAATGCTGGCCTAGCCAGCGATGCCCACATCCTGTGAATGAATAAAGAAAAAAAACATGATAAACCAACTTCTACACTCAATGTTCTGACGAATGAGGGGTAACGTGCCAAATGTTACCTTCACCACCTTGTCTACCTGTGACTTCACCAGCAAGGATTGTTGGCTGACATAACAAGGGTTAACTACCTGCTGTCAAAGAATCAGCAAAGTCATGTTTTGTACTGGGGTTTCAGTTCAATTGCTGATTGGAAATGATTTCAGAAGAAAACAAAACTTAACTTTGACTGTTGCAGACCTTGTTTATTTTTTGAGATGGTGTCTTGTCAGTGCAGAGATAGTGGCAATATCATTGGACTGGCTAAAGCTATTGCAACATGGGTTCAAATCCCACTGAGGCAGATAGTAAAATGTGAATTAAACTAAGGTGTCTGCAATTAAAAGCTAGGCAAATGACAGCCATTGTGTCAATATCCTTCAGAGGAGGAAATCTGTCCTCTGTAAATGCTCTGACCATTGCGAGATTCCAGATCCCTAGCAACATGATTGGCACTTCAATGATCTAACAAGCAATTCACTGGCATCAACTCTGCAAAGTCTAACAAAAAAAGGAATGCAACCAGAGAGACCACATGTCACAGGAAATGACAACGGCAAACACAGCCCTGTCAACCTTGCAAAGTCTTCCTTACTGATGTATGGAGACACATCTGCCAAATTAGGAGGGATATCCTAAACACCAGTAAAGCCATACCCATGGAATCCTACCCCACATATGGTCTGCTGTTACATAGATCCCATTGTTAGACACTAACGGTTCCCCATTAATAGATATTCTCCCTCCTAGCCTGATCGCTATCCACTCCTTTGACTGTCCATCTGTTCTTCTCTCTCTTTGGGCTCTATCCCCACCTAACGTTTGCTCTTTACTCCCTTCCCCCCACCCTACCTATGGCATAAAAATCAACATTTTCCTAGCTGCCATCAGTTCAGAGGAGGGGTCACTGGACTCGAAACGTTAACTCTGATTTCTCTCCACAGATGCTGCCAGGCCTGCAGTTCTTTCAGTTGTTACTTTGTTATGTGTACTGCTCATCTTTTGGAACCAGATGTTTGAAATTATCACACTTCAAACTTGGAAAGATGAGTGCACTTTTTCTTTATTACAACTGCCATGCTTGCCTGAACAGAAGATCACTTAATGTTGTGGTACACAAAAGGTGACACATTAGTGAAACTACATGCACCCTAATGGAATACTTACATATGTAATTGATACCTGTCTAATTGGTTCCTAGCTCTGAACTATACAACAATACATAATTAGGAAAAGCTTCTCTCTTTCTTTGTCTCTCTCTGTCTATTGCTTCCTTAAGGTCAACAGCTAAACCTTGAGCCCTGAGTGCCTATGAGCTGTGTCTTACTCATTGCAAGCAGACTTAAGAATTGCCTCTGAGTTTCTACCAAAGAAAAAGGTCATTCACCAAAAACTTGCAAAATTCCTACAGCTGGCCCAGACTATCAACCACAGTCTGGATGTGAGCAGACTTTTATTTGTCACGCAACATTATTAGTAATACTTAAATATTTGGCAAAATTTACCTACTCTACTTTTGATCTGTAATTGTTCATGGATTTTGAGTGCATTTGTTGCATTTCAAGACTTAGATTTACTGTTTAATGTTTTTACCCAAGTTGGTTTCAGAACAGTAAACTGGATCACTTGCTTCTTTAATTAAAGAAAATGTGTCTGGCTAATTCTACATGACTAGCAGATATATACACCCATTATTCAAATTTGTCACATGCCTGTTAGAATCAAATGAGCCATTTCACCCCTTGTCCTCTTGTTGTGGCTACAGATTGCATTCTTAAATAAAGGATCTATCAAGAAAAGTGTTTTGTGGTCAGTTTCTTACTGGCTTGGATCCGTTTAACAGTTGACTCTTAAATCATTTTTGATATGGCCCAACAAGCATTGAATTCAAGAGTAATTAGCAATGGGTAATGCCTTGTTAGCAATGCCTAAATCCCACAATGTTATATGTAGGTATGATTCCTGATCACTGAAGTTAAACTGACTGGGCCATAATTCCCATGTTTTCTGTCATTTTAATTCTGGCTGTCTTTCTTGCAATTGTTTCCCTTATCCTCACGGGTTAATCCGTAGGATTATCTGTTACCTCTTTCTTTCCTAGTTACCTTGAAAGTATGGATGCCTATGATCCAGATCCAGAATCTTGTGTTCTTTTCAGATTTGCTTGTTTGTCAATTATTATCTCGTCTTCTCTCCAGACTACACTAATCTATTTAATCTCAACCTACAGTGAAGTTTTTATTTTGTGATGCTTTTCAATTAAAAGCTGAGACAAATGACCTTGCTATTTCTACCACCATCAGGTATATTTTGCTCATCTCTCAGTGGTCCTATTGTTTCTTTATTTTTCCTTTCCAAAAAAAAACACACCTTTAATATGGAGATAGTAGGAACTACTGATGCTGGAGAATCTGAGATAACAAGGTATAGAGCTGGATGAACACAGCAGACCAAGCAGCATCACAGGAGCAGGAAAGCTGACATTTCAGGACTAGACCCTTCTTCAGAAATGTTGGAGGGGAAGAGGATTCTGAAATAAATAGGGAGAGAGGGGGAGGCGGATAGAAGATGGATAAAGGAGAAGATAGGTGGAGAGGAGACAGACAGGTCAAAGAGGCGGGGTTGGACCCAGTAAAGGTGAGTGTAGATGGGGAGTTAGGGAGGGGATAGGTCAGTCCAGGGAGGACGGACAGGTCAAGGGGGTGGGATGAGGCTAGTAGGTAGGAGATGGGGGTGGGGCTTGAGGTGGGAGGAGTGGATAGGTGGGAGGAAGAACAGGTTAGGGAGGCGGGGACGAGCTGGGCTGGTTTTGGGATGCGGTGGGAGGAGGCGAGATTTTGAAGCTTGTGAAGTCCACATTGATACCCTTGGGCTGCAGGGTTCCCAAGCTAAATATGAGATGCTATTCCTGCAACCTTCGAGTGGCATCGTTTTGGCACTGCAGGAGACCCAGGATGGACATGTCGTCCAAGAAGTGGGAGGGGGAGTTGAAATGGTTCGCGACTGGGAGGTGCAGTTGTTTATTGCGAACCGAGCGTAGGTGTTCTGCAAAGCGGTCCCCAAGCCTCCGCTTGGTTTTCCCGATGTAGAGGAGGCCACAACGGGAACAGCGGATACAGTATACCACATTAGCAGATGTGCAGGTGAACATCTGTTTGATGTGGAAGGTCTTCTTGGGGCCTGGGATAGGGGTGAGGGAGGAGGTGTAGGGGCAGGTGTAGCACTTCCTGTGGTTGCAGGGAAAAGTGCCGGATATGGTGGGACTGGAGGGGAGTGTGGAGCGGACAAGGGAGTCACGGAGAGAGTGGTCCCTCCGGAAAGCAGATAAGGGTGGGGAGGGAAAAATGTCTTTGGTAGTGGGGTCAGATTGCAGATGGCGGAAGTGTCGGAGGATGATGTGTTGAATCCGGAGGTTAGTGGGGTGGTACCTGAGGACGAGGGGGATTCTGTTTTCGTTGTTATTGTGGGGAGGGGGTGTGAGGGATGAGTTGCGGGAAATGCAGGAGACACGGTCGAGGGCGTTTTCGACCACTGTGGAGTGGAAGTTGCGGTCCTTGAAAAACGAGGGCATCTGGGATATCTAGGAGTGGAATGCTTCATCTCGGGAGCAGATGCGGCGGAGGCGAAGGAATTGGGAATAGGGAATGGCATTTTTGCAGGAAGGTGGGTGAGAGGAAGTGTATTCTAGGTAGCTGTGGGAGTTGGTAGGCTTGAAATGGATATCAGTTTCCAGGTGGTTGCCAGGGATGGAGACAGAGAGGTCCAGGAAGGACAAAGAGGTATCGGAGATGGTCCAGGTAAACTTAAGGTTGGGGTGGAAGGTGTTAGTGAAACCTATAACATGTCTCATTTATTTTTATGGTTAATAATTTAATTTGGAATTCCTCTTTGCCTCTCTGATTTTGTTTTTAATAAGTTTCTCCCTAAATCCTTTGCATTTATTTTTTGCCTGTTCTGTTCATATCTAAGTACATCTTTATGCTTTTTTCTTTAGATTTAAGTCCTCCTTTTAATATTTATTCATGCTGCCTCGTAATTGGGTTTCTTGTTTTATCTTTTAGTGGGATACATTTCTCTTGGGTCTATTGATTTCCTTGTTAAAGATTTCCCAAATTTTCCGTCCGTCTTCAAGATTTTTCTCCCAGTTCATGTTCTTTAATATTCCATCCCTCTTCTTTGGTCATCATTTGCTTTTTTTTTACCAACCTACTAATAATAGTTTTTGTCCTACTTATGTCAGTTGCAATCCTTCTCTTCCACTTTGCTATGTTGTAATCACTATTATTACGATGCTCTCCTATTATTTCACTGAAGTACTTTAATTCATTACACGTTGCAGTGTCCAGCTTCTTCTGGAACTCCAGAGTGAGAAAGGAGCCCCATATTCAGCATTTTGTTTTCTAAAGTAGTCATCCCTTGAGAGGAATTTTCGCTTCCCTGTGGTGGCGTGAGTCATGGTGAGAGTGCTAGGAAAATACAGTGAGAGTGAAAAACGTCCTGATTCACAAAATCGAGAAAACTTTTTTTGACTTTCCCCTTAAGCTGTAAACAGCAAATTCAGAATCTGAAAGGCAAGTTTCCATGTGTCTCATTACCCCATGCGGCCCCCACCCCCAACTCTCCATATTTATATGTCATTTCCAACATGCCTGTCCTTCACTGAGAAACTTTAAAAAGTGAAAGTTCCCGATGTGTGAATCAGAGAGGGTACCTGGCTGCTTTAGCTCACTGAATGCTTGTTCTGGCCACTGTGTGACTGCTCCTTCACAACAATGTCCCTACAAGCTTCTTGGCCTCCATCCTCTTCATCCCTAAATCCGCATTGGCAAGCCACCAGTCTTACCACATCATTGCCTGCTCTCTGACCAGCTCTTCTACACTGTTCTCTGGAACTCAGGGACACTGTGAATCGCATGCTTCTGCCAGGTTGCCTTATGAACACAGAGATGCATGCATCCGCACAGGATGCACCCTATGCTTTGTTAGTACTCACTCATGTTAAAGCTGACTTGGAAGCTAATAGCCTCTTTATACTTCACTGACTTCAGCACTGACTTAAAGGCTCCCAGCCACTGTGTGGTTTGGGATGCTTTCTTAGCACACAGAGTTTTTAGTGTTCATTACAGACTGCCGGCCTCTCTGGCCTGCATCGTCTTTTAGTGCAGAGGGACAGGCAGGCTTGTGAGGGTGGTGAGCATTGATTCTGTCAGTCAGTTAGGGGGTGCACACATTGTTGTGTGAGTCATGTCTTTGTTAGTCCTAAAGCATTTGCCAACAGTTTATCTGGGATCACACTGCATGTGAGGTGAAGGAGACTACTGTCAGGCAGGTGTAACCTCCACATCAATTCAAATGGTTTGTCTAACACCAGCTTGGGGCAGGGGGTCAGTTACTTCAGTCAGATTCTTGGTTCTATCCATGGAAATGCATGGCCTTGAAGTCTTGGGATTACGCCACTGTCAGTCCTGCAGGTCAAGTGCAAGCAGTCAGGTAGGTGGTTGCATTGTTCCATCAATCCACGGGCATAGCTAACATCAGACAGGAGTAGGCCATTCAGTCCATTGAGACTACCCCACCATTTATGGCTGATCAAACACACTTCAATGCCTTTTACTCATCCCATCCCTGTAACCCTGTTGTCCACGCTGGCTATGTCTGTTGGCATGACCTCCCATGGTGATCGGCTGGATAAAGGACTGCCCTGGTCTCCACCACCCCATCCAACAAGATCTTCAGGTCCCTGCCCATGAAGCAGAGAGTAAGCTTTCCTTTCTTCTGGGCCATGTGTTCAGTTAGAGCAGTCAAGCACCAGAATGTCAGGGGCAGTTTGTGGGATGCAGTGTCAGAATTGGTGTACATCTAGTCTTTAAATATAGCACCAGAGGCATGAAAACCAGAACATCATGGCAGTGATGAGTGCTTCTGCCTCATTGGCTGTGTGATTCCCTAAGAAGGGCATCCAGGAGCCAGGTTGTGTAATTAATAAGTTGAAGATTCCCTGAGAAATGTCTGTCTGAGCAATGACAGACTGAGCACTATGAGTCTTTTCCAATAAAACACTTTAACTACAAATGATGAAATTCTGTCCCATGTTTTCCTTTAGATACTACTCTCTGTCAATTTATTTGGAATTGTTGAAATCTCCTCAGATTATTATCTAAACTTGCTACTCAATGTAATTTTCACAACACTACAATTCCTTCTTCTACTTGTTAGTCCATTGCATTGCTCCACTAACATGATTGACTCTTGTCTTTTGGCCGATCCATTGGGATTTTTCGACAATTTTACTGCTGGCTGAAACGTTTTCTTGTACAATCACTGTAATTTGTAACCACCACTGTTTCCCTCCCTTCTTTCCTCACCTTGTTTTTCTTAGACTTTTACTTACATGCACTATGAAATCACTGGTAATCACTAAAGTTAGAGGTAACAAGGTGTAGAGCTGGATGAACACAGCAGGCCAAGCAGCATCAGAGGAGCAGAAAGGCTGACATTTCAGGCCGAGACCCTTCTTCAGAAATGGGGGAGGGGAAGGGGGTTCTGAAATAAATAGGGAGAGAGGGGCAGGCGGATAGAAGATGGATAAAGGAGAAGATATGTGGAGAGGATACAGACCGGTCAAAGAGGCGGGGATGGAGCCAGTAAAGGTGAGTGTAGGTGGGGAGGTGGGGAGGAGATAGGTCAGTCCAGGGAGGACGGACAGGTCAAGGGGGTGGGATGAGGTTAGTAGGTAGGAGATGGGGGTGGTGCTTGAGGTGGGAGGAGGGGATAGGTGGGAGGAAGGACAGGTTAGGGAGGCGGGGACGAGCTGGGCTGGTTTTGTGATGCGGTAGGGGGAGGGGAGATTTTGAAGCTTGTGAAGTCCACATTGATACCATTGGGATGCTGTGTTTCCAAGCGGATATGAGTTGCTGTTCCTGCAACCTTCGGGTAACATCGTTGTGGCACTTCAGGAGGCCCAGGATGGACATGTCATCTGTGGAATGGGAGGGGGAGTTGAAACGGTTCGCGACTAGGAGGTGCAGTTGTTTAGTGTGAACCGTGCGTAGGTGTTTTGCAAAGCTGTTCCCGTTGTGGCCTCCTCTACATCGGGGAAACCAAGCGGAGGCTTGGGGACTGCTTTGCAGAATACCTATGCTCAGTTCGCACTAAACAACTGCACCTCCCAGTCACGAACCGTTTCAACTCCCCCTCCCATTCCGCAGACGACATGTCCATCCTGGGCCTCCTGCAGTGCCACAACGATGCTACCCGAAGGTTGCAGGAACAACAACTCATATTCCGCTTGGGAACCCTGCAACCCAATGGTATCAATGTGGA
>NC_063355.1:15576256-15646862 GCF_021869965.1 Rhincodon typus | reverse complement strand
GCTTGGCCTGCTGTGTTCATCCAGCTCTACACCTTGTTATCTCATCTATTCAACTGTATACACTTGTATACACTCTGACAGAGTATTCATTATGTTCTCAAGTACAGAATTCCAAATAATCACAGAACTGCTACGGTGCAGAAGGAGGCTATTAAGCCCATCATTTCTGCACTGACTCTCTGAGCATTTTAAATTACAGTAGTGCCAAAGTCCTGACTTTTCTCCATTCCTTTGCAATTGATTGCTGATTAACACCTACTGGTTCACTTTCTGTGATTCATATACAAACATACTTTCTGCATGGCATTTCCCACTCTCCAAACATTCAAAAAATATTTCTGTTTTTATATTCTTTATGTCAAAGTGGATAACTTCACACTTCACCACATTTTATTCCATCCGTCACTGTTATAATTTTGCCCACTCACCCAACTTTGTCTATATTCCTCTTCAGACTGTTCATTTTCCACTCACCATTTACATTTCTGCCTAAGTTTGTATTGTCAGCAAACTTGGATATATTGCAACCGGACCATTATCTAAGTCGTTAAAAAGGAAGATAAATAGTTCAGACCCAGGTAATGATGCTTGTGGCACCCTTTTTAAATACAGCCAGACAACACAACATGTTCAATTGTTTTCCTTAAAAAAGCCTGGTTCATGTCTACATGCCTATTTACATGCCTATTTACATCCATTGACAAATCCTTAATGCAGCCTAATATATAATTCCTTGAATCCTAAATGAGTATTAATAAAATGGCACCTTTATTCAACACTTTTTTGAAAGTCCAAATCCATTATATCCACTGATGTACCCAATCCATCTTACTGGCTACTGCTTCAAAACATCTAACAGATTTATCAAACACTTGAGGAAATCTGTGTTGACTCTGCTTAATGGTAGTTTTATTTTCTAAGTACCCTATTACTACATCCCTAATAATAGATTGCACTTGGCCTAAGAGCGAAGTTAGGCTATTTGTGCTATAGTTCCTGTTTTGTTTCCCTTTTCTTTAGAAGTTATCTTGCAATTCTTGGGCACTGCTCTGAAATGGAAGGAAATGTTTAATATTCCCCCTTGATTTGAAGTAATTGTCACCAATTTCCCATGCCACTCTGATAAATGGAATTGCTTGTTTCATGGGTTTCCCCAGCTCTCTGCACACAGCTCTGTCTGGTGCTAAAATATGTTGGTGCATTATCCTGAAGCTCTTAAATTACCTCACCTGCCATGTGTGTTATCTGATCTCGTAGTGTACTCACTGACTACAAATGAGAAATATTCCATTCTTCATCACTATCATCCTTCAACTTGATGAATGCAAAATAAAATAATCAAGAGTTTTCAAATTAAGGTCCTTGGAGTTTAAGCTCCTTAGTTGGAACGAAACCCTTTTGTGATTTATTTTCCGTTTGGAGAGTATTTCTGATCAATTTTCAATACAATGTCTTTTTACGATTGAACTCACATGTAGAATGTTGTAGCCCTTGCAGTTGGCTTCAATCTCTTCAGCACCATTATATTGGTCATTCAAGATATTATTGAAATATATTTTAAATATTATTGCTGAAGGTCAACCTTTCGTCTGAGTTTCGTCTCTGGCGGTCTTAATCCTCCAGTTCGCTTGAATTTGTGAGCCAACTTGTAGACATTACAGAAATGTCAATGGTTGTGCGAAGCTGAAATCAAGATTCTCTAACCAAGCGATGACAAATGCCAGATTAAAATACGCCACTAGAATGAAGATTAATTCACACAGAAAAATGAGTAAATCTGTCCAATTTGATAGCGAATTGATCCTTTCCATTCCATCCTTAAAAAAGCCTGGTTCATGTCTACATGCCTATTGGTTCAATATTTTCTGCTGCTAGCACTGCAGTCATAGCGCTAAATCAATAGCCCAAAAATTGATGTCAAAATGACAGTGAAGCAAATAATGCTTGATATTATTTATGAGCTAATGCAACAGCTACTTAAGGCGGGAGCAAATGTGTGATTTCGGCCAGAAATCTACAATTTGATTTTTTGGACATGAAGCTCTATTAATTGGTAAAAATTGCAGCTCCCTGTCTGGCTCCCCATTCAAATATATTGAGTGGGTGTGAACTCCCTGTTCTTAATCAGAGACGCAAAGTAAATTCATCAGAAAGTCAAGATATTGAAATATAAGTAACCTTTTAAAGATGTGATTCAAGTTAAACGCTGTTAGTCAATCTCATAGGTGTTGAAAGTTAATTATTAGAAGTGTGAATTCTCATTTCTTCAAAATGTAATTGCTGTTGGAAATCTTTTAAAGAATGTGAGTTCATAAGATATTTTATTTTGTGCTTACTCCATCTGTTTTTTTTTGCCTGTCGAACTGCAGCTTCATAGTTCGGATCATACACTGCTCAATTCGCAATACTTGATTGTTTGTCCTGAGCATTTAGATCTTGGATGCCAAAGATATTGTACCATAGGCTTTGGAAACCTCCAGCAACGTGGGTACAAAATATCTTTGGATTGAATGGGCAAGGGCATGTCTAACAAATGGTGAAAACCATTTGTTGAATCTTTGACTGGATGCTTTGACTATTATTTGCTCTACTTTCAAACATTATGAATTTATCTTATGAATATGAAGTTGGACATTAATACTGATAACTGGGAGGCAACTGCTGACAACCAGTACCTCTGGATGCTAACTCTTTGGAGCAGGCAAGCAGAAACAGAAAACTGAGACCCTTTGATCCCACCACTGCTCTTTCCTCTAGTTTCTCCGAATGGAGTGACCAAGGCCTATCCCCTTGAGTGATTTAACCAGATAGGTACTGCCCACACCCTTGATAAATGCCTGTACATTTCAGTCACTATGTTGGCCCTACCCCCCAGACTGGCTACTATGGAGTCATTCAACTGTGACCCACTGCTTAGACCACAGAGACACAGCCCTGCCACCACACTACTCTTTATGACTGAGAACACCCTGACTGGATGCCTGACCATACCCAATCCCTTAGTCTGATGGCTGAGGTAGTCTTTGACTTAGTGTGCTGGGTTCCTTTGATTGATAGGTGCCTCCGTGGACTTTGGTGTGTCTTATTCCTCTAAGACTTTGAGATGTGGCTGACTACTTGCTACACGTGCAGGATATTTCCTACATAGGCTGCTGGTACATTGTGCATGTGTGAGATTGATGTTGCACACTGCAGTACAACAAGATATTCAAACTACCCCGCCCGCCAATCCTTGACCCAGGGCTGCTGAGCAGCAAGGCGAGATAGTAAAAACTGCCGATGCTGGAGTCAGAGATAACAGTGTGGAGCTGGAGGAACACAGCAGGTCAGGCAGCATCAGAGGAGCAGGAAAGTTGACGTTTCGGGTCGGGACCCTTCTTCAGAAATGGGGGAGCGGGAAGGGAGTTCAGAAATAAATAAAGAGAGGAAGCGTGGGGCTGGGGAAGGTAGGTGGGACGGTGATAGGTGAGTGCAGGTAGACATTGGTGGGGATTGGTCAGTGAGGTGGGAGGAGCGGATTGGTGGGAGAGAAGATGGACAGGTTGTGTCAGGTCAAGGAGGCAGAGATGAGAGGGAGGGCTGGTCATGGGATGAGGCCGGGGGTGGGGACATTTTGAAACTGGTAAAGTCCACATTGAGACAATTGGGCTGTCGGCTTCCAAGGCGGAATATGAGATGCTGCTCCTCCAGTTTCTGGGTGGCGTCGTTGTGACACTGGAGGAGGCCCAGGAAGGACATATCACCCAAGGAGTGGGAGGGGGAGTTAAAATGGTTCGCAACCAGAAGGTGTTGTCATTTGTCTTGAACAGAGTGCAGGTGCTCGACAAAACGGTCTCCGAACCTCTGCTTGGTCTCACCAATGTGAAGGAGGCCATATCGGGAGCAGCAGATGAGTAGATCACGTTGATGGATGTGCAGGTGAACCTCTGTCTGATGTGAAAGCTTTGTTTGGTGCCTTGAATGGTGGTGAGGGGGGAGGTGTAGGGGCAGGTGTAGCACTTCCTGTGGTTGTGTGTCTGTGCCAATTGGCATGACAAGGCAGGGTATGGATAGTGTGCTCCATGGTGCTGAGTGAGTGATCACTGAGAGAGCAAGCTAGCAGTCCTAAGATGCACGCTGATCGAATCCCTGAGCTGTGAACTTGTTCCTACATGCAAAGTGTTCCTGCAGCAGTCTTCAGTGCTAGTTGCTGGTGCATCCTGCAATGCAAGTCTGTATTTCCTAAGTATCTTTACAAGTGGATTAGAGTGGTGTCATGATAATTCTTAGGGCTTGTCAAATAACAGATGCCAACATCCATGGACTAGAGATGTATGGGGCTGGTGCTCTGAGATGTTGCTGTGTGGTGAGCACATGGCACTTCGCAGCCAGAGGTGAGCTGCAGTCACCAGGTACCTCCTCTGACTTCCATGTCAAGAATTCTCAGCGTCTAGGTTGATGAAGGTTGGGTGGTAGGATGGGAAACTAGACATTAACTGCAAATCAGACCTCTTTAATAAGATCATTAGCTAACGATAACCCCTTCAGTAGGCAACTCACCACTTCCAAGTGAGGATTTCGCCTTGAAGCCTGCAACCTAGTTAAAACTCTAGTGAGATGCTCCCAACATCAAGATACACTTTGCGGGATTTCTCACATGATTCTGCCAGATTTCTTGCTATAGCTCACTCAGGTCCCGATAGGTTTCTGCCACTGACTCTGTTTCCTGCATAATAGCATTTGCATACACTTTTTCTCTTTCTAGCCCCAATTTCCAGCTTCTGCGGTATTTTGATTTCATGTCAGAAATATGCACGGTTAATTTTAGAGGAGCAACCTCTTTTCTTTTTATCTATTTTGCTCCCTGCAATCTGATTTGTACAGCACCATTGGCACCCAAGACTTCAATAAAAATTAGTGGAAACATGTATTTGTATTCAGCGACCTGAATTTTTCACTCAGTTCTGTTTACAAGTTTCATCTTGTTGTTGAGAGGGAAAAACTGAAATCACCTCAATTTGGAATGTTTTTTTCGACCATAGATTTTGGAATATGGATAGTTTTATTGCAGGCAAAGTTGCAACAGCTGCCAGTCACAATGAAGTGTGGAGCATGCACACTGAGGGGATTTATTGGAGAGTGTGGAGCAAAACAAATGGGTCCCCAGTACATAGCTGATGCACGGCTTGAATGAGGCCTTAAAGAAACAATGAAGATTTTACTTTTCCCAGGAGTGGAAGTGGCAATTAGAATTAATGTGTCTTGATACCAGCTTGTTACATGTGTAGGAGACAAGTTGGGTGCTTTGGCAAAAAAACATGCTGTGAAAATCAGTACACTTCGCACCCAATCAAATGTGGCCACATAAATGCTGTTGTTTTGGTTCATCCCATGTACATACATTGCTTTCTGTGTCATGTTTCCTGTGTAGAATGATGCAGTTCACAAGCAAGTGAAGCTGACAGTATCTCAACTTATTTACATTGGCATTCAAAACAAACTCCTTTGCTGTAAAATTAAATGCAGTCTCATCAGGGAAATGCTGCAACTCAGTAAACAGCAAATCACACTTTGACGTGCAAATATTGAGCCTTTCAGCTAGTTTGTGATTTTACTTAAAGTTCCAATGACTCATGGAAATCTTGGTTACATTCCATCTGATACTATAGGTAGGGTGCGCAAGGAGCCTGACCTTGCCAATCCATTAGAGAAGTGGTTATGTTCACACAGCAGAGGTCAATTTGAGGAGTGCAGTATTTACACACTTGCCCGCTGAAATCTACTCTGTTTCCCTGTGTTTCTGCTTGTCGCACTTGTAACGCGAGGAACCAAGACAGCAAGGTCAGCAGTATTATGAACTGCATACTTCTGATCTTGGCTGTGCATGCCAACTTTACTGCTACTTTTTAAATTATTGATGTTACCAGGAACAGGTTGGCTTTAGTCACTCCTATCAGCTGTTAAAAAAAAAACCCAATTCTTAGGCAACACCTTTCAAACTTGAGACTACCTTCGACAGCACTTTCCAAACCCATGAACACTACCACCTAGAAGGTAAAGTTCAGTAGTGCATGGGAACACCACCATTGGAAAGTTCCAATTCACAAAAAATCCTGAATTGGAACTGTATAGCTTTTCTTGCAGTGTTGCTGGGTCAAAATCCTGGTAGTCTCTCCCCTACAACATTGTGTGTGCACCTGCAACATAGGGACTGCCACTGTTCATGAAGGTGGCTCACCACCACTTTCCCAAGAGCAATCAGGAAATGAGCAATAATGGTAAGAAGGAATCAGAAAGTAACTCTTTTTCACCGCTGTTGAGCAGTACAGCTTTACAAGCCATTGTGACCAATCTATTCTGCTAAACATATCAGAAGGTGAGTCAGAGAGTCTTCATCTACTAAAAGTGAGAGTTCAACAGTTAGCAGCTATCTTCAGGTAGAAAATAGGCAAAGAAATACTGTTTAAAAGATCATTGACTGTCCCTTCATCATAAAAATAATTAAATACTATAAAGTAGCCAACAATTGCGTATTTGAAAGCACACGTGAAGAGCCAATCTGTTGACAATTCACTTCACATCTCATGTGCGCACTCTGTGTTCTAAGATTTTCCCAAATACCCCCCTGTTCTACTTTTGGTTAAAATTTCCAACTTTTACTAAGCTTTATTCAACCGTTTCTTTATCCGCCCTAAGTTGACACGATCAGTGTACTTTCTTGATTATTGTCTGTATTTTGTAATTTCGTCCTCCAAGTTATTCATTTGCCCATATTTCTGAAATGGCATACACAATCATTTGCACATTCCTATTTCCCCTCGCTGCACTATTGTGATTCAATTTAAGAGCGTTGATGGATCCCAATATGGTAGATATGTGAAACTGAACCAGAAATTGCTGGAGAAACTCGGCAGGTCTGGCAGCATCTGTGGAGAGAAAACAGAGTTAAAATTTTGGGTCCAGTGACCCTTCTTCAGAACTGAAGGCAGTTACACAAAGGTGGTATGTATACAGAAAACAGAGGGATGGATAACAGTGAGCCAGGAAGAAAGAAAAGCTGATAATGGGTGAACTAACTCCACAGAGGCTAGTATCCTGTCACCAAGTACCCTTTATTTACATGTGAGAAGCTTTATTACATGTGGGAAGTCCTTAACACTGGTCCAGCTTCCTCCAAGCCAGCTCTCAGAGTGAAAACAACCTCTGACACTCCTATTTATATATGTCAGCCAGGGCTCCCTGATTGGACCAGATTATCAGCCCCGATCAGGTAACTCATATTCTGTGACTTCCATCTGGCTGACCTCATTGCAATCACTACAGTAGGGACCGCCAGAGGTGAAAATGTGTTGGCTGTGATGAAGGCGGGTAGTCTCATGAAAGGGTGAATATGTTTTGTTTGAGTATAAGATGTGATATAACCCATTAGCTTTACAGCAAAAAAAAATGACTGTGATAAGGAGCTAGTATTGATTCAGTTCAGGCAAGACAGCAGGCATATTCAAGCAGCTTTTCTCCTTCTTTTTGTCTCCTCTTCAGAAAGCCTCACATCTTCACAACTTCTCAAACTGTCCAATAGTGTTTGGTCCAAGTCACCACGCATTCATGCTTAGGTGTTTTTCTCCAACACCTATTGAAATGGCAACCCTCCCGAAACCTATCTAATCTACCCTTTGCAGGGATAATCCTTGATGTTACTTGACAGGGAATTACAATCCTGTGAACATTGTCCTCATATAAAGCATCCAATGGCATTTTAAGCTCTTTGTTTAATCCATGGACTAAATTTCAAGTCTTCAGTTGTCATTCATGTTCCTTGGGTTTCTATAGTATTTAGGCAAGATTCATACTTCTTTCATCTTAGCAACTGCTTACTGACATTGGCATTTTAGCAAGCGTGTAAATTAAGCAAGGTAAATGAAAGATGTAATGTGGCTTTGTAGTATGGCTATCTCTTCATGGACTTAACCAACTATGGTTCCCTTCCAGGGTGTTATCCAGAATAATCATTTTATTAGAGATAATAATCATTTTATTAGAGATTAGCCTGTTTCTAGAGAAATGAAACCTGCAAGAATAACCCAATCCTCCACCTATGCCAAGCTGATTTAACTTTTATGTGTATACACATAACAATGTTGCCAACTTTCAAAAATATCACAATATGAAGTCAACTGATTATTCAATAAAACAGAAATTGCTGGAAAAACTCAGCAAAACTGGCAACATCTTTAGGGAGAAAGCAGAGTTAATGTTTTGAGTCATGTGACGCTTCATTAGAACTACTGATCACTGGCTGCTCCCGACTGGATGGATATTGGTTTCTCTTGTACATTGATGCTTATAATAGCTACTGACTTTTAAAAACAAGATTTCTGTCTTACTGAATCATTTATCCTGAAGGCAACATTCCTGAAATCACAGGGAGGAAATTATTCCTATTGGGAAGTTACTCTTTAGATATATTCTTTCCTCCTCCATCATTTCAACTGTGAGCTCTGTTTCATTCCTCACACATTCTGCTCTACTCCTGTACTCTGAACATGTCTATATTGTATGCAAAATTACAAAGCGCGTCTAATTTATTTCGGTGTTTATGCATCCCATACTGTGGGCCCTCTACCACACTTCCCAATTTGCCATCCCATTTCACCTCAAAATATAATGCTATCATTTGTAATCATGGGTCCATTTGTCCTAAGACCTTCCATCAGCATAAAATACACGAGGCTCTCATAATACAAATGACTACATGTTCGGCAGATCTGGCCAAATTTCACCAATTTTTTTTTACCTCCTACAATTATAAACGCTTAAATTCCTTGCTCAGGAGACTATGTCAAAGGACATTTTCTTTTCTTCATGAAATGTGGGTATCAATGTCCAAGGCAGCATTTGTTACTAATCCCCAGTTGCTCTTGAGAAAGTTGTAGTGAACTGCTTTCTTGAACTGCTGCAGTCCTTGGGGTGTGGGGACATCCGTAGTCCTATCAAGAAGAACATTCAAAATGTTCACTCCGCAACAGTGAAGAAATAATGATGTGATTCCAAATTAGGATGGTGAGTAGCTTGGAGGAGAGCTTGGTAATGGCGCTGTTCCCATGTATGGTGAATGTTATGGATGTTATACATGCTATTGAAGGAGTCGTGGTGAGTTGCTGTGGATGGTACACTTGGGACATTGAGCAGTACACCAAGAACATTCACCCGACAGGGCAGCAGTGAATGAGGGCCTCAGCACTCTTTGCACTGAGGTAATCACTGATGATTACTGTATGTAATCATCAAAGGAAATCACTAATCCTTAATGTGGTCTGCCAAGAAAACATCAATGGAGAAATGTCTTAACAGACTGAAATATGCCATAGGAATGTAGTACAAAATGCTCTATCTGTTTCAAGTGACATCCTGTATTGAAATCGTGCACACAAAGTGACTTCAATGTTGTTTAATCTTTATTTTTCGATCACTACACCTTGGTGTCACCTTGGCAGCTGCAGTTGAGCTGACTCCTTTGTTACCTTGTCTCAGATGACTTTGATGGTCCATCCTCTGTTGGGTCTGAGCCTATGGGTCTCCAGCCAGCAGAGAGTCTCCCACACAGCTGCAGGTGTTAGCTCCTTGGTCTGACATGATGGAAGTGTAGGGTCCCTGGCAGAGGGCAAATGATGTGACAGATCACTTCCGGAAAATGTTGCTGTGCCTGCCTTTTGCTTATCCTCTCTGTCACTGCTCAATAGTACCTGCCTCATCTTTTAAGGGGATGTCCTTTGGAGGGAGGTCAATGTTTGTTGTCCCCAGAATGTGACCCTGAGCCTAATGCAGACACATTACCCACTGAGTGAATATCTCTGCACTGGTGAAAGGAGGGGGAGGAAGGCCTTGATGATGAATCCTCTGAGGGAGTTTGCATGTTCCTCCTCAGCAGTGTACAGTGTGGGGCTGGAGAGCTGGTGCTGAGGGCTGCTCTCAGCTGGACCGTGGGTCTGGGATCCAGAGATCGCCGTGAAAAGGCAGATAGATTTGTTGGTGTCACTTGAGAGACAGCTCAGAGTCGCAGATTGGAGGATTTTTCATTTGATAGTTGGAGATACCAATCTCCCGTTCAGCACGGCCATGCTGCCCTTGCTCAGCTACAAACTCCACAGCTTACGCCACCACACTACGCCCCCATCTCCATTTACACACATTAACACACCTCTCCAGCAAAGGGAGCAGTGCAATAAGAAACTTCAGCACAGGTACGCAAGCCCTGCTCCTGCATTGATAGTTACCGATAAAGATGTCAATCCCCAAGGTATGATCGTCCATGCATAATACACGTTGAAAGAAAATGACTTGGAGGGAGCTAGGAACTAAAGGGCTCTGAATAAAAGGTTTTTCAGTCTGGTCCAAGAGTCACAGAATCAGTAAAGTTTTGTGTAAATGATGTGCTTGTCATTCCTTTGAGGGGTTCATTCTGAAACCATCTTTTGTGTTTGCATCCTTGTCCCATGTAAGACACCGATGGAAGCTATCAGACGTGTTTGTTCTTCTAGTGGCGCTGAGAGGTCAGTGAGCGGATGGTGTGAGAGCTCCTTTGATTTATGTGTGAGCCCTGGCCAATATGAGAGCCAATTGCACTGTGGTGCAGGTCGGGCTATGTTGGTAGCTGCAATAAAGTAGTTACACAAGGGGCATATGCTGGAAATATCTGGCACCCAATCTTGTGTCTAACAGTCCTGTGCAGTGGGGGCTTGCAACATTAACTCGTGCTCACAGAGACATGAAGCATTGCACAGACAGCGGCTCTTACTCTGGCAGAGTGTAGCAGCTCATTCATCCTCTTGGAGCATTTTATTCAGTCTTTCCTCTGCTTCTGAGAGACACTGACATTCGTAGCCAATTCTGACCGAGCAGATTTTGGCAACTAAGCATGTCTTCCTGCTGTCATCCCTTCTTTTCTCTCATGGATGCCCTGCAGGAGCACTTGTAGAGAATCATCACTGAAGGTGAGGCTGTCTTTTGGTGTACCCTTGACATTTCCACCGGAGGGTGGTGGAGCTGATGTCCTCTGATGGTCCTGGATTGCAGAAAATGTTATGCTGTCTGAGCATCTTCTGTGCCTGGATGTTGGAGCCCAGAACAATTTCCTGTCTGTCCATAACATTTGTATGTTACCCTTGAATGAACATGCAATGTAATTGTGTGGGAATACACTTCCATACTAAAGTCACTCCTACCTTAATACCCGCCTCCACATTTACTCTCAAAATAATTAAATACCACCCAATGGTTCAAGTCAAGGACCATTTTTCCTAATTATCACTGAGTGTTTAGGTTGGGAATCCAATAGTTAATTCACTGCAGGATAATTACAGTATTTCCAAAGCCCCAATGTCATGCAGTTATCAAATAGACATGCTTGCTAGTTGCAGGGAAGATTTAAACAGGCTGTGAGCAGCACTTCACTGTTCTGAAAGAGATGAACTCAAAATTACAGGGTTATTAATAAATCAAAAGCTACTTGAATTAATGTAATTTTGATTAGAATTAAACTTGCACTACAGTTTTTATTTTGTGAATAATAAAGTCATTTTTAATTCATGCTGAGCGAAATCCTCAAATAGTTTTAAAGAACATTGCAGTAGCATGTGAGCAAGACATGTCAAATGGACAGACAATCATGGGCAAAGCAAGCACAAGTTTCTGAAGTTTGCTGCTGGATGGGCAAGGCTGCACACCCCACAAAACTACCCTGTGTTGTTCTGAATGGTAGAGTTGGGGGAGCCTTCTCCAACAGCTGTACAAGCAATGATGCCCTATTCAAAGGTGTGCGGTTAGAATACAGAGTACTGCTCTGAATTCAGTCTGACAAAAATAGACAACTAATTTCTATTTAAGTTAATTTCTCTGACTTTATTTCACAGCCTCCCACACAACAAAACATCAATGGCTAAATATAAAAATAGTTAAATATAACAGAATGGCAAAACATGTAAGACGTTAAAGCTGTGCTGGTTTGGTTCCACTTATGTTTAGGAATCATTCAAACCTAGCACTTTCATGCTGATCTGAGGTGCATGTGATTATGTATAGGCTGCGCTGTCATCCAGAAAATATACTTGTGGATCTCTCACATATAAGTTAAAAATAAACACCTTATTTTCTAGCTGGGAAGACTCATTAACCTTAACACAAAGCTGGAGTGACACTTTTATGCTGTCGCTGTATTAAAAGTGCACATTGCATTCTTCTGCACACTAATCTAACACAACTTTTGTCAATTCAACTTCAAAGGTATAGAGTAGTAGACAAGCAGTGCTGGGACGCCATTGAAACTTGGACACTTGTTTTTGACAGTGTGATGGTGAGCTATTTTCCTGCAGTCCATGTTGTGGAGATACAACCAGATTGTTTTTGGGGAGTGAATTCCAGGGATTAGACTCGGCAATGCGGTTCCAAGTCAGGATGATGTGTGGGAACTTGCAAGGGGTGGTTTTGTAATGCCTGTATCAACAGAATCATCCTAGCATCTTGGTTTTGTTTATTTCCCCCCGACAATCCCAGGATCTTTACACCACTGCATTGCTAAGACTCTAATAAATTGACTTTCTCCCAGACCTAGAGGTGACAAGGTCTGAGTCATCATCACCATGTTTCTTCTGAACTTTCTGGTCTCTATTTTTCTCCCTCTTCCTACCAGAAAGCTTTGAGTCATATGGTGACATAAATCTTGTGTAAGAGTGTGAAAATTGGTCAGCACATCCCTCCTGACTGTTATTTCCGTTGAAGGCCACGCGACTAAATAAAATTGGAAGAGATATGCAACAGGCTACTGATTGTAAAATGGATGTATGAACCAAAGTCATAATTAACCCCCTTGACTGATTGAGTATGGTTCAAAATAGGTTGGGCAGATTCCTGAATCACACCCAAGTGGGCTTGTCCTCATTTGTATATCTTAGCAGCTATTCAATCAATCTGAACCAGATCCTGTAGTCCCCATGTTTAAATGCAGACACACGGGGCAGAATCTTACCAGCTGCTTGGAGTTGACTTTGGAGATGAGAGAATGGGGAATTTTGAATGTGTGTGAAGGTCTTTGCCTCCAAATATCTTTGCTGGAGGTGGGTGTTACTGACAGTGCCATGTCGCTAATTACAGGCAGTTAGGTATCCATTCCACAAGACAGTCATGCAACTGTAACTGCCTTTTGGAAAATGGGTCTGCTCAGATTGAATTTTTCTTCACAGATACTACCAGACCTGCTGAGCTTTTCCAGCAACTTTGTTTTTGCTCCTGATTTACAGCATCCATAGTTCTTTTGATTTTATTTTGTTTCTGCTCAGAAGATGCCATCTTTAGGTATTCCAGCACTGGACATCTGCCCACCATCTTTAAACAGTGCCCTCTGGTCATCTCCTTCAAAATTACCTGGTGTGTCAGATTTGATTTGATTTATTATTATCACATGTCCCAAGATACAGTGGAAAGTATTGGTTTGCATGCTATGGTGATTCTGTGCGGCTTTGAGACACAATAATCTTCCCAAAGTCATCACATACACCCAAAACAGAAATTCAACCCCCAAAATAACTGGAAAGTGTGTAACTAGGGGAATTTTCCTATTCCCAATCCAGCCATAATTTAGTTAATTTAGTTTCATTATTATCCCCCCCGGTTGAAGCCAGATTAATCAGTACCAAATGATAATCAGATCTGACAACACCCTGTTTGCACCGTTGTCAAACTGGACCACACTGAGAGAATGATCATGAGTGTGCTTGATATTCTTGGTCATCAAAGTGGAAGGGAAGATTTGTCTATAAATGTCTAAAGTTTTCAGCACAACCAGAAGTATAAAAAGTGAAAACTGCCAGAAAACAAAGGGGATGGAGGAAGCAATGAAAGCAGGGGTTTCCAGGGATGGGGGCTGAATGTGATAGAGACCAATTCATGGAAATTAAGCTGATGAGTTTGGAATCCAGGCTGTTTTGGTAGATTTCCAACCTGGTACTAATTTGAGATCATTCACAATTGTGAAAGTTGTTTATATTGGTGCCAAATCAATATTTTATAATGACAAATGAAAGAATCATTCGGAATAATTCAACCTACTTCTGTCACAGTAGGGTGTTAAAGATTAACAAATATATCACCTAGAAGAGATGCAAAATTGCATCTGAATCCAATTTGTGTGATTTGACTCCATTTAAATCAGTTGGACCATCCCCCTTGACCTCACTGCTGTGACAGATATTCTTTACAACTGCACTGCAAAACTGTGCTTCCCTAACCTGAACAAAAATTGGATGTAGAATTCCCTCAGCTCCAGAATCTGCTGTTCTCACTGTCTGCATGTACATCCCCTCGATGTTCCATTTCTCTTGTTTCTTGATAAACAGTTTAACTGTCCCTGGAACAGGGTTCTCCCCCATTGCTAGGTGATGATAACTGTTCTACTTGCTTATCATGGACAGGACATAAGTTGCAAATTTGAGAAGTTCTCCATATCAGCACAGTTTGAGTCAATGTGATTCAGCCCATTCCATTCAAGTGAATAAAGCCAATTCCCACAAATTTGAATTTTTGGCTCTGTGATAGTAATATGAATTTAGTTACATCGTTGTAGCCACAATTAAAGGATCATCACCTCCATGACAAATATCCATAAGACGCTAAGAATTGAAAGAGCTGTATCTTCGATTTGTCACCATGGTGTTACAAACAGTTGACACAGTTGAATATTTAAAGGTGATTTATGCTATCATGTGTTTGGGATCATAAGTTTAACCAATATCTACAACTGCCTCCTTAATTATGATTAAAATATTATTAGCTTTAATTAGCTTCATAATAATACCACATTTGGCTTGCTGTTGTGTGGAAGATTCCAGAAACAGCCATCTTGCATTCCAGAAGATCAGCATCTAATATATTGTGCATCGAGTAAATATGTAAATTCTTTGAGCTGGAGAATATTCATTGAACAGGAATAATTAGTAACTATTATTCAGTTGAAAGCAGATTAATGTTGTATTAATAAATAATTTGAGAATTTTGAATTATTCAGTTCTTTGAGCATCTATATTCAGTGCAGTCAGGTGAATTTTAATTTTAAAAGTAGAAAAGCCATAAAGATATTGAAAAATTATTGTATTTGCCCTTGTGGATTCTGAAGTTACAACCCAGCTCTCACCTCCGGGCTCCCATCTGACAAGTCTAGCGTGTGTAATTTTTCGACATAACTGTAACCATCCAGTGGGAATCTCAATCATGTGCATTGGACAGACTCTCTTAAGCCAGGTTCCTGCGTGCTGTGCAGTGTAGCTGAGTGTAAGACAAGTTGGCATCAATAAAAAATGCATCAAATAGACAAACAATTGGCCAAAACCATTTTATGACATCAACCTTTGAAGTCTTTTTAATTTTTTAATGCATTTTCAACTTAGCCAATGTTCCTTTACACTGAAGACGCAACATTTTCTTTGGTGCGAATGAACGAAATTGTTCACATTTAAATACGGTTAAAAGGACAACCATGCAACAAAACATTTCCTCAGTACATTGAGCACAGCCCTAAGCCAAACATCCCATGATCTTTCTTTGACTCTCACTTGAATGACAGAAAAACAAATCCCATTAGATTCATGCAAGGACAGTGGCATAACCAAATTAAACAGCACACTCGACTCTGTTCATGCTTTGATTTATTAGATGCCTAAAATCTAAAAAAAACTAATAATTAGTAATTGCCATATGAGTAATTACAAGAGTTGGAGTGTCATTGTTCACAGATATTGACATTTTTCTCTGTGTTTCGGGAAATGAGTAGTTATCCTGAGGGGAATTAGCCGTACTTTTTATCTTTTTTTCAGTGAGGCAGGAGTTGTGAAAGTGCATTCGATACTGGGGTGGGGGTTGGGTCAGTGAAATATGATTCCATTATATGTCCTTGAGTTAAACTTTTCAGTTTCCACTTACAAACTTGTTCAATTGCAGTTCAAAGTTTTTACAGGTTTTTTTTCTACATCAATAGTATAATGCCATATGTTATCGTTCGACTAAAGTAAAACAAAGAACTGTGGAAGCTGGAGATCTGAAACAAACTCAAACAGAAATTGCTAGGGGAAACTCAGCAGGTCTGGCAGCATCTGTGGGAAGAAAACAGAGTTAATGTTTTGAGTCCAGTGACCCTTTTTCAGAACAGTTCAGAACAGTCTTCAGAAGTTCACTAGATTCAAATGTTAACTTTGTTTCTCTGTCCATAGATGCTGCAGGACTGGCTCCAGGCTTTCTGTTTCATATGTCATCATTCCATGAGTGGATTTCAAATTCCTGACTCAAATTTTAAAATGATTAAGTGACAGATTTTAGGTGCAATTAGCTGCCAGTTAATTTAAAACTGGCGGGTATGCCCAACACTGAACATGTTGTTGAGTAGCTGCACATCTGAGGATAGCAGGAATTCAAGCTAACCTATGCTGCACTAAACCAGTTTGCCTGGGGAGGAGCATTGTGACTGGAGTAGATGCTGGAATTCAGTCTGGAAGTGATTTGATTTGGACACAGAAAGCTGTAAAGTGGCAGAGAACTGCTTCCAGATTTTCTGAAACTGCACTGCAGCCGGAGTGTAGAGGGAACGAGGAACGATGTCATCTCTCCACTGGGGGCAGAAGGCAGTGTATTTTCTAAAGGCAGTGGGACCAGATAGCCGTGGCACTTAAGGCTGTACGGCAGAGTGTTGCTGGAAGTTCAATGACCTCACACGTGTGGTTAATGTCCGTAAATGCAAATTCAATTGCCACTCTACACTCAATTCTAATGTCCTTACCGCCATCACTCAACTCCTAACAATCTTTATCAATCACAACCCTGAAATCTGACACAAGAAGCTCGAAATCATCCAGAACAAAGCAGCCTGCTTTATTGGCACCCTACCACCACCTTAAACGTCCTCCATCACCAATGCACAGTAGCAGTGGTGCGCACAATTTATAAGATGTGCTGCAGCAAGTCACCAAGACTCCATTGGTAGCACTTTCCAAATCTGAGACCTCCAGCACCTGGAACAACAAGAACCGAAGGTGACTGGTAACGTTACCACCTACAAATATTTCTGTCAACCACAGCCATCTTCACTGGGAATTATATCATCATTCCTTCAGTGTTATTGAGTCAACATCCAGAGCTCCTTCAGGATTAGTGCTGTGGGTGTATCTGCACCATATGGACTGCAGCAGTTCAAGAGAATGGCTTACCACCACCTTTCCAAGGTCAGCTAAGGATGGGTAACAAAAGCTAATCCGACCAGCGATGCCTACATCTATGATATTTTTAACAATACAATTCTATCTAAACCTCACACACTTGACACTGCTGTGAACCTAACACTGTCATTTCTGACCTTGTACACGCTGTAATCTTTTCAACGATGATAACATTACCTAGACACAATACACCATATTCACTGGTACACTTGCCCCTCTCTTTAAAGGACAAGTTACCTATAACCGAATGCAGCTTTCAGGTGCTGCTCACCTTTGGGCATGGTTGCATACTCTAACCCAGATGGAGGATATGGTGCTGGCCATGGCTGAGGTTGTGGCTAGTGTCAGGACTCAAACCCTCCTATTTAATCCTCAATTAATACACTTGCAGATCCAACCATTTCACAGTGTCTGCTGCTGTCTCATATTTCATTCCAGGACAAGCAGACGTCACCTAATACAAAACAAAGAATTGAGGGATGCTGAGCATGGATTATAGGTTCTGATGAACAGTCACCAGACTCAAAGTGTTAACTCTGCTTTCTCCCCACAGATGCTGCCAGACCTGCTGAGTTTCTCCAGCAGTTCCTGTTTTTGTTTCAGACACTGCCTAATATCTGATTGCAATAGTGGAGCAGTGCAAACTCAACTTGCTGTAATGCAGGCTCAGGCTGCTTCAGTAATAGCTGTGAAAGCTAGAGATCAAAACGAATATCACAGCCAGCCAGAAACCTGTCTTCGAACACATTGCTAGCATTGCCAAGGTACTGCACCAGGGGAAGTGGCACCATGGACTATCCTCTTTCAGGATGATGGCATTCATTCTCCTATCCCTGCCAATCTGTCTGTAACCTGGTCACCTGTTAGCCAGCTCAAACTACTGTTGCCAAAACCAAGAGGCCCAGTCTGAAACAAAAAAAGAAGTTGCTGGAAAAGCTCAGCAGGTCTGGCAGCAGCTGTGAAGAGAAATCAGAGTTAATGTTTCGGGTCTGGAGGAAGGGTCACCTTTTCCAGCAACTTCTGTTTTTGTTTCTGATTTACAGCATCCACAGTTCTTTCGGTTTTTATTTAGGTCCTGTCTGAAGCTTGGCTGCCTTGGCCTAGCTGTACCCAATGTTTCTTACAAGGCCTTCTAAAGTCACACCCAGTAAAAGTCAGTAGTCCTTCACCAGCCTTGCTGCAGCTGTGTGGTAGCATCGCACAAGGATGGGCAAAGGCACCTGTTGATATGGTTTTTGGGGAAAGCAACACTGCCTATATGTTAACCCTTATAACATAGACCATGAAAGCTCAGTTCTTGTTGAGACACATATCTTGATGTTTATGAACAATACCAACTATTTACATTGGTATAAGATTTTGGACTTAGACATAGTCTGGCTTATGGGTTTACTGACCACAATTAAGCAAAGAGACAGTAACTGCAAGCATGCTGCTACTATTGTTACTGCTACTGCAACAGGAGGTGCCTTTACTCTGCAATGCCACATATCATGATGCCACCTAACTGTCTTAAAGGTACACTGACTCTCTGGTCTGGGATCAATGCAATAATAGAACATCACAAAACAGATAACGGATGTAAAGGATGATTACTTTATGTTTGGATGGCTTGATTTATAAATTTGTTTTGTAAAGCTTATTTAGTGGTGGCTTTATTTGTGCATGGCTGAGAAGTAAACGGTGTGATGGTCAGTAACAAAGGCAAGGCAAGATGTGAGACTGTTGGCAAATTGGGAATTGGGCTTGCAGTAACTGGTATTGCAGCCAGATGAGTCAACTATTGCAAAGTCCAGACAATACAAAGGGACTTGTACTGATTGCCAATCTCAGTTCCTCCTCCACTCTTCGTCCTCTTTCTCCTTAGCTGGTCACTGTCAAGCTGGCTGTAAGATTACCTTGTACTTCAGGAGGACGCTAGAGTAGTTTAGACTGTGGATATGTTGTTTAAGCATGCCAATGGTCAGGTTCATCATATATTTGAATGACAACATTATCTTTGTTATACACATATTGTCTGAACATCTATGGATTGCACAGTAGAGTTTGAATCAGTCTGCCTCAGGATAGCCCTCGTCACCCTGTAACCACTCTCTGGTTTGTTGTGCTGGTTCAAATGTGACTGAGACAGAATGAAAGCATCATTGCCACCAAGATACCAGGAGGTAAACTACATAGTATGTAGTGAATGGCCATGCACTAGCTCAATGTTAATGGAGTGGAGCCTCTTTCAGTAGCAATACATCTTTTGAGGTGAAATGTGGTGCCCACAGTGCAGTGTGCACACAGTCAATGGCACCCTATGCTTTGGAGACATCTGTAAACAAGTTTGTAAACCTGAATGCTCACTCAAACTGCTTCTCTGGCAAAAGAAAATGAAATTCTATAGGTGCTTTCCATGCACGGAGACTTGCTGTGCAAGAGTGGATAGCATTTCACAAGATGTGACAAATGTCACCCCTGCCCATTAGAAAGGAAAAGTGTCATCACTGGCAATAGCCTTCTCACCAGCTCCAAGGCTGCAGTAAGTGTTTGATTCCATGAGAACGTGCTTACTGAAGCATTGATTTCTCATTAATTGTTCTTCATTGAACATCAGGTCAGAGGGTTGCTCCTTGAACATCCTGGTTTGATAAAGCCTTCCACTGGGAGCCCTTCTACCCATCACCTTACTCTCTCTTCCAGCAGCTTCCCTCTGTCACATCTGTTCATTCCCCCTATCACGCTTTCGTCCAAAGGAGGTGCAGACTATGTCATCCATGCCTGGGAACAAGCAGGTTTCTGCAGAATTCCCCACGTCAGGGCACAGGGCAGGGTTTTATCAGCCCTCAGGAGACAGGCTGGGAGATGGCAAGCCTTGTTAAGTGGCAGCAGGAGGAGCAAGAGGGAAGTCAAACATCTTCCCTGGTGCCAGGGAGTTTCTTCAGTGACAGGAATGGCATGACTACCTGTTTGCCAGACACTGGAGGCCAATTAAGCCAGCAAACACTTCTACAATCCCGTCAAGAACCAATAAAAAATCAACACACACACTGGGGAAAATCTTATGGTTTTCCAGATCTGTTTGGCTCAGTATCTCATCAGGAACTGAAGTTGAGTTGGATATGAACACTGATGACAATAGATATTGGCAGAGGTTGCTATGTGTGTGATTTCTTTGACATATCATGTATATTTTCTCCTGTCCTTAATAATTTTAGGAGCTAACTAGCATAATAGAATTAGTGGACACTATGGCTTACAGGCAGAGATTGTTTTACAATGACTAAATGTTGCAGTATTAAGCCTTTTCCTAGCGATATATGCATTTAGAAACACAACTTGCACCCTGCACAGATCTAACCTCAAACCTGGCCATGTTAAATAAATCCAGGCACTTGCAAGAAGCTAAGTACAGGAAACAGTCAAAACTGCTTTTATAACATTGCTGGTCCTCCCCAAAACACACAGCACATTTCATTAATCATGGGCTGTCTACACCGTTGCATCCCTGAAATTAATCTAATCTTAGAATTGGTGCCTGAAGCTCAATTTTTAATATAGACAAAGCAAACTGCTGCACGACATGAAAACGGCAGCATTGTGTTAATAGAGTTGCTGACCTTCACAATTCAAGATTTTACAAACCATTTGAACATTAGTTTTCAAATGTAACCTGTAATAGATTAGCCCTTCACATCTGATAATGGTAAAAATGCAAATAATATTGTTATTTTGGAAATATGTACATTTTGATAGTTTTATGAAGCAAACAGTCATACTCTCATGTAGAGGTTGACTGAATTATTGCTTCTAGACATAAGGGATGCTTAGGAAAAACAGCAGTGTTTTTATTGATTAAGATGTATCATACTAATGTCAGTTTGATGGCAATCTTAATCGAATCATACAGGTATATTTTCCTCCAGTTGCTGATGTGGCTGAAAGTGCTAGAGAAGCCAGATTTATTTGCACCTTGACTTTTTTTTTACTTGCGTTAAGGAAATGTCCCTTGCGAATTGCATTATTCATTTGCACCGCATGTCTTTTGGATTCAAAACTGCTCGTGAGCAATTCCAAAAGATGGTTTCATCAAGGTCAATTTGGATGCACAGTGAAATCAAGCCCCACTAATAATGTATACTTTGTTGATATACTCATTGCCTGTTTTAGTTCCCCACTGTTTCCTTATTAAATAATTTATCTTTGAAACAGAAGGGGAAATATTCATGAGTGGACCCAAGTATTTTGTTTATCGGGTGGTGGTGATGTGCAAGGCTAAAGTCTCCACAGACAACAGTCCTTTCTCGAACTGTCCATGCTTCACATATGTGATGATATTTGTCAGTGTTCGGACACTGATTGGCCACAGGGTACTTCATAAAAAGCCAGGCCCTGATATACTCCAACGGTCACGTATGCCCTCTTTCAAGCAGAAGTAAGGAATCATGAGTTGGAGGCCAGTTTATATAAATGTCACCAATTGTTATGCAGTCCTCACTGTTTAATTCAGACAAAAGCTGCTAACCATTATTATCTCATAATGTTGAGATGTTGGTGTTGGACTGGGGTGGACAAAGTCAGAGGTCACACGACACCAGGTTATAGTCCAACCGGTTTATTTAAAATCACAAGCTTTCGGAGCACTGCCCCTTTGTCAGGTGAAGTTAGGTTTGGTTGTGTTTTGAATGTACAGCAGTGTAAGAAATGTGATGTAATGCACCATGTGACTCCTGTATGTTAGCAATCTGAACATAGTAACTGTACAGTGAAGAACTATGTGTACATACACAACCATCTTTGAATAAAGAATCCACATTATTGTTTCACTGACCCTGCCTTGAGTAGTTAGTGTTTTACATATACAAGCTGCTATCACAGTGAACACAGCACCACTTAAAGCATGAGATAACACGGTGTAGAGCTTGATGAACACAGCAGGCCAAGCAGCATCAGAGGAGCAGGAAAGCTGACGTTTCGGGTCCCAGTAGAAGCACATCACTTAGTCAGTTTGCACCTCATGAAGGTCCGATGTGTAAGATAGCTGGCTAATAACCTTTTCAACTCTAATTTAGTCTGACTGTCACTGATGATCCTTATCATAGCACTTTGCTTACATTTTGTCCACACACAATTGCATTAAATTTACATCAAAACTTCCAAACATTACACACTAGTTGTTGCCTTTCCTGCAATTGTGTAAAACAGGTGAGTCAGCAGCCTGTTTTATATTGTCCCCTTTACCAACTTTTATGTTCATTAAATTAAATGAGAACTGTCCATTTTGCTGTAGGGCACACATTCAGAACAAGATGCATAGCCCTTGTTACATACATGCATTTTAAGGCGTCATACTGCATGCACACGCTCTGACATCCAGATCTGTCTGCAGGACTGGTATACATTGCTCATTGTTCTTACGGTCGCATTATCATCTTTGGAATGAGGAACATTCATACAGATCAGCTAAATGCCCAAATGTTATCAGGCCACAAGCTCTCTGCACAGTCACACTCAAGGCACCGGCTATGTCTGGAGATTACACTGTCTTGTATTTGATAGTTCTGTCATCAATAAATCCACCAGAGATCTTCATATAAACAGAATCTACTTCATTAGTATTACATTTACATAATGCAAGAATATTATTGCATGATGACCAGCTAGGATTTTACATTAAAAAACAACAAAACCAACATGTAGAAAAAATGAATCTTGAAAGTTTAAAAGCCAAGCAGAGCAGCAGCAACAAAAATATATCAACAATTCAGAAGTTCCGGCAATACAGAAAAGAGAGGGAGATTTTTGTAAATTGAGAGTATCACCAACTTGGCCAAGCTTGCTCAGCTGGCCAGCTGATTCAAAGCCAATCTAGCTGAAGACTATTTCAAATGTGAAGACCATCAGGAATCAGCCCAATGCTGAACAAAGATAAAGTATGTCCAAATTCAAACAACATATAGAATAGGCTGGGACTTTTTTCACTGGAGTGTAAGAGGTTGAAGAGGTAACCTTATAGAGGTTTGTGAAATCATGAGGTGTACAGATAAGGTGATTGGCAGGTGTCATTGCTCCAAGGTGGGGAATTTCATGACTAGGGGCCATATTTTTAAGGTGAGAGGAGAAAGATTTAAAAAAGACACAAGGGGCAATTTTTTTTACACTGAGAGTAGTTCGTGTATGGAATGAACTTCCAGGGGAAGTGGTAGTTGTCGGTACAGTTACAATATTTAAAAGAAATTCAGATAAATTCATGAATAGGAAATGTTTGGAGGGCTATGGGCCAGGAGCAGGCAGGTGGGACCAGTTTAGTTTGGAATTATAGTTAGCATGGACTGGTTGGACTGAAGGGTCTGTTTCTGTGCTGAATGACTCTATATAACAAAGTAAAGCAGGCTGCATTCAAGAATGGTGCAAAACTAGCAGAATGAGCTGGAAATGAAGCTCCAAGCCAAAATATAGTAAGGAATACCAAGTACAATATTGAAAGCACAAAAATCGCATAAAGTTAAATATAACTGAAAAGACAAAACAACAGCAGGAAGATGGATACCAAATCCCCCACCATGAACTGGAAAGATTATTTGCTATCTGAATTCACACTCTTTACACAAACAATGGAGCTATGCTTCAAATCAGAAATTCCTGGAAAACGTCAGCAGGTCTGGCAGCATCTGTGGAGAGAAATCAGATTAACATTTTGGTTCCAGTGACCCTTCTGCAGAACTGATGGTAGCTAGGAATAGGTTGGTATATATGCTGACAGATGGATTGGAGGGTGGAGGAGTAAACAATAGGTGGAGATAGGGCCCATGAAAGAGAAAGAGAACAGCAGGTAGACAGACAAAGGAATGGGTAAATGTCTGGGAGAGTCAATTGCTGCTAATGGGGACCACAGAGTGCAGTCAGTTCTGAGGGAGATAGGCGCGAATGGATAAGGCGAGGCAGAGAAATTAAAGTGAACAATGTCACATCAACAGTTCTCAATGAACAGGTCAACAACAGGTAAAAGATCAGATGGAGGGTTCCAGGTGGAGGGATAGTGTTGGTGGTGGATGAAGGGGTCTATGGGACAGGGACAGGTCTCTTGCCCAAAGAAATGGGCACGGAGGTGAAGATGAATTCATAGCTGTAATTCATCCATGTGGGGGCAGAGAGGAATAAAACTAAGACCTTTGGTGAGTACAGAACATTCAGCATTGGAGAGTGGGAAGTCAGAATGGATAGTAAATACACAATAGGAAGTGGGGTTAGGAGAGGGGATGGAGTCAGAGGGACATTAAGGGGAGGAAGATTCCAGAGGGGCATTGGGTATCTCTGAGTTGTTGCATTTTGCATTCCTTCATGTCTGAAAAGAAAAGAAAAAAGGTTCTTATTAGAATGTTGATTAAACTGGAGGATGAAGTGTAACTGGGGGGCAGGACAGCTCTGAGCCAGCGTGAAGCGGTGCTGATGGAGAGAGGGGCTGAGAGTGTGCGTATGGTGACACATTGCACTGAGGGTGGATCTCAGGATATGGAGAGAGCAGCTGTCTGAAGTACATTGAACATCACCGAGATATCTGTGATCCTGGGTGGATTCAAAACACAAAGGATGAAAATTCAGTTGGAATCCCAACTAATCGGCCCCAGTTATGCCTGTCCCTTACATACCATTTTTCCAGACTTATTTGGAATTTGGCATCCAATTTCCGCCCTGTTCTCACCATTACTTGGTTCATCTCTGACTCCTCCCTTCCCATCTTCAACATGTCTGTATCCATTTCTGTCTATCCATTATCTTGACTGTACATCCTCACACCCTGCTTCCTGTAAAGACTCTATTCCATTTTCCCCATTTTCTCCATCTCCGTCATATCTGCTCTGATGATGGTTCAAGAGGGCCTCAGAAAGAACCACTTTCTTCCTCAGCCAAGGATTCCCCACCACTGTAATTAACAGGACTCTCAGCCGGGTCTGTCCTCTCTCCCGCACTTTGGTCCTCACCCCCTTCTCTTCCCTCTTACAACAGCGATAGTGTCTCCTCACTTACCACCTCACTAGCACCCATATCAAAAAGAACATTAAATGCCATTTCCACTACCTCCAGAGAGAAGCGACCACCAGGCACATATTCCCCTCCTGTACCTTGTCAGCCTTCTGCAGGGACCATTAGCACTGGGACACCCTGGTCCACTCCTCCACCACTCCCCACACCTCCCACAGCCCCACGACACCTTGCCTTGCAATCACAGAAGGTGCAACACCTTTCTGGTTACCTCCTCCCTCCTTACCATCCAAAGTCCAGACACACCTAGCATTTCTGCAATTTGGTAGCTGCCCAGTGGTGGCAACACATATCTGGAATAGATCATAAATTTCATTGCTGTGCTCCCACCTAATGTCAGGAGACTCACGGCAATGTATAGTTCAAACCTAAGGCTTCTCTGGTTGGTATTGTTGAGGACCATATTGTACTGAATCACTATTGCAGCTGGTGCTTATGGGTCATGCGCTGAGGTGCTGAATAACATGGAAGTTCTTTGTAGCCAGTGGTGAGCTGAAATTACCAGGTGCCCGCTTTGATTTCCAAGTATATAATTCTCCCTGTCTAGCTTGTTTGGCATGTTTAGTAAGATAGGAAGTTGGATAATAATGAGGTGAGTTGTGGCGGTAACAAGGTGTTTAATAACTGAGAGTCCCCCTTAATTGGCAACTCAATGCTGCCTAATGTGTAAAACCACCTGACCAGCTCGGCAAATGCAGAATGTACAGCGAGGTGCTCCTGACGTTGAGGTAGGCTTTGCTGGACTTCTTGGCCAATTCTGCCACAAATCATGCCAGGGCTCTCATTGCTCAGGTTGTTATAAAATTCCGCCCACTTTGTTAGTGATTTCACTGCTGTTTGTGGGATCTTACTGTGTGCAACCAGAGGCTGGATTTCCGACATGACAACTGTGACTACACTTCAACAGTAATCGAATTGTTGAAGCACTTTGCGTCATTCTGAGGTCAGGAGTAGCACTGTGTAAACGGAAATTCTTCGTTCCTTTAACAAAAACTGAAAATGCAGGAAAATCGCAGCAGGCTAGGTAACATTGCTGGAGAAAGAATCTTTTCGGCCTATGATCTTTTCTCAGGACTAGAAAATGTAAGAGGTGTAACAGTTTTTGCAGAAGTACAGAGGGAAGGAATTAGGGGAGGGAAGAGTTGCAGGTAGGAATGAAAGGAAAGGGCTGTAACCAGATGAAAGGCAGGCGTGATAAAATGACAAAAGGAATGGAGGCACGAGGCAAAAAGAGATGGTAACGAGACATTGTTGAGAGAACATGTAAATGGGCATTGCAGAATTACCAATTGCAGAACTCCAAAAGCAGCAGTCTAGATATGATACATTAGTTAATTAGATAAAGAAACTATATACCCATGGCAATTGAGGATTATTCACTGATATCAGAGTATACTGATACCAGGCTGTTGACTTGGAATGTGTTGGTTACATTAAAGTTGTGAAGGCAGCAGCTTGTTCTCTAGCTAATGAATCATAACAGTTGACAGAGAGATCCGTGGTGCAGTGAACAAAGAAGAAAGAATCAAATTGGACCAATCCAGAAGGCCACTGCCCTAGGCTCAAAATGTACGCACACACCGTCAGGAGATGTGTTAATGCCAGATTCATCAGCCATGCTCACAAGGTAGCGCAGAACGTCACCCAAGCACAACACTATGCCATCCACGTTCTTAAGACCAACCACAACATCGTCATCAAACTAGCAGACAAAGGGGGAGCCATCGTCATACAGAATAGAACTGACTACTGCAAAGAAGCTTACCGACAACTGAACAACCAGGAACGCTACAGACAACTACCTGCTGATCCGACCAAAGAACACACCTGATCAAGACCATTGATCCAGACCTTCAGAAGTATCCTACACACTCTCATCTCATGTACTTCTCACATAGGAGACTTCTATTGCCTTCCAAAGATACACAAAGCCAACATACCTGGACATCCCATTGTATCAGGCAATGGGATCCTATGTGAGAACATCTCTGGCTATGTCGAGGGCATCTTGAAATCCATTGTACAAGGATGCCCCAGCTTCTGTCGTGACACTACAGATTTCTTACAGAAACCCAGCACACACACAGCAGTCGAACCAGGAACATTCCTCGTCACAATGGATGTTTCGGCACTCTGCATCAACATCCCCATGACAACGGCATAGTTGCAACAGCCTCAGTATTCAACACCAACAACTGCCAATTTCTGGATGCCATCCTACAACTCATTTACCTCATCCTCAACCATGTCTTCACCCTCGACAACCAGTTCTTTATCCAGACACCCGGAACAGCCATGAGGACCAAATTTGCACCCCAATATGCCAACATTTTCATGCGCAAGTTTGAGAAATAGTTCTTTGCTGTGCAGGATCCCCGACCAATGCTATACACCAGCTACATCGATGACATTTTCTTCCTTTGGACTCATGATGAGGAATTGCTGAAATGACTACATAGCAAGATCACCAAGTTTCATCCTACCATCAGACTTACTATGGACTACTGTACAGAATCAGTCTTGGACACATACATCTCCAAAAAGGATGGACACCTCAGTACCTCACTGTACCGCAAGCCTACAGATAGCATCACGATGCTACACTTCTCTAGTTTCCAGCCTAAGCATGTGAAAGAAACCATCCCTTACGGGCAAGTCCTGCACACACACAAGATCTGCTCAGACAAGGAGGAATGCGAAAGACACCTAAAGATGCTGAAAGACATTCTCATAAGAATGGGATACAATGCTCAATCACCAATCGCCAGTTCCAACGTGCCACAGTGAAAAGCCGCAACAACATCCTCAGAAGACAGATACAGGGTACAACTGATGGAGTACCCTTCATCATCCAGTACTTGCCCAGAGCTGAGAGACTACACCATGTTCTTCACAGCCTTCAACCTGCCATCGATGACAACGAGCATCTTGCCAAGATCATCCATATGCCTTCACTTCTCGCCTTCAAACAGCCGCCAAACTTTAAACAGATCATTGTTCGCAGCAAACTAACCAGCTTTCAGAACAACATCAACCACAACACTACATAACCCTGTCATAGCCACCTCTGCAAGACATGTCAGATCATCGACATGGACACTACCATCACACGTGGGAAAACCACCCACCACGTGCACAGCAGATACTCATGTGACTTGGCCAATATTGTCTATCTCATACACTGCAGGCAAGGATGCCCCAAGGCATGGTATATTGGCGAGACCATGCAGATGCTATGACGATGGATGAATGGGCACCACGCAACAATCGCCAGACAGGAATGTTCCCTCCCAGTTGGAGAACACTTCAGCAGTGAAGGGTAATCAGCCTCCGATATTCGGGTAAGCGTCCTCCGAGGCATCCTTTGAGATACACGACAACGCAGAATCACTGAGCACAGACTGATAGCCAAGTTCCGTATCCATGAAGAAGGCTCAACCATGATCTTGTGATCTCACCACACAGTGTGTCTCTGTAAAATCTTCCTTACTGTCCTGTTTTGACACCATCACCTTGATAAATTGTTATGATGTCCCTACCTTAATTAATTTGTACAATTTTTAATTACTTGTTAGTTTGGTTAAACCCTCAGCATGCGACTGTTGTACCTATCATGTTATTCCAGTAATTTGGTTTGTCTCCAGCTCCACCTTATTTTTAATTTTTTTGTAATTGTCTCTCTGCCTCAATTAATTGGATTATAGGTCATCCCTTCACTTGTTATTCAGCTGTTGACACTTTACTCAAACTATCGGAAACTTTTTTGATCACCTGCAGGGACTTATTCAACACTCCACTCACACCATTTGTATAAAAGAAAACAAAAGGACTACAGATGCTGTAATTCAGGAACAAAAACAGAAGTTGCTGGAAAAGTCCAGCAGGTCTGTCCAACTGTTCTTCTCTCTTTTTGAGCTCTATCCCCACCTATCGTTTGCTCCTTACCCCCTCCCCCCACCCTATTCTCTGCATATAAATTGACATTTTCCCAACTACCATCAGTTCTGAGGAAGGGTCACCGGACCCGAAACGTTAACTCTGATTTTTCTTCACAGATGCTGTCAAGCCTGCTGAGCTTTTCCAGCAACTTCTGTTTTTGTTCCACACCATTTGTATGATCTTTTGATCTGTCTGCCCTTGATCTTTCTGCCTATAAAGTCTGTGCCTGTGTGCCTCTCTCTCACTTTACCTGACGAAGAGGCTACGCTCCGAAACCTTGTGATTTCAAATAAACTTGTTGGACTATAACCTGTTGTCTCTGATTTCTGATCTAGTTGAGGTGTCAGTGAACTCTTCCGTGGATTTTCCTCTTCTTTTCCTGGCCAATCTTTTATCTCGAGAAGACAGATCTTGGCCTGATGAGGACCACAGCCTGCGAGGGCTGATATGGTCTGCCCTCTGGCCCTGAGAACTAATTGTTATGTCATATTTCTAGGGGCAGTTGATTTACTCTGTGTCAATCAATTACTTGAGCCCTTTTGGCTAATGGCCATGGGACAGCTACTCATGACTTTGATGGCCATTGTCTCCTTGCGCACCTTTATCTGAGGGTGAGTTCAGCATTCTTTCAAAGAACAAATACTACTTATTTTCCCAAACAATACGCTGATAATAGGGTACATTTGGCACCAGATAAATTGTTGATGCTGGTTCAGTGGAGCATGTTGACCTCAGTCCTTCTTGTAAATCTTCTCTATTGTTTCCATATGCTACAGCTTTGGAAAGTTAAGTGCTGCGATAAAAGCTGTTAGGTGAAATCTCATGCTACCCGGTATGTAGTAGTGAAATTCAGCCATTAAGGGACCCTAGTTCCAAGAAGTAGAGCAAAGAATATCCTGCAAAAAGGCAGGCTCACCTAAGCCATTCCTATAGAAGGAGTTTTATTTGAAAGAAGTGAATGGAGTCAAATGAGGGGTTGTTCAGTGTGGGATCAACTTTAAACAGACATAAGGAGATGGTGGTTGGAGACTGCTTGATCATTCATTCCAGGAAGAAGCTAATTAATCGCATGTCATCCTGTGGGAGGACAGAGGTGTAGAAGGATTGGACATCTTTTGTGAAAAGGAAATGTTAGGTCGTGGAAGAAGTTAAGATGTTGGAATGACATTGGAAGATTCATCGGTATAGGCAGGAAGAGACTGGACAAGGGGAAAATATGGCGAAAGGCAAGTTAGGAAGAATTCTGTTCTGTGGGCTAGAACCTGTTGAATGATGGGAGCACCAGAACATTCTGATTTGTGAATCTTGAGAAGGAGGGAGAAGCGGTCTGTTTGGGACTGAAGGCCCTGCAGGGGAAGATTTCCAGTGGTGTTGGTCAGTGACAGCCTTGGAAACTATAAAGGGACCATGACCCAAGGGAGGAAGAAGATGTCAGGGGTTTGGTGGGTTCAGCCTCCACAAGATAGAGATTGTTTACAAATAACAAACAGCATTACCTTACCAAGAGGTTTAGTCATGATGTTAGCCTTTGGCTCGTGTGAATTGAATGCCGAAAGTTTAGTGAGAGATAGGTTATAGTGAACAAGGAGCAGAGAAATTCAGACAGTCCAATCCTTTCTTTCTCCTCTATTTTTCTTTTTCTTTCTCTGTTTCTTTCCCAACATTTGTCACATCTGGCTTTCACTTTGCAATATGATTTGAAGCTGTACTAATATTGTTACCTTTGGCTATTGGGAGGTCTGTTTTCGTGGGATGTGACTGGGAAGGGCCAATTTATTTTAATGTACCCTGTGCGGTGTCCATGGTTTTCCAACAACTGGCTCCCCCAGTGAGCAAGCAGGTAATTATTTATGCTTTCAAACATTAATGCAGACTGGTGAATTGGACCACGTTTTCATTGCCTTAGATTGTAAATTCCTCTGGAACCATTTGGCTCCACCCACTTAATTTCCAGTTATTAAGGAGTCAGTGAAAATGTCTGATGAAGCTGTAAAGCATATTCCATCAATACACAGCATTCCCTAGACAGCTGCATTTCAGAGAGCCATCCACAGCATTCTGCAATGACAACATCAACCGCACATAACTCGTGTCATTTAAATGGCATCATTTTGATGAATGTTGCTGAGAACTCATAGGGTTTGACATCCTTCCAACTAAAGGCAAGCTGAACCACTCTCCAGTTCTAGCGTTTTATGGTTATTGATAGGTCACTTCAAGCTTAGACATAAGCCATTTGTAAATGTATTCCGGCACTATAATTGCTATGTGAGAGCATTTTGTATTTGCATGCACATTTTAAGACTATCCAGTAGGTTGGAGAAACAAAGTCTAGTGGGGAGATATGATGCAAAATTTGATAGTGTGTTTAGGTTGACGCTGAAACAACTCTTACCTAGCCCTTTCCCAAAGCACAGTACATCCATCCAGTGCATTCATCCAAAGTCGTCATTATCAATGCCCAGAAAATTTAATATTGTCTGACTATTTCATGCTAATGAGTGGTACTGTAGCTGTGCCTCATGATGTAATGGTGAAAGTGCTGGGTAATTGCTTATAAAAATTCCAAAGTTAAAAATGATGAGGCTCCCGAAAAGCACTTCAGGGAATTATGTGTTGGAATTTTCAGCCACTGTAAGATGGAGGAAGGTGAAAATTGCCTTTTAAATGCATTCAAAGCCCTGCTCATACTGAGAGCTGCTGCTGGATTATAATTTCAGCAATAGTATTCTTTAAGTCCACAAAATTGCTTTTACCCTTAAGGGTTTGGTGAAAACCTGAGGCACCTAGTTTAGAAAAAGATTTATTATCTCCCATTCTCTGCCAAAGTTGCTGGAGTTTAGTTCCACTAGTGTTGTTTGACCTCCAGAGCCCTTCGAGCATTACTCACGTGTAAGCTTTGACTCTTGGTGTTGGGATGCTACTTAACCTTTGGCATCAGCAATGTGCTTGACCCATAGTGTCATCAAGGTGTTTGGCTGTGGACAAGGGTTGCAGCACAGCTGAGTGCCTTCCTATTTTCACCGCATGTCCTTTCTTCCTGGCTAAGATTGCTTGATACTGAGTAAAAACTCTAGGAGTGATTTCTTTTCCTCTCCACTAGGCTATGGGTTTCTGTAGCCTCCTTATTTGTTTCCATTTAACTTTCCTGGATTGGCTCAGTTCTATAACGAGCAGTGCATTGGTACTCCTTGTAATTTCATTAAAGTTTTCCATTTTCAACTATACTGCGCTCCCAATATATTGGAAATTTCGTTGAAAAAAATTGTCATCAGAGTTCATTAATTTAGCCTGGATTCTGTTGGTCAAGAAAATTAATTAACTTATACTCAACAAATTTAATTGATTGTCAAAAAGCAAATGGAAATAGTGTGTTACCTCTCGTTGATATGTGATATACCTTTATATGATTAAGTCACATACCAGGGATAAACATGTCATGCTGCCAGAGGACTCAGTAAGATGGAAACTGAGACCTTTATACTGTTGGGCCACAAGCCCTAATATGGTGATGACGTTATGAGCATGTCCCTTAAAGGTATATCACAATGCTGCTACAAGACTTAACACAAAAATAAAGTAAGAAGCATTAGCTTTTTGTTTGTCAACTGCAATCTAAATTTAGTGTTTGCTATTTTGACTCATTTCAATTATTGAGACCTTGCTTTCACTTGCACAAATGAAACAACAGATCAATTAAAAATATGTTCAAAGTTTGGAGGCAAAATGAACATGCAATATAATGTTGCTGATATAATAATTGTACTTGATAAAGTGAGGTCACTGGAAGCACATGAAAGGGAGCCTGCTAAAGTGCAGGCTACCTTTAAATTGAGAGAATAAAAATCAGAATGTCGACAAAGTAAGGATTGTTTTTCTCACATGAAAATGAGAGTCATTAATAATGCACTCACTGGAGTCACAGTGGAGAATCACAGCTATAACACTGTCAGGAGGAGAATCATTTACTTGTGACAAATTATAATAAGAATAGTCGGATGGATGGCTTGGCATTCATCCAATTTCCAGCTGGGCTCGCATGTATATTTTTCTGCTCCCCATATTTTCCTGTTGCTGCAGAATGCTTTGATATCACGACTTCCTCTTAATTGTATCCAGTTCCTACCCTTACCTTATCCTTACTGAATCTTTTTGTTTTACCATTAGGTTTCTAAACATTGCCTACAAAGGTTGTTCGTTTAGTGAGATGGAATCTTAATCATTTTAATTTTTAAGGGATTTCTTTTCCCACGTTTGCTTTCAGTTTGATCAAATTGACTGGTCTTGGGCATAAACATCAAATTACCAACAAAAAAAAAACCTTTTTTTTACAATGTGACATGCCAAATCACTTTGTAATCATTGCTTCAGCTATTATTGGATGCATTTATTGCTACTTGTGGGTCCTTGATATGTGCACAGAGACTATTGTGAGTTGATTTTTTTAACATTCATAACACTATAGAAGTATTTAATTGGTTGGAAAGTACTTCAGGATCTTCTGGTGTTGTGAAAGGTGTGATATAGTTTCATGTCTTTCTTTAATTTGCTAATATTCTGATGAGATCAATAAATATACCACAGGGTTATGTGTTAATGAGAATTATGATACTTTTAAAACTATAATTTATGAGTGTTGCTGAGATGGTGCTTTAGATACAGCAACTTAGTAATTTTTAAAGGAAACAGGATGGGAACTTCCTGATCACATGGATGGAGTAGTGGAATGGGATTGACTGTTCTATAGAGATCCAATATGGACTATATGGATCAAATGGCCTTTTGAATCAATGCTCCAGGGAAGGCAAATAGCAAAAAACACTACAACACTTGCAGCAAGAGTGCTGAATGGCAATGTAAAATGGCAGTGTTGCCACCGCCATCAAATAACCAACTGAGATTCATTGTTTGTTACTCAAGTATGAGGAAGGGCCATTTGAGTCGGGTGTATAAAGTCCGTCCGTGCCCGTGAAACCAATGGTGTTGTGGGAGGTGATGGAGGGAGAGGGATGTGGTTTTAGATCCAGTCATACATTGGATCAGCAGCTAAAATCATGCTTATTACTTTCCTCAGGGATCAACAACTTGAATTTTAACTTGCTCTATAGAGCAGGTGATAAGCACGTCCACCCAATGACAGTGGGATCCTTCTTTGCACATGCACGGCAGGTCGCCATGACAACATTGCAACTGGACTGCAATTGATGGCTTGAGCTGACAGCTGCTGCACCTTTTCCAACAGGAATATGATAAGACCCAAACAGATGAGGACTTTACTTTCTTTCTGGGGCTTGGAAGAAATGGGGTACACTTCTGAATTGCACAAGGGAAACTTGGCCTATCCCTGTCAGTGACTCTTTCCTCCCCTACTTTCTGAATGAGACATTCTGCAAGATAAACCCCTAGAGTCAATCTGGTGCCTGAGGGAAGCCGTGGCTATTAATATTTCAGCTAACTGCTCATCCATTCTTGTTGGGAAGTCAGTGGTCTTATTCTTTGCTGGACACTTGATTACCTCCTTTATAATGAAAGGCGGTGGCATATTGATGAATAGAATCAAATCCCTACAGTGTGGAAGCAGGCCATTCAGCGCATTGAGTCCACGCTGACCCTCTGAAGAGCATCCCACCCAGAACAATATACTACCCTATAACCCTGCATTTCCCATGGCTAATCCACCAAGTCTGCACACTATCAGCAATTTAGCGTGGCCAATCCATCTAACCTGCACATCTTTGGACTGTGGGAGGAAAGCGGGGCACCCGGAGGAAACCCATACAGACACGGAAAGAATGTGCAAAGTCCACACAGACAGTTACCTGAGGCTGGAATCGAACCTGGGCCCCTCGTGGTGCTGTGAGGCAGCAGCGCTAACCACTGAGCCACTCTGCCACCCCAAATAATAATGTCACTGCACCAGTAACTCAGAATCTCAATCTAATTTTCTGCGAACATGAGTTTGAATCCCACCATGGTGGATGGTGAAATTGGATTTCAATAAAAAATATCTGGAATTATAAACTACCGGAATGTGTTGATTGTTATTAAAATTAAACAGTTTCACTGATGTCCTTTAAGGAAGGAACCCTGCCCTACTCACCTGGTCTGGTCTACATATTACTCAGAACTCACAGCAATGTGTTTGACTCTTAACTAACTGCCCTCTAAAATGGCCCAGAGAACAAATCAGTTGAAGGGCAACTAGTGATGGACAATAAATAGATGCCAGCCTTACCAGTGGTGACCACGTCACATGAAAGGAACCAAAAAGAATTTTAAAAATGAATTAAAATCATTGTTGAACTTGCATTCAGTGAGGAAGATAAAAGATGAACATAGCCTGACCCTATACGCATTTCCTCTCACTGATGAGGAACAGGCAAAGAAAGGCATTTGAACCAAATAGCTTCTAAATATTATTGCCTTTTTAAGAATGTCTGTCTCTTCTCACTGATGTGCTAAAACATGGAGCTAGGGAGAAGTGAAATTTGTTGTCAGGCGGAATTTCTTCAAGTAATAGTTAACACATTACATACCCAGGTAATGGAGAAAAAGGTTTGCAAAGTTCCTTTGGATGATTTTAAGGGGGGATTGTAGTTTTCTTTTAATTTCTGCCCAGATAAGGCAAGATGGACAATATGGCAACCTATAGTTAATGCTGAAAAATGTGATGATAATTGAATATGGCGCATGTCTTGAGTCCAAATTAGTGCACTTCTTTCAAAGTCAGAAGTGTGTATTGAAGTCCGTGCCAACTCACTGCACTGCAGCACTGAAACAGTGCTACGTTGTTGAATTTGCCATCTTTTTTGGTATATTAGAGTGAGACCTCCATCTACTCTCTCTACGGATCTCATGGCCTGAGTCACAAGTGTAGTATAAATTATCAGTGTCTTTCCTTCAACCAACACCATCAACAATCCAGATTATTTGGTCATTCATCTCATTGTTGCTTTTAGGAGCTAGCTGTGATGCATCTCACCCACCGACAGGTGCCAACTTGGCCATGCATGGGCACAGTTCTAGAGGCAGGCAGCCTGCATATGCTCTCCCCCAGTTTGTCCATAGTTTGAAGAGACCAGGAAATGGGAGAAAAGGGGCATGTTAACATTAAAACAGATTTAACTAACATTAGGACATTAAAAAAAGCATATTTTTAAGAAGTGCGAAGGAAGGAAAAGTCATTTTCAAGAGTCAGGAAGATTTTGCTCTCCCTGCCATTTTCAAGAAAATGGCATTGGTAATTTAATTCAATGGAGAAAATAATGCCTGCAACTTTCTCCTCTGCATTACTAACGACTCCAGTTTCCAGCTCCAGTGTGTCTCTATAATTGTGCACATTGGGAAGGATTTCTTCCAGAGCACTAGGTGCAGTGTAATTGTAAACTTGCTCTTTAGAAACTTGCTAATGATTTCCTTGTGTATAGTGCAAAGAGGTCACCTCCCCATAGTGTTTCTTTCTTGATGTGCGGTTAAATAATTGAACAAAATAACTCTGATCCTTCTCCATATGAAGCAAAATAAAAATTGAGATACAAATTATTTTGAAGGTGGCTTTTATGCAATTGTACAGGAGATTTTATAATAAATGGAATGACATACATTTCATGTGCAGCTTTTGATAGTTTCGAAGTATTTGATTTGGAATTTTAGCTTGCTTTCAAAATTGTTAATTATGCGATATAATTGAATATTTTCATCAAATACTCTTGAGTGATCAGCAATATATTGCAATGGCTTGTATTTATTTCACGCCTTTAACATAATAAAACACTCCAAAGAGGGGATAATCTTCCATTAAAATTGCTTCTGAATGTGCTCCGGCTCTATATGTACCTGCTCGTACATCCCGAGAATGCACAGATTTTGCCATGTAGATTATAAAGTACGAAATACATTATTTGTGAAAAAAGAGGGCATCTATCAACATGCTGAAAGGCGTTCAAGTATATAAGTATATATGGAAAGCAGAATACAATGCCCTTGGGTGACTATGCTGAGAGATTGCAATATGCTTGGCTAATAGGAGACTAACCTTTTAAAAAATATTCTCTCCTGGAAAAATGATACACTTATAAAATTCCTCATTGATTTCTTTGCTCTTGGATTTGTAAGATATATTGGCCCCTCCTCAATCCACGCTATATGATGCATGTTGCTATGTGCACATGAGGACAATAGGAAAGCTTCTCTTTCCTCCCACTCTTTGTTTGACCATAATAGATTAATTTTTAAATGGATGTACTTACCAATTCAATTCATTTTAACTGTTTACACACTGTGAGTATAAAACCCACACTATGAGACATTTCCTTGAATACATTTTAAAAGAAACACAAATAGTACGTATTGTATGTGATCCCATCTAAGTAAAATAATAAAGCAAAGCTTCAGCTTTTAGAGACGCAAACTCAAGGTGCACACACACAGATTACAAAGAGGAAAAATTGATGAAATAATTTAAGCTCCCATAAATTTAAAGGGCTATATGAATCTTGAAGGTTGGCGATATGTCTTGAGGCAGCTGACACATGGTGGATTCTTTACTCTTTCCTTGTAGCGAGTGCATGGTTCGTCATACAGCAGGCAGGGCTCATGTCTTGGAAATTTGTTGGAGATTTGAAATAATTGCACACAGGCCAATATCCAGTCACCAAGTGACCCTTTATTTATACGTGCACAACACACTGATTGTGGCCAGCAAGCTCGGAGTCAGTCCCCAAAACGAGGAGACTGTCTGAATCCCCTGTTTATATCTGTCAGCCGGGGCTCCCTGATTGGGGCTGTTAACCTGGACCAATCAGGGAACTCATAGTGAATGAGATACACCTTGTCCAATCACGACAAGAGTGAAAGAGACAGAGAGAGAAAAGGGAGCCACTCAGAGTCTTACTTCTGAAACATCCAATTTGCTTGGCCTTATGGCTTGCAGAAACAGTTAGCTGGCTTGTCACATGATCCTCTATCTCTCCAACGACCCAATGACTCAAATGTGGTCATGGTCTATGGATTCTAATTGCCTGGCTTACATAAGTGGATTACATCTGGGCACATCCCTTTCCTTGCCACAGTTCCATTGTCCACGTGATTACAAACAAAAGCAGAAGTTGCTGGAAAAGCTCAGCAGGTCTGGCAGCATCTGTGAAGGAAAAAAATCAGAGTTAATGTTTCGGGTCCGGTGACCCTTCCACAGAACTGGTCACCGGACCTGAAATGCTAACTCTGATTTTTTCTTCACAGCTGCTGCCAGGCCTGCTGAGCTTTTCCAACAACTTCTGCTTTTGTTCCTGATTTACAGCATCTGCAGTTCTTTTGGTTTCCATGTGATTACATCTAATGATTTGTCCCCACGGAGTTTGGATATCTTGGTGATTACTGGGATGCTTTGCCAATGCGTAGGAGATTGTTCCCATTCATTCTCCTTCAAGCTAATTGTTCCTGGTGAGGTTTTCCAGATGGGCCATCTACATTTCAATTGCTTTGGAATGTAGAAGGTACACTGATACAAATGTTCAACTATTTTTGAGACTGGAATTTCAAGCCATTGCAATATGGATACAGTTCTTTTAAAAACTTAATTCAGGGCTGGCAGCCAGTAATTTCAAAAAATAATTTTCATACAAAGCATGGCTTCATCAAAATATATTGTGAGAGCAAGTATTATTAAAAAAAACAGTTTAGAATATAGAGATAGGTATTTGGAATTTTGTGGAATTTCATAGCCAACTGGTTATGTTGTGGGCAATTATGAAACCAAAGGTAATGCAAATTGATGTGTGATACTACACAAGCTGCTGATAAACTGAATACTTTTCTTCACATTATCTCTTGAATGACTAAACATACCTGACACTGCTGGCTGAGGGGAGGAAGATGGGAGATTAGGATAGGGGTGTGGAAATTGGTTGTTGTGGAGTGGGGAGGCCTGGGGGAGATTGGGAGCTGTCAGCTTGGAAGGTGAAGGGCAGTGGTGTCTGCTCATGGGAGGCAGTTACAGTGAATCCAGCAGGTGACTAGAATTTCAATAACTTACTCATCCAACCTTCCACACCTTCCTTCAGCAGCCAAGTTCCTTGATGCCCAGAAAACCTGGCCAAGAGGAGTTAAATTTTGAAATTATGGATCAAAATAATCCTGAAGCTTGCTTCATTATAATACTTAAATTGTCAAACAGCTTCCTGAGAGCGGATAATGGCACATCTCCCTGTTCCAGCTCAGCTAAAACTGGAAGTGGGCAGATTGACATCAGAATTCAGATTTCTAACACTTTAAACTCCAAACCATCTTTTAGGATTGAATTTCCTCAATAACTATCACCAAATGACGAGCTAACAGCTCAACGTTTCAAAAAAGGACCACAAGTTTGAAGGCATTTTTAATATAAAGTTATCCATTTCACTACAGGATGCTCCCACTTGAACTTTAACCATTAAATGAAGTCAAAAAGGCATTCAGTAAATTGAAAACATATTCTCAAAGTTGCATAAGGTATTGAAAACCAAATAATTATTTTAGTTGCTCTGGCAATGGCCAGAAACATCAAATGCTGCAAGACAGCCTTGTGACTAAAATATGTGAGTCGTATGGCGATGGGCATTTTGCTTTCCTCTGCACAAAATGTACCATTTCTTAAAAAGGATATGAGAGTTTGATTGACAGTCCTAATATGAACCGAGTTACTAGGAACTTAAGGATTAGGAACAGGAATAGACAATTCAGCCTACTCTGCCATCTAATACAATCATGGCTCATTGCATCACAGTCTCAGCTCCACTTTCCTGCTAACTCTCCATAACCCTTTAAGATGTTAATAATTAAAAATCCGTCTATCTCCTCTTTAATTTTTCTTCAGTATCGCGACATCCACCACACTCTGGGGGGTGGGGGTTAGTGAATTCCACAGACTTGCCACACTGTGAGAAAAGTAATTCTGCTTAGTCTCTGTTTTAAATCTGCCAATCCTTATCCTAAAACTATGACCTCTCGCTCTAGATTGTCCCACAAGGTGAAATATCCATCTAGTTTGTCAATCTCCTTTAACATCGTATGTACCTCAATTAGATCTTCTCACATTCTTCTGAACTCGAGCAAGTATAGGTCTAACCTGCTTAATCTCTCCTTATAAGACAATACTTTAATTGTTTATGGGTCATTTATATGATAGTTCCAATTAATTCACTGATTTTCCCCATTTGCAGTAAAATGACAATGGTAAATGAGGTTCATGGCATCAAGGCTACCATGACCTGGGACAAATTTTTGCATGCAATCTTCAGCTTTTCACCTTCTTAATGATGCAAGTGAGATGCTTTTCTCAGGGAATTGTGTGGCCAGCGAGATGGCAAGGGTGCCCTTGATGAGACTTTCCAGGGTCACACCTCTGATGCTACATTTAAAGCCTGGCTACACCACACCTCAAGCCAGGAGTGACATCTCACACTGCGGTGCTTGACCCTGAACCTGCCCAAGAGGAAAGCAAGCTGTCACTGCCTCCCTGCTTCCAGCACAGAGTTCTTGTGGATGGGATAGAAGAGAGGAGGGCAGTCCTTCTTCTTGCCGATTGCCCAAGGAGACAGCACCAGCAGACTTATCCAGCCTGGACTAAAATTGCAGTGTGGATCTGTGCTATAACTTGTAGTGGAAAGGGATGCTCAGCATTGTGATAAAATGGTTAATGATCTTCTGTACTTTGTAAGGGTAACATCTTCTCTCTGCTACCTGATACTTAAAAGACCAACGCTTATTCTATCTTTGCCACAACACATACACCCTTCTAAGGCTGATGAACTGTGACCCTCAGTACTGCATGTCCACTCAAAGGCTCTCATTGACCTCATCCTCACAAACTACTAGCCTTTCCTCCCTTTTTTTGCTTCCTATTCACTCACTGGGTCACCTCACCACCTGTCCTGTTCACGCATGCACACTAATTAGACTTGCATCCTCTTCAATCTATCCCTTTATCTCACTCTAGGAAAAACTGGCCTGGCCCAGAACTGATCCTTTTACAGCGCCTGTTGGTAATCCATGGACTGCTCGTGTTTAATTTGCATGACTGACCATGTCCAACCCCCTGTAGTGATTGGACAGTCCTTTGACTGAATGTGGTGGTATTTGAAGATTGATTGTAGCCTCCCTTCACCCCACTAAGGAATCTTCTCCTCTGACTTTCATACATCAACACTTGCATACAGTGTGTTTGGCATGTACACAGCTGGCAAGTTGCAACTCTCGTATTAATATATCACAGTGCCATACCATGTTGATCATGGTTGATCATTGAACTCAATAACCTAATCCTGCCCTCCCCTTTATCCCTCAATCCCTATAGCCACAGGTGCTTTACCTACCTTCTTCTTGAAAACACAAAATGTTTTGGCCTTAACCATTTTCTGTGGTAGTGAATTCCACAGGCTCACCACAATAAAGAAATTCCTCCTCCTCTCAGTGCCAAAAGGTTTACCCTTTATCCTTAAACCATGGCCCTTGGTCTGGACTCCCCAGCCATCAGGAACATTCTTCCTTAATCTAACTTATCTATTCTTGTTAGAATTTTAAAGGTTTCTGTGAGATTCCCCCCTCATTGTTCTAAATGCTAGTGAATACAATTCTAACTGACACAATTTCTTTTCATACGTCAGTCCTGCCAACCCAGGAATCAATTTGATAACCCTTTGCAGCTCTCTCTCTGTAGCAAGAACGTCCTTCCTCAGATAAGGAGACCAAAACTGCACACAATATTCATGGTGTGGCTTTACCAATGCCCTGTACAGCTGCAGCAAAACATCCTTGCTCCTGTACTCGAATCCTCTCACTATGAAGGCCAACACGCAGCTTGTTGTCTTTTCTGCCTGCTGCACCTGCACACTTACTTTCAGCGACTGGTACACAGCTCTCATTGAACATACTCCTCTCTCAATTTACAGCCATTCAAATAATAATCTATCTTCCTATTTTTGCTACCGAAGTGTATAACCTCATATTTATTCACATTATATTGCACCTACCATGCATTTGCCCATTTACAGTTCTGAGGAAGGGTCACTGGACCCGAAACGTTAACTCTGTTTTCTCCTTGACAGATGCTGCCAGACCGGCTGAGCTTTTCCAGCAACTTTGTTTTTGTGCACATTTACTCAGCCTGTTCAAATTATGCTGCAACAGCTCTGCAGCCTCCTCACTGCTCACCCCTCCACCCAGCTTTGTGTCAAATGCAAATCTGGAGATGGTACATTTAGTTCCCTTATTTAAATCATTAACATATGTCATGAATAACTGGGTCCTCATACCGATCCCTGCGATAACCCACCAGTAAAGATCCATTTATCTTTATTCTTTGTTTCCTGTCTGCCAACCAGTTTTCTATCCATCTCAGTTCATTTACAGTTAATCTCACATGCTTTAATTTTACACAATAATCTCTTACATGGGACTTTGCCGAAAGCCTTCTGAAAATCTGAATATACCACATCCACTAGCTATCCGTGATCATCTCTAACAGTTACATTCTCAAAACATTCAGTAGATTTGTCAAGCATGATTTCCCTTTTGTAAATCAATGCTGACTGTGTCTGATTTTACCACTGTTTTCAAAGTGCTCTGCTGTAAAGTCCTTGATAATGGACTCTAACATTTTTCTCATGATTTATATCAGACTCATTGGTCTATAATTCCATGTGTTTTTATCTCTCTACATTCCTTTTTAAATTGTTGGCTACATTAGTTACCTTCCAATCAGTACAAACTGTTCTAGAGTCTGAAGAATCTTGGAAGATGACCACCAATGCATCCATTATTTCTAGGGCCCCTTCCCTAAGTGCTCTGGGGGGATGGAGATTATCAGGCTCTGGGGATTTATTAGCCTTCAACCCCATCAATTTCTCCAACACCACTTCTCTACTCATTCAGATTTGCTTCAGTTTCTCAATCTCACTAAGCCCTGTGTTCACCATCATGTCTGGTATGTTATTCATATCCTTCTTTCTGAAGACAGGAGATTTTTGTTCAGCCATTTCTTTCCTCTCCATTATAAATTTCCCTTTTCTGACTGTTAGGGACCAATATTAGTTTTGACCAACCTTTTTCTTTTGACGGATCTACAGGAACTTTTACAGTCAGTTCTCATCTTCCCTCACAAGCTTATTTTCGTACTCAATTTTCCCCTTCTTAATCAATTACTTAGTCCTTCTTTGCTGTCTTATAAACTGTTCCCAATCCTCAGGTATATTGCATTTTTTGCCAATTTGAATGCTTTATTTTTGCATCTACTACTACCTCTAACTTCCCTTGTAAACCATGTGTTTGCACTCTTGTGCCAGACAGGAATAAATAATTTATGTCGTTCAATCATTCGTTTGTTGAATGTTTGCCATTGCATACCCACTGTCATTCATTTCAGTAACATTTCCAAATCCATAATAGCCAACTCATACCTCATACCATCGTAGTTTCCCTTATTAAAATTCAGGACCCTCGTCTCAGAATAGCTACTTCACTCTCCATCTTGGTGCAGAATTCTATTGTATCATGATCACTCATCCCCAAGAGCTCTGTCACAACTACATTACCAACTATTCCTTTCTCATGAGGTTGTTGACTTGCTTGCCGAACTGGCTTGTTTTCATTCAGACGTTTTGTCACCATGCTAGGTAACATCATCAATGAGACCTCCACTGAAACGATGTTGTTCTGCTCTGCTTGGAATTTATACTGTCTGGTCTGTTATGGTGAGTAGTGTCATTTCTGGTTTTGTTCAGTATGGTTTTGTATATGGGGTCCAATTCTATATGTTTGTTGATTGCATTACGGGTGGACAATCATGCCTCTAGGAATTCCCGTGCGTGTCTATGTTTGGCTTGGGCGACTATAGTTGCATTGTCCCAGTTAAACTGATGGCCTTCACTGTCCGAGTGTAGTGATAGTAAGGAAAGTTTGTTGTGTTGTTTTGCTGCGAGCTGATGTTCATGTATTCTGATGGTTAGTTTCCTTCCTGTCTGTCTGATGTAATGTTTGTGGCAGCCGTTAATTAAAGATCCCATTTGCACAACATGCAGAACCAACGTGGTTTACAAAATACCATGCAACGACTGCCACAAACATGACATCGGACAGACAGGAAGGAAACTAGCCATCAGAATACATGAACATCAACTAGCAGCAAAATGGCAGGATGAACTCTCCTTAATATTGGTACACTCAGACAATGAAGGCCATCAGTTTAACTGGGACAAGGTAACTATAGTAGCCCAAGCCAAACATAGACACGCACGGGAATTCCTAGAGGCATGGTTTTCAACCCATAATGCAATCAACAAACGTATAGAATTGGATCCCATATACAAACATATACAGAACAAAACTGGAAATGACACACTCACCGTAACAGACCAAGCAGTATAAATTCCAAGTGGAGTAGAACAACATCACTTCATTGGAGTCTCCACTGATGATGTCACCGAGCATGGTGACGAAATGTCCAAACGAAAACAAGCCAGCTCAGCGAGCAAATCAACAACCTCACCTACACCTGAGCTACAGATCTTTGCTAAAACTTTAAATTCCTTTCTCATTGCGTAATAACCACTCAATGATGGCTTGTTATCTAATTGATTGCTCAATGTATTGGTCCAGAATACCATCCTGTATACACTCCAGATATTCTTCCTCTGTGGTATTTTGACTAGTTTGATTCTCCCAATCTATATTGCAGATAAAAGTTACCCCACCCCCGACCACCAAAACATCATCTCCCAGACCATCTGCTATCTCATCACCTCAGGTGACCTCCCACCCACGGCATCCAACCTCATCATTCCCCAATCCCGCACCGCCTGTTTCTATATACTTCCCAAAATCCACAAACCTGACTGCCCTGGTCGACCCATTGTCTCCGCCTGCTCCTGCCCCACTGAACTTATCTCTACTTATCTCAACTCTATTTTCTCCCCCTTGGTCCAGGAACTCCCCACCTACATCCGTGACACCACCCACGCCCTCCACATCCTCCAAAACTTCCGATTCCTTGGTCCCCAACACCTCATCTTTACCATGGAAGTCCAGTCCCTATATACTTGCATTCCCCATGCTGATGGCCGAAAGGCCCTCTGCTTCTTACTGTCCCGCAGGCCCGACCAGTCCACCTCCACTGACACCCTCATCGGCCGAGCTGAACTCGTCCTCACCCTCAACAAATTCTCCTTCAATTCTTCCCACTTCCTATAGACAAAGGGGGTGACCATGGGTACCCACATGGGCCCAAGCTATGCCTGCCTCTTTGTAGGTTACGTGGAACAGTCCCTCTTCCGGAGCTACACTGGCCCTATCCCCCACCTCTTCTTCCGTTACATCGATGACTGTATCGGCGCCGCCTCGTGCTCCCACGGGGAGCTCGAACAGTTCATCCACTTTACTAACACCTTCCACCCCAACCTTAAGTTCACCTGGACCATCTCTAATACCTCTCTCTCCTTTCTGGACCTCTCTGTTTCCATCCCTGGCAACCACCTGGAAACTGATATCCATTTCAAGCCCACCGACTCCCACAGCTACCTAGAATACACCTCTTCTCACCCACCTTCCTGCAAGAATGCCATCCCCTATTCCCAATTCCTTCACCTCTGCCGCATCTGCTCCCAAGATGAGACATTCCACTCCTGGATATCCCAGGTGTCCTAGTTTTTCAAGGACCGCAACTTCCCCTCCACAGTGGTCGAAAACACCCTCGACCGCATCTCTCGCGTTTCCCACAACTCATCCCTCACACTCCCTCCCCACAATAACAACAAAAACAGAATCCCCCTCATCCTCACTTACCACCCCACCAACCTCCGGATCCAACGCATCATCCTCCGACACTTCCGCCATCTGCAATCCGACCCCATTACCAAGGACTGTTTTCCCTCCCCACCCTTATCTGCCTTCCGGAGGGACTGCTATCTCCGTGACTCCCTCATCAGCTCCACACTCCCCACTAGCCCCTTCACCCCCAGCACTTTTCCCTGCAACCGCAGGAAGTGCTACACCTGCCCCTACACCTCCCCCCTCACCCCCATCCCAGGCCCCAAGAAAACCTTCCACATTAAACAAATGTTCACCTGCACATCTGCTAATGTGGTACATTGTATCCGCTGTGGCCTCTTCTACATCGGGGAAACCAAGCGGAGGCTTGGAGACTGCTTTGTGAAACACCTACGCTTGGTTCGTGACAAACGACTGCATCTCCCAGTCGTGAACAACTTCAACTCCCCCTCCCACTCCTTGGACGACATGTCCATCCTGGGCCTCCTGCAGTCCCACAACGATGCCACCTGAATGTTGCAGGAACAGCACCTCATATTTCACTTGGGAACCCTGCAGCCCAATGGTATCAATGTGGACTTCACAAGCTTCAAAATCTCCCCTCCCCTGACCTCACCCCCAAACCAGCCCAGCTGGTCTCCACCTCCCTGACCTGTCCATCTTTTCTCCCACCTATCCGCTCTTCCCATCTCAACCCCCATCCCCACCTCCTACCTATCAGCCTCATCCTTGCCTCCTTGACCTGTCCGTCTTCCCTTGACTGACCGACCCCCATCCTAACTCCCCACCTACACTCACCTTTACTGGCTCCATCCCTGCCTCCTTGACCTGTCCGTCTCCTCTCCACCTATCTGCTCCTTTATCCATCTTCCATCCGCCTCCCCCTCTCTCCCTATTTATTTCAGAATCCCCTTCCCCTCTCCCATTTCTGAAGAAGGGTCCAGACCCGAAACATCAGCTTTCTTGCTCCCCTGATGCTGCTTGGCCTGCTGTGTTCATCCAGCTCTACACCTTGTTATCTCAGATTCTCCAGCATCGGCAGTTCCTACTGCCTCCATATTACAAATTTTCCTTTACTGAATGCATTTATGATTTCATGTTTAATACCATTCCTAACCCCTCTTCTTCAGTTTGGTGGTCTATATAACATCCCCATTATTATTATTTTGGCCCTTGGTGTTTCTCAATTTTACTTACACTGATTCAACAGAGTCCGATCTAATAACTTTCCTCAATATTGTGTTTATATCCTGTTTACCCACCAATGCAACTCCACTGCATTTTCCTTTATGTCTGTCTTTCCTAAATATTGAATACTTCTGGATGTTCCCATCCCTGGTCACCCTGCAGCCATGTTTCCATAATCCCAACTATATCATACACATTTAATCAATTTGTGTGATTTATTCATCCACTTTATTTCAGTTGCTCCACGCATTCAGGCACAAAGCCTTAAGGCTTGTCTTTTTAAAATTCCTTGTCCCATTCCTGCTACTTTTTAACAAGGCCTTGTTTGATTCTGGTCTTTGATTCCTCTGCCTATGACTTCTCTTATATCCCTTTCTGTCTTTTGTTCTTGTCCTTGATTCCTCTTCTATTGACTCCTTTTTAGGTTCTCGTTCCCCTGTTGATTTAAGTTAAACCCTCCCTAATCACTGTAGCAAATTCTCCCTTACACATTATTCCCAGTCCTGTCCAGGTGTAATCCATCCAGTTTGTACTGGTCCTACCTCCCCCAGACCTGATCCCAATGCCTGAGGAATCTGAAACCCTCCCACTCACGCCATCTATTTAGCCATGTGTTCATCCAATATATCCTGCTATTTCTACTTTGAATAGCATATGGCACTGGTAGTAATTTTGAGATCACTACCCTTTGAGGTCCTATTTTTCAGCTTGCTTCCTAACTCCCTATATTCTGCTCTTAGGACCTCATCACTTTTTTTTTAACCTCTGTCATTTGTCCATCCCTGTCTGACTGAAACATTTACTCGTCAGAACTCCACACCATCAGAGATGCCTGCCTCTACCTCTGCCCCTGCACTAAACAGCAAAGAAAATTGCAAAATCTGATAAAGCAAATATGATTCATTCAAAGACACGCAGTCTATAACTCAATGCGAAGAATCCAAGCTGGGAGCCATAAGATGCATGGCAACACAAAAGAACGATGCATGAGATGCGTGACTGTCTTGCTAGCAAAGTGACTTGGGAGCAGAATGCAAGTCTCTAAGTGTCCATCAGCTCCAAAGTCAAGTATTGAAGGGAAGACACAGGGCCTGATTTGGTTGAGGGCTGGCATTATGATGTGCTGTGGCTGGTGGTTTGCCGATACTGAGTTGCATGGATGATGGATCGAGCAAGTAGGTGACCATGGACCAGGCAGGCACCTTGTCCAGCAGAAGCAATGGCTTGTTCAAAGGGGCATGCATTCATCCATCTGAAGCTGCTAGGTACCTATTCTTGCTGTTTACTTTGATTTCACTTCCTGCTTGCTGTAACATACTGATTTCAAATTCCTGTGCATGCCGGGGATTTGGGCCGCCTTGTTTTCAGCAGTGGAGAGGAGAATTGAAGTGAGATGTAAAAAGGATGAGTTGCTACTGAGATGTAAGTACATGAAGCTAAAGTAGTCACCAGTCAATGGTGAGATTCTGAAGTCGCCTTTTAATGCTTGAAATGAAGATGGAGAAAATGTTTCTTTGCCTGGAAATCTGAATTTTTTTCATTCTATTTTGCCCCCATATTCACCATTACTCTTGCCAAAACAAGGAGGGGAATACTCCACCTGATGTCTCCAGTTGGAAATTAAGTCTGAGTATCACATTGTTCCATGTGCTGATCAGATCAGATACTTTATTATGGTTCTTTTATTTTTCTGGCCATGTCATACATCGATGCTTGAGCAAGCACATGCAAATAGTGTGTTAACGATTCAAAAATTGCAAAATACTGCACATCTGAAATAAAAACTAAACTGCTAGAAATACTAGACAACAAGGTGCAGAGCTGGATGAACACAGCAGGCCAAGCAGCATCAGAGGAGCAAAAAGGCTGATGTTTCGGGCCTAGACCCTTCATCAGAAATGGGGGAGGGGAAGGGGGTTCTGAAATAAATAGGGAGAGAGGGCTCGAACAGTTCATCCACTTCACCAACACTTTCCACCCCGACCTTAAGTTCACCTGGACCATCTCTAATACCTCTCTCTCCTTCCTGGACCTCTCTGTCTCCATCTCGGGCAACCACCTAGAAACCGATATCCATTTCAAGCCCATCAACTCCCACAGCTACCTAGAATACACCTCCTCCCACCCGCCTTCCTGCAAAAATGCCATCCCCTATTCCCAATTCCTTCGCCTCCGCCGCATCTGCTCCCAGGATGAGGCATTCCACTCCTGCACATCTCAGATGTCCTCGTTTTTCAAGGACCGCAACTTCCCCCTCTCAGTGGTTGAGAACGCCCTCAACCATGTCTCCCACATTTCCCACAACTCATCCCTCACATCCCGTCCCCTCAATAACAACCAAAAAAGAATCCCCCTCGTCCTCATGTATCACCCCACCAACCTCCGGATCCAACGCATAATCCTCCGACACTTCCGCCATCTGCAATCTGACCGCACCACCAAAGACATCTTTCCCTCCCCACCCTTATCTGCTTTCTGGAGGGACTGCTCCCTCTGTGACTCCCTTGTCCGCTCCGCACTCCCCTCCAGCCCCACCACACCCGGCACTTTTCCCTGCAACCGCAGGAAGTGCTACACCTGCCCCCATACCTCCTCCCTCACCCCCATCCCAGGCCCCAAGAAGACTTTCCACATCAAGCAGAAGTTCACCTGCACATCTGCCAATGTGGTATACTGCATCCGCTGTACCCATTGTGGCCTCCTCTGCATTGGGGAAACCAAGCGGAGGCTTGGGGACCGCTTTGCAGAACACCTACGCTCGGTTCGCAGTAAACAACTGCACCTTCCAGTCGCGAACCATTTCAACTCCCCCTCCCATTCCTCAGATGACATGTCCATCCTGGGCCTCCTGCAGTGCCACAACGATGCCACCCGAAGGTTGCAGGAACAGCAACTCATATTCCGCTTGGGAACCCTGCAGCCCAATGGCAACAATGTGGATTTCACAAGCTTCAAAATCTCACCTCCCCCCACCGCATCCCAAAACCAGCCCAGCTCATCCCCGCCTCCCTAACCTGTTCTTCCTCCCACCTATCCCCTCCTCCCACCTCAAGCCGCATCCCCATCTCCTACCTACTAACCTCATCCCGCCCCCTTGACCTGTCCGTCCTCCCTGGACTGACCTATCCCCTCCCTAACTCCCCACCTACACTCACCTTTACTGGCTCCATCCTCGCCTCTTCGACCTGTCTGTTTCCTCTCCACCTATCTTCTCCTCTATCCATCTTCTATTCGCCTCCCCCCTCTCCCTATTTATTTCAGAACCCCCTTCCCCTGCCCCATTTCTGAAGAAGGGTCTAGGCCCGAAACGTCAGCCTTTCTGCTCCTCTGATGCTGCTTGGCCTGCTGTGTTCATCCAGCTCTACACCTTGTTGTCTCGGATTCTCCAGCATCTGCAGTTCCTACCATCTCTGCTAGAAATACTAAGTGGGTCTGGCAGTATCCATAGAGAACACAACAGAATTCAACTTGAAATGTTAACTGTTTCACTCTCCACTGATGCTGACAGGTTGCTGAGTACTTTCAGTGCTATTTTTATTTATGGTAACAATTCAAGCCTGTTTTTGCCTGCTTTTGTTCTATTTTGCATGCATACAGGAAGTTTTCTTCAGTTTAAAATTGTACTGTATCATTTTAACTTGCTGTTTACTTTGATTTCATTTCCTGCCTGCTGTAACATACTGATTTCAAATTCCTGGAGAAAGTGAGCCACCTCAGTTATGTCGACAGAGATTCACAATGGCCACTTCCATTGTTTCAGTGAGTAATCACAACTTCCTTCAGTGCTTGTACACTCTATGATACTTAGAAGAACACAGACGAGACATAGAAATGTAGCAAATTTACTGCACAGAAGGAGACCGTTTAGTCAATTGACTCTATGTTAGCCAAAAATGGCATGGCATGGAGACATTCCCTACCATCAACCTTTAACTTGGTAAGAACAGCCTATATGAATCAAATAGGGATGTGTTATAACAACAGCACAAAATTTCCAATATAGTTGTTCAAACTCAAAACTAAAATGAACGTAAGGAAATTTACGCTTGAATGTGTTCAATTCTGATTTATGTGTTCCTGGCATCTTCTACTGAGATGTAAAATCTCCCCAATTTCACGGGTGCAAATCTTCTGATTTGGCAACTAACCATCTATTACCCACACCCAATGCATTTTCTGATGTAAATCTTATCATCCTCTCCATTTATATACTTTTACTTCCTTCTCTTCCTGTTTCTGATTTACTTAGGGTACAGCTTTATTTTTAAAACACTACTGTAGTTTCCTTTCTCAGAGTTCTTTTTGAAGTTTTAAGAAAATAGAAAATAGAAAGCTGTCATGCGAATGAAGCTTCCTCCACTGAATATTTGACTCTTCAGTAAGAAAGGGTCAAACATCTGCGAGTTGTAGCTTGCCCGTTATTTATAGCCGATGTTTGAGAATGAATGTCTGCAAGCTTTTTAACTGAAGGAATACAGTCTAACCTTATAATTTCCAAAGCAGCTCACCTTCAAACATTCACTTGCATCCAGCATCCTGAATAGCAATGACGAGTTGAAACTTTGTCAGGATTTCTCCTACCTAACGTATGAGACTTTAAGACCGATTGTTATGCCCCTCTTACTGCTTTGGTAGAGATCGGCTAAATGAACTCAGGCCAGTGAATAAACCTGGAATTTCCCACAGTGAACATGGTTCAATGCTCATTAAATAAAGGCTCTGGGTCATCAGGAGACCTTTAAAACTATTTATAAATAAATAGATAGAAAGAAGCAAAGTTAATGTTTCAGGTAAATGACTTTTGATGCCTGATAAGTCTTTCCAGCATTTTTATTTAACTTCAGATTTCAAGCATCCAAACAGAGTTGCTTTTGTAAATATAATAGGTTGATTTTGTATTATACGTGTATTCTGTGACAATACTCATTGATATTCTCTTAATTTAATTTAACAACTCATGCAAGTGAAGAGTTTGCAATTTGCTCTGTTCAGACTTCAAGTGTGACCTGTGCAGGTAAATCCTTTCAGGAAAGGACTTGATTTCCCCCTTGGATACATTTGTAAACAAAGATCTTGCTCTATGGTTAAAAGAGCTCACAGTAAGTGGTGATGTTACATAAGGAAATGTGGCAGCCAATTTGCATGCAGAAAGGTTCCATACAACAAGCTAAAGCACTATTGATTAATTGTGTTCATGTCGTCCAAGACATCAAATTAACTCCCTGATGTTTGAATAGTGCCATGAGATCATTTATGTCCACCTGAGGGCAGAAGGAGCCTTGGTTTAATGTCTGATCTTAGAGAGAGCCCTTTAACAGTGCAAAGTTCCCTTAGTACTGCATTCAAATATTGACCTAGTCATTCATATGGTGACTGTTTTCTTAAAAAAAAACACACTCTATTCCTTCTCAGAGTGTGGGTGTCTCTGCAAATCCAGCATTCATTGTCCACCCCTCACCACCATTCAGAACGTGGAGGTGCTTTGTGTTGGACTGGGGTGGACAAAGTCAGAGGTCACACAACACCAGGTTATAGTCTATAATTTTTTCTGAAGAAGGGTCTAGGCCCAAAACATCAGCTTTCCTGCTCCTCTGATGCTGCTTGTCCTGCTGTGTTCATCCAGCTCTACACCTTGTTATACCAGGTTATAGTCGAACAGGTTTATATGAAAACACAAGCTTTCGAAGCGCTGCTCCCTTGTCGGGTATAGTAACTTCACCTGATGAAGGAGCAGTGCTCAGAAAGCTTGTGATTTCAAATAAACCTGTTGGACTACAAGCTGGTGTCATGTGACCTCTGACTTTACCTTTCAGAAATTAGTGGTGAGCCAAATTCTTTAACTGCTGCTGTTAGTGTGGTGTAAGTCTCTTTTAGTGCTGTTAGAGGTGGAGTCCCAGAATTTTGACTCAGTGACGACGAATAAACCACACAACATATTTGCAAATCAGGATTATGTATTATTTCACTGGAAACTTGCAGACAATGGTGTTCTTGTGCACCTTCAGTCCATTTCCTTCCTGTTGATAGAGTTTGTGGATTTGGAAAACATAGTCAAAAAGCTTTGGCAAGTTGCTGCAGTGCATAATATCATTAGACATAGGGGCTGAGGTATGCCATTCAGCCCATTATGTCTGCTTTGCCATTCAATAAGAATATAACTGATCTGATGATGCCCACTCCACTTACCTGCCTTTTCACCATAACCCTTGATTCCCTTAGTGATTAACAATCTATCTCAGCCTTCAATCTACTCAATGACGCAATCTCAGCAGCCTTCTATGTTAACAAATTTCACAGATCCACTACCCTATTAAATGGCTGACCCCTTACTCTGAGACTATGCCCTCTGGTCCTAAACTCATACAGGAAACAACCTCTCCACACTCACCCTGCTAATGTGCCCCCCATGCCTCCAAAAAATCTTTGGTTCATTAAGGTCTCTTCTTATTCTTCTAAACTCAATGAGTACAAGGCCAGCCTTTTCAACCTCTTCTCAGAAGAAAATCCCTCCACACCCAGAATCATAGAGTCCTCACAATGTGGAAGCAGGTGCTTCAGCCCATCGAGTCCACACCAACCCTCCAAAGAACATTCCATCCAGACCTAAGCCCCTGCCCTATCCCTGCATTTCCCATGGCCAATCCAGTTAACCTGCACATTTTTGGACTTGAGAGGAACTGGAGCACCCGGAGGAATCGCATGCGGACACGGGGAGAATGTGCCAACTCCACACAGACAGTGGCTCGCGGCTGGAATTGGACCCAGGTCCTTGCTGCTTTGAGGCAGCAGCGCTAACCACTGAGCCACCATTCCACCCATCTAGGATTCAGGATTCTAGGTATCAACCATGTGAACCTTCTCTAGACTGCCACCAATGTCAGTATATCTTTCCTTAGATAAGGGGATCAATACTATTTAAAGCATTCCAGGTTTGGTCTGACTAGTGTCTTGTAACATGTTAGCAAACCTTCCTACTTTTATATTCCATTCCCATTGAAATGAAAGTAAATTTTCCATTTGCGTTCTCTATTAGCCAATGAACCTAAATGTTATATTTTTAGTGATTCATGCACAAGCCCTTTCAAACCCTTTTCTGCTACAGTTTTCTTCAGTCTTTCCCAATTCGAATAATATTCATCTGTTCTTTTCTTCTTGCTTAGTGCATGTTGTAAAGGGAACACACTGCTGTGACTGCCGCTGGTGGTGGAGGAAGAGAATGGTTATCAGGTGGACAGTCTGCCGATGGAATGAATAACCTTCTTTTCGATGGTGCTGTGTGTTGTTCAAGACAGTGTCTTCAAAGTGGTAGAAATTCTTGGGGAGATGGGAGTTGAAACACTGAGCACAGAACACCGATCTTCTGACTTCTGACTAACAGGGGAGGTGAAGGCCTAGTGGTATTATCACTGGGCTGTTAATCCAAATACCCAGATAATGTTCTGGGGAATGTGGGTTTGAATCCTGCCATGGCAGATAGTGGAATTTGAATTCAATAAATATCTGGAATTAAGAATCTAATGATAACCGTGAATCCATTGTCAATTGTTGGAAAAACCAATCTGGTTCACTAATGTCCTTTAGGGAAGGAAACTGCCCTCCTTATCTGGTCTGTCCTACATATGACTCCAGACCCACTGCAATGTGGTTGACTCTTAACTGCCTGATGGGCAATAAATGCTGCCTAGCCAGCGATTCCCTCATCCCATGAATGAATAAAGAAAAAAGAACTTACCTTTGCAGTCACAGTCTTTATGTGGCTGGCCCTATTAATGCCAGGGTGTCATTTTTGGAGAATTCCACAATCACAATGCTATTTCCTTCACAATGTCTAACTTCAGAGTCATGCCAGGTAGGACTCCAAGCAAGAAGATTTTTTTGCTTTCTAATTCCCAATAACTTCAATTTTGTTTGGTGTCCTGGACACCACATTTGGTCAAATGTTACCTTGAGGTTGACAACAGCTATTTTTACCTTACTTCAGTCTTCAACTCTTTTGTCCATGTTTGAATCAATGCTGTAATGAAATCTGGAATTGAAAGGTCCTGGTGGAACCCAAACAAAACATAAGTCATCAGATTATTGATCATTAAGTGGCTGAATGAATTTGTTGGCTTGACTGTAGCTGTGTTGGAACAGTTTAGCTCAAATTGCAGTTCATTCTGGAGCATAAGTAGTTTGCATCACTTATATCCTATTGTGACAGATGAATCAAATTGGCTCACAATTGTCATTTAAAATGCTGTGAACCTCAGAAGGAGGCTGAGATAGATCATCTGTGTGGACATGGTCAATGAGGAACTAGGGCTACCAGTACTGATAGTGCAGTCAGAAGAGGTAATCACAAAATACCTGTCTCTTTGTTTACTTTCCACCCTCCCCAAACTCCTCAGTTGCTATTTGTACAGATGGTGGCAGCATCAGGATGGCAAGCTTGTGCAGGAAGCAGTGGGCCATCAGGAGTCTTGATACACACTCTACTGATTAGAAGGTTGCTGTGGAGTGGTCCAGGCAGCAGAGGCATTGTAAAAGCACCACAATAGTCGCCTCCATTCCACTTTGTGGGGCTGTATGGCTTTTACTATATTCATATTGCCCTCATGCTTGCGAGTTGTGTATTGGAGACTTTGTTAGCCAATACCCAGTCTCTGACTTGTCATGGTGGCCCAATGTTTTATGGTGGACTGCCTCAGAATGAAGGCCATATGAAGGGTGCCAGGGGCCAGGTGTTGGTGTGCATCTAGCACTGTATATGGTGACAATCCAGATGAATGTTGAGGGAGCAGAATCTGTTTTGACTTTAGGTCAACATGATAGAGGGGATCTAATATCTCTTAAATCACTGCAGTGGTCTAGGTAAACTGTAATACAACCTTTCTTTACAAGCTATCATTTGTAGCCATTGATCGACACCAGCTCTGTCTGTCTCCATTAGACCTCCAACTGTCTTAGTCATGTCATGTAACATCACCATTACATCACGATGCCACAGGGTCCATTATTCCCCAGCTTTTGATAGGAGTACATCCCAGAGTTAACATGAAATGCCTATAAAAGATATAATAAGACCTGCAGATGCTGGAGTCAGAGATAATACAGTACGGAGCTGGAGGAATACAGCAGGTCAGGCAGCATCAGAGGAACAGGAAAGTTGATGTTTCGGGTCAGGACACTTCATCAAAAATTAGGGTGGGGCTGTTGGTCTTGGGGGGTGAGGGAGAGAGCTCAGATCTAAATAGAGAGGGGAGAGGTGGGTGTGGAAGGTCGGTGGGATGGTGATAGATGAATGCAGGTAGGCAAGTGCAGGTAGGCAGTGGTGGGGATTGGTCAGTGAGGTGGGAGGAGCGGATAGATGGGAAGGAAGACAGACAGGTTGTGTCAGGTCAAGGAGGTGGGGATGAGAGGGAGGGTTGGTCATGGGATGAGGCGCCTTAGGAAGATTTTGAAACTGGTAAAGTCCACATTGAGACTCCCAAGGCTCCCAAGGTGGAATATGAGGTGCTGCTCCTCCAGTTTCCGGGTGACACCATTGTGACACTGGAGGAGCCCCAGGATGGACATGTCATCCAGGCAGTGGGAGGGGGAGTTGAAATCATTTACAACTGGAAGGTGTTGTCATTTGTCGCAAACAGAGCGCAGGTGCTCTACAAAGTGGTCTCCAAGCCTCCGCTTGGTCTCACCAATGTAGAGGAGCCACATTGGGAGCAGTAGACCACATTAGTGGATATGCAGGTGAACCTCAGTGTAATGTGGAAGGTTTGTTTAGGGCCTTGAATGGAGGTGAGTGGGGAGGTGGAGGAGCAGGTGTAGCATTTCCTGCGGTTGTAGGGAAAGGTGCCGGGGGTGGTGGGACTAGTGGGGAATGTGGAGCGGATGAAGAAGTCGTGGAGAGAGCAATCCCTTCCCCCAACAAGAATAAAGACAGAATCCCCCTTGTCCTCACGTATTATCCCACCAACCTCCAGATTCAACGAATCATTCTCCGCCACTTATGCCACCTACAATCTGACCCCACAACCAAAGATATATTTCCCTCCCCACCTCTATCTACCTTTCGTAGGGACTGCTCTCTCTGTGGCTCCCTTGTCCCTCCACACTGCCCACTCGCCCCACCACCCCGGTACCTTTCCCTGCAACTGCAGGAAGTGCTACACCTGCCCCTACACCTCCCCGTCACCACCATTCAAGGCACGAAACAAACCTTTCATATCAGAGAAGGGTTCACCTGCACATCCGCTAATGTGGTCCACTGTATCCCCTGCTCCCGATGTGACCTCTTCTACATCAGTGAGACAAAGCGGAGGCTCAGAGACTGCTTTGTAGAGCACCTGCACTCTGTTCATGACAAACGACATCACCTTCCAGTCACGAACAATTTCAACTCCCCCTCCCACTCCCTGGGTAACATATCCATCCTCCAGTGTCACAATGACGCCACCCGGAAACTGGAGGAGCAGCACCTCATATTCTGCTTCGGGAGCCTACAACCCGATGGCCTAAATGTGGATTTTACCAGTTTCAAAATCTCCACACCCCCGACCTCATCCCATGATCAAATCTCCCTCTCATCCCCACCTCCTTGACCTGACACAACCTGTCCATCTTCTCTCCCACCGATCCGCTCCTCCCACATCACTGGCCAATCCCCACCATTCCCTACCTGCACTCACCTATCACCATCCCACCTACCTTCCGCAGCCCCACCCCTCATGTTCCTATTTATTTATGAGCTCCCTTCCCTACCCCCCCATTTCTGAGGAAGGGTCCTGACCTGAAACATCAACTTTCCTGCTCCTCTGATGCTGCCTGGCCTGCTGTGTTCCTCCAGCTCCATACTGTGTTATCTTAGATGCCTATAAAGTATACATTGTAGGAGACCACATGCTGTTACTTTTTCAACGATGGACTGAAAATGAGAAAACTAGACACTGCTTTAAGCAAGGATATAAGAAACATGTTTGCAGCTTACAAAACAAGAAGAGCTAATCAATGTATGTGTGACAATATTACTTCTGGGAACACAATGCCTAGACAAAGTGGCACCACCTGTATATGTGCTCAGGGCCATTCTGCCTAGAGTAAGTCTTTTGATTGGGTTTTCAATTGGAACCAGTTCTCATGGGTTCTGGAGAGCTCAACATAGCTACAACTCTCCAATTGGTCAGGTTGTAGCTTAACGTAAACCCTCTAAAGAGAATGTAAACAGAAGAAGATGGAAGCCCTTGAATCTTGCAACACCAACACTGTCCATCTCTCTATTTCCTTCCTCTGGAAAAATTGTCTTCTCCAGCTGTCCATTGATAAAGGAGGTAGAATTACATTCATAGTTCAAAAAAAGAATGATGCCTAAACCCACAAGAACAGAAAGACCACAAGTCCAACCAAGCAACCAGTAAACTAAACATCACTGTGCAGATGACATCAAGGCATCATAAATAAAAGGAAAAGATTGTGGAATCAATTCATTTAGTTTTGTGGTTTTGGATTGGTGATACTGAACTGTGTTCCTCTGACTTCCTTTTCCCTCCACTCATAAACTTTGTATTTCATTATGTGTGTGCCTGTGTGAATTTTAAAAGGGGGAATAATGAAATGACTTGAATTAGACATCCTGTTTGCTTATTGTTCTTGTTGAAGTCAAAAATAGTGATTTTACTAGTTTGCTTTCATCCTGGGTTGCAGCTGGTCAGAGGAAAATTGGGATTTTCAGTAATTTCAATGAACATCAACATTTGTTGCAACTCTGGGAAAAGAGGGGCTGGAATTCCAATACATTACCCCAGTGGGTCATGACAGTATGTAATCATCTGCTTCCCCTGCCTGTTTCTCCCTGGTTAAAGAATGCAATCCATTTAGTGCTCTTGAAACATGGAGCCTCAATTACCTCTTTAACACAGCAATGATTGCTAAGTGGGGCAAGTTGCAATATGAGCAGCTCCCACTCGAAAAGAGCCAGATGTCTCCCAGTTCACAGTTTTAAGCACCTTCATAGGATTAGATATATTGCCCTAACCCTGCTCTGAGCCTGCAGTCGTGGCTGCTGAGGTGACAGATTTCAGAGAGGATGTCACAACCTTTCTCGATGAGCTTTAAGTGCAACAGGTTCAATTGGAACTCCCTGGATAAATATGGCCTCTTACTGAGAGGCTTTCACCCCCTCCTCCTTCCTCTTTCAGTACCTTGTCCTAACATGTGTCGCCTCTGTTCTCATTTTTCCTGCCATACTACAGGTCAAGGGGGATGTACATCACTGCACCTTTGTTTGGGAGAAAGTGGCTTATGACAGATCTTTGAAATTAAGGGAAAGTTTCCTAGCAAGGGTCACACACTAGCTGTGGATGGCAGCGATTTTAAAGAATTCTAGAAACCACTCAAATTCTAAATTGCAGCAATATCCAGTGACAAATCAATTAACATCTAACCTGGAGGTAGTCCTTTGGTAGTTCAGAAACTGAGTACTTCCAAACAAAAAGACATTTTGTCGAAGTTTTTCAATTGGCATTCAATAAGACAATTTGCAAGCGTACCAATTCAAGGAGAAAACTGATGTTTATTTGCATGAAAAGAGAGTGCTGATTGATTGACAAGTGGATTTTGATTGGTAGAAGCATTGTCATGGAGAATGCACCTATTAATGATGAGGCGACAGTAACCTCAATGTAGTGGATGGTCCTTTTAAATAGCGCTGGTGAGAGTGGAGTCATGCATGATGACTATATATTGAGACTTGAATGTTTTGAGAGGGCAGTAAATGGAGCGTTGAACTCCAAAATGGCAGCATTGCTTTCAAATCGCTGTTACACAATGACTGACGTCACAAGCTGCCTACGCTGCGTACTTCAGGCAGTGTTATGAGTATGTAAATGGTTCACTAAAATGCTGCTGGTGCAGTTCGCACCAGAAGGCTGTTCATGCACTGAGGACACCATTTTGCAGCCAAAATGAAACTCCTAGCACTGAACAACCAATCACTTTGGAGTCAAATGTTGCAGCCAGGCAATCATCACATGGTCAATATTCATATGTTTCCATGCATACACTTCATTGTGCAACAAGGGTTAAATAGTATGACCATTATTGTAAAACATACAAGACTATTATGAATGGCCCCATTATTATAAAATACTGTCTACATTCAAGCATGACAGTTCAAAAATATGCAGATAGTAAATTATAAAGAGCAGTTAGAAAAGATTTAGCATTGCAACTGGCTGCCAGACCTCCCAAATAGGACCTCAACTGGAACCTTCCCAGCAAAAGACAACAGATAAGAATCAACTCATTAAGGCAGAATTTTGCTGGAGTGATTCCATGAACATACACATTTTTGCTTTCATTTTCAAACAGATTTAATTATTAATTCACCCCAAATCTTGTTCTGGTGCCAAACATTTTTTTCTTTTACTATCAATAATTTGTCTACTTTAAGCACAAGGGCCAAGGCCAGTTTAAAATGCCCAACAGAATCCTGGCTCTAAATATTGAAGTATGCTTTTTTGATTCAATGTGTAATTACAGGTAATTAAATAATCAATTCATGAGAGAGTGAGAGAAGATAATCTGTTTAACTGCTTTGTTTATCAACATCAGGTCAAACAATGGCAAATGATAAAAGTTGAGAAGTTGTTTGGGATAAATTTGCACTATCGTTTGGAATCGTGATCTTCCTTAATGCTTTCTCAGTTAAATCACATTTGAATTGGAGTGTGTAGGTTCAAGCCCAATCCTGAATTTGAGCTGATTGTCCAGTTCAGTCTGGAGTGCATATAGTCTCCTTAAAATGAAACACCAAATCAAGGCTATCTTCTCCTTTTCTGCCATTCAACAACAACAACTTGTATTTGTACAGCATATTCATGGCATAGCATGAATCAGAAAGGTATCGTAAGAGGCTGGCACATTTGGATGCCAGTATTTGTGGATGTAGTGTGCATGTGCCTGATGCTCATGGAGAATCCCCTGAGATGTTGGTGCCAGTGTCCAATACTGAGATCCATCAGAGCCAGCAAAGAGCTAAATCAGGCAGCATCAAGCAGGAGGGTCCCGACCCGAAACTTCAACTTTCCTGCTCTTCTGATGCTGCCTGGCCTGCTGTGTTCATCCAGCTCCACACTGTGTTACCTCAGACTCCAGCATCGGCAGTTCTTACTATCTCTGAAAGAGCTGAATCAGCCAGGTACCCATTCTAGGGTTTTTCTTGATGTCTTGAATGAGTTTCAAAAGATAGAAAGCCAGGTTCTTAATGAAGTGAGTATCGACTTTAAAAAGAACATGTAAAAGACAATAATCTGCTTAATCAGCAACTCATTACTGCTAGTGAGAAACTTGCTGCGCTGCTTGTCAAAAGCATCAAAGATGGAGCAGGATACTCCTGCCATTAGATGGGTCTTGCCAATCATCCTGACTAAGTCTGCAACCACCCTTACCATAGCCTACATTGCTTCAATCCCAATGAGAATCTGTGCAGTTTTACTGGATATAAGGAAATCAATGGCGAGAATATGGTTGAGTGACTGTAGAAATGAGGCGAATGGAGGAGCAAAGATGAGCCAGTTGGAAATTGAGAATGCATATTCAGGTGAACATAAGAGCAGGGCTCTCCTGGAATTGAAATGAAAGTTTATCCCTTAACATAGATGAAACTCTGCTCTGGGATCAAGCTGCACACAGAACGTCAGCAACATTTGTTTATTTAAATGCAGTCATTTAACTACAACTGAGGTGTAAACAAAGTTTGGGGTTCCCTGAGATGTAATAAGATGTCATATCAATGCTGGTTTTTATTTTTTGTGTTTCAATCTGTCAAGAACCAAGCTAGTGACATAATGGTTAAGATGCTTATTTTATATTATTGTCTTTAAGATTGGGGTTCTATGATGCAACACTATAGCTGTCACTTTCACTGTTAATTTTCCCTTCCTCCTTGGAACTGTCACCTAAATTGAACAGTTTATTGAACCTGGAAATCGAGTTTAGTCTCTTCAAAACTGGAAGCACTTTTATATTGTGTATTGAGTTTAGACAACTGCTTGTGAAGGTAATCACAAAGAAATGAAGATACTATGTTCATACCAAGTGTCCTGTATCTGCTTTTTAATTAATGCCATTCATAGGTATGTGTGCGCTTTGGTGGGGAAAGGTGCAGAATAAAAACATAAATTCCAGAATTGAGAATGTACTTAGTTTTCTGTAGAACATAGAACATAGAACAGTACAGCACAGTACGGGCCCTTCGGCCCATGATGTTGTGCTGACCTATTTTCCTGCTAAGATCAAACTACCCTGCATACCCTACATTTTACTATCCTCTATGTGCCTATCCAAGAGTTGCTTAAAAGTCTCTAAAGTATCTGACTCCACGACCACTGCTGGCAGCGCATTCCACACACCCACCACTCTCTGTGTAAAAAACCTACCTCTGACATCTACCTTCCTCCAATCACCTTAAAATTATGCCCCCTTGTAATAGTCATTTCCACTCTGGGAAAAAGTCTCTGACTGTGGCTTGTCTCATGTTGTATTTAAAAACTGGTAGTCTAATGGACTGTGCATATCCAACTCTTGATCTAGTCATGGAGACTAGATTTGTATCTGATTATTTGGTCATTTTACAATGGTTATGTTTCCAGGTTAGGTGGTGTTGGCTGTACTGCACATTGGCTAACATGCCAATGAGATTGATCCTGAAGATTGAGCAGAGGCTCCTACCAACTCATCAGCTACAACTCAGATTTGCATTTTTATTTACAAGATACAAGCCCAGGAGGCTATACAGTAATAGTCTGAGGTTATACTAATGCCCAGCCATATCTGGTGTATGTAATCAATCTGACATATTGTAGGTTTTTATTTCTGGTTGGAAATTTACATTCAGCAGGATAAACTAAACTTCCACGTACAAAAACAAAACACAGGATCTTGACCTTAAATATAACATTAAGACTGGAAGTTTTCTTCTAAATGTAACTCCTTGAATATTTTCTCTCACACTTCTACTGCATTAGATACAGAGTCAAAGCAGATGTAAATCTTTCTGAAAGTCTGTGGGTATAAAACACATGGATACTACTTCTTTTAAAAAAACAATTCATGAAGTAAATACATTTACTTTGATATTTTCTCATTCCTCCTCCTTTCCTGGAATGTGATGGTCCCTACCATGGTTGGCTCTACGTTGTCAGTAACCCATCAGAACCTTCCTCCTGTCTGCATGTTTCACACCTATGCCAAAGTTGAATTTTTGACCATGTATTTGACCATGCAGATAGACATGACAGGAACGGTTTGCACTCAGTTCCATCGTCTTTTTGCCCAACATTCATTCATTGTCCCTTCCAATATATATTGGATATGTGAATTCTTGCCAATTTTATTTCCCCCACCTTATCCATCCCAGTTAGGATTAGCTAAGACACCATGGGCTGCATTTCACAACAGCCCACCTGTTTTCAGCAGTCGGCAGGGTAGAGAATGATGAATATTAATGTACAGTCTGCCTCTGTCCTGCTCACCTTGACCTGCTCCTCAGAACATGGGGCAGGGCTTGGCTAGATTTCCCACGAGGTAATCCAGCCTGAGGTCTGATTAGGCCCTTAGCTGCCCAAGAAACTGGCAATAAAAAAGTAGTATCTTTGAAAGGAAAGGAAGGACAGGGTGCGCACGTCAACTGTTAAGAGTGCCTTGTGCTGAAAAGATATCCCCTCTTCACTTCTAACTGTCTGCCTTCCAAAAGCCTTCCCAGCATAAGTCCCTTCTTTCTGGGGAAGGGTCACCGGACCCGCAACGTTAACTCGGTTTCTTCCTTCTCAGATGCTGCCAGACCTGCTGGGCTTTTCCAGCAACTTTGTTTTTGTCCCTTCTTTCTGGACTATCCACTCCCTTTCTGCTCTAAAAGCCAGAAGTTGCCTCATGACAGTCACCATCACTAATCTTCCTTGCAGTCCCATCAATGCCCAGCACTGAGTTCTGGAGCTGCTGGGATTGTTAGAGCTGCTGGCTAATCGGATTCACTGGCATATCTACAGGATGGGATGTCCTTTCACTGGAGTGCTGAGGTTTGACCCTGAGCTTATAACCTGCCTCCCACGCTGTGAAATCCCCAGCCCCATGTGTTAGGAGCTGCATTGCTCCTGCTCTGTGTGACTTAGACCACATCCCATAACATAATTCCCAATGGCGTCATCACAGGATGACTGTCATTGTTTTTAAATACATGGACAGCCTGATTTTTGCATTGTTTTTGAATCAATATAATTTTCTAGTTTACTTTTGTTCTCATATTTAGCATATTCCATGTCATCCTTCCTATCAACCTCTTACTAAGCTCTTCCTAATCACTGGACTATGACATTCCAGGCACCAAAGGGGCATGCAACCATGTCATACCCCCATATCATTTTTTTCCCATTGATGGCAGCACTGGCATGTCACAAACATATTTGACTTTACGAGGCTCCATTTCCAGTTCAGGAATTCAGCCAATCATATTAAAGATCATACTGTGCTTGCATCATCGATTTGTTCATCACACTGTCAAAGTTTTATCTCTATTCAAAGTAGTTATTGATGTAATTATCAAAGATCACAATGGAGATTGGTTTCTCACAATCGTAAACAATGTCATAGAAACTTTACTGAACCTTTTTTTCTAAACTGTTTGCAGCATTTTCAAGGCTTACATAACATATAAACCTGTTACAGTAGACCTTAGGGAGGACATGGTTTGTGGTTGGAATTCTAAGTACATTCTCAGTCTTGCAGAATACATTATTAATGCAATACCTGAGAAACATTGAGCAACACATTCTGTTTATATTTGTGGAGGGAGCATGAAGACACTTGCTGTTTTTTATTGTCCCCACGTGCTGCAGTACACTGCATTCCATAGTGCAGAAATATCATTTGATGTAAATTTATTTCAGAAAAATTTGAATTAAATCAAATTATCAAACATTGCGCATTAATCTGCTTTGTAATTTGTTTTATATATTAAAATGAGAACTGAATGATTCTTTAAGATTTATTGTATAATGGAAGACCAATGGTTTGTTGTGTCTGATTTTTAACATGGCCTTCTAGCTGGCTCTTCCCAGATTCAAGTCACTAAACTCAATAGTAAGAACTTACTTTTCAATGTTTCAAAGTCAATGGCAATGGGAGAAGCGGTAGGAAGAGGTGGAGTTTGGGATGATGCTTGTTGACTGAAAGGTAGGATGAACATAAGACCGTTAATATTCTGAGCAATTACTTTCTCCAAGTATTCATGAGGGAAGACATTAAGCAAAAAAAAAACACATTTGCTTACTTCTGTGCAATGAAATAGAGGTCTCAAAGGTTTCAAAATGGAAAGCAAACCTCTCTGGAAATAAACAGATCACTAAATGGGACAATAGGGAAAAATTTAGATACTGACTCCACAATTGGTGTGATACCAGTTTTCAATACACAACATGCAGAGACAAGTAAAGGTCCAAAGTCTTTCTTGAATTCCATGTGGAACAATCAAAAAGAAAATGTTGGCGATTATCTATGCAACAGAAGGAACAGCTACCATTTGAATTCAGAAGACAGAAGGTTCTTTCTGACTATCTTTACATTTCCTATTGGGAAATTATCTTCCAAATGCAATTTTGTTTATGAAGGCATTTTGGATACTATTACAAGAAAACCTGTTAGTTTCAGGTCAAGGTAGTGGGTATTGCTGTTACATTTTGGAAAGGATAAGGATTGGGAACTTTGAAAAATGTTTTCAAGGAGGTAAGCCAATGTGGGGCAAGTCCAGTCTGAGGTCTTCCAGGGATTAGTACTGAGAGAACTACTGTTTCCCATTTATATCAATCTCTTGGATTCAGAAATTCAATGTATATTGATGCAATTTCGATGATACAAGTTAAGAAACAGATTGATTCTGATGGCTCCATTCAAAAAAATACAAGACAAGCTGAACAAAATATTGGAAAGCCTGACTGAACAATTATAGTAAAGTACAATACTACAACAAAATAGACAACAGGAGAAGAAAAGATAACAGTACACTTTTTGAATGGTTTTGAATGATTTTACTCAGAGAATAGTAAGGGCGTGGAATGCCCTGCCTGCAAAAGTAGTAGACTCGCCAACTGTAAGGGCATTTAAATGGTCATTGGATAAACATATGGATGATAATGGAATAGTTTAGGTTAGATGGGCTTCAGATTGGTTTCACAGGTCGGCGCAACATCGAGGGCCGAAGGGCCTGTACTGCGCTGTAATGTTCTATGTTCTATGTTCTAGTTCTCCACGTTGCATTCAAAGTGACCCCAAGGATTTTGGTAAACATAATGCTCATCATGTCCAGAGAATACAAAGGCGAGAGAACTTTGAATTATACAACCCCAAATTGGTTCAGTACAACCTCTGTTGTGCTTTGTTAAGACCTGCTATTGGTGCACTTCTGGTACTAGAGCCAGACCATGAGCCGTGAGGTCAATCCCTAATAACTGAAATCTAAATTATGAGGAAACTGGAAAAACGAATGCTTTACAACCTTGAAGGTGCTGCCTAAAGTGTAACTTGTGGAGGGTACGTTAGAGTATGCGACATTGAAAAAGTAATTCTAATAGCTATGAAAGTGGGAGAAGGAAAGATATCTTCAAACTATTGAATGTTACATTTCGAACTGATATACTTAGTGATTAATGTATTGAATTGACACTTCAGCACAGGACAAGTTCCTAGGCTTATTTGCAAAGCAATTTATTTTCATAGATAGATGAGTTATGATGAACAAAATAGACTTTCTGCAATATTCCTTTTATGATGTTGGGAAACAAGGTGGCTGCTCCCATTGATAACTTTGTGGGCAGTCATCGAGTGGAATGACTGAAGACTGGCCATACCTATTTATCATTTAAGCTAACCTATGGCATGTGGCATGGGAGTAAGAGGAATAGAAAATCAAGCATTTGTGAATTAACTATTTTGGAATGAAAACATATTGGTGGTTTATAGACATAATTATGCTAAATGAGGTAGGTACCTGAATTATCACCATTTTAAATCTTTCTCTGAATTTGACTAACAGGACAACTACCACCATTCATTAATAAACAATTAAAACCAGTATTAAAGGCAACTGGTGAAAATAAAAGCACCCATTAGCAACGTGCAAACTCAAAACATTTTAAGTTCAGAGAAGATTTACAAGGATGTTGCCAGGTCTGGAAAGTTTGAGTTTTAATGAGAGGCTGGATAGGTTGAGACTTCTTTCACTGGATTGTAGGAAGTTTAAGGGGTGACCTTATAGAATTCTATAAAATCATAAGGTTAATAGTAAAGGTCTTTTCTATAGGGTAGTAAGGTGAAAGGAAAAATATTTGAAAGAGACCTGAGGGGGCAACTTTTTCACACAGAGGGTGATTCATATATGGAATGAACTTCCAGAGGAAGTGGTAGATGCAGGTAAAGTTGCAACACTTAAAACATAATTGGAGAGGTACATGTATAGGAAATGTTTAGCGGGGATATAGACCAAACACAGGCAAGCGGGACTAGTTTAGTTTGGGAAACTTGGTCAGCATGAATGACTTGGACCGAAGGATCTGTTCCCATGCTGTATGACTCTATGACTCTATTGATAATGTTGACTTTGAGTCTGCCTAGACTTACTTTGAGTTCAAACAGCATTGCATTTCTCATGGAACTTCACCTGATCAGGGCAAAGTAGAGCAATACTCACTGGAGCCCAGTGCTCATCTGTTTTCAGTGATACTTCATGACTGGAAAAATGTGCAATTTCAGTTAAGTAATTGAAGATTCATTTCAATGGCATACAATTTGTGTCAATGATTTCCATTTTAAAAAAAAATACTGTATTTGGCACCGCTTCCACCTTTTTTCGGTAGAATTACTTGGCTTTAATTCACAGGAAATACCTTGGAGATTTCAGTTAATGAGTATGCTAGAAATAAATATTTTCTTAAGCTCAATGTATATGAGCACATCATAGTAATTTCTCATATTCCTCAGCGTCCTTAATGTCGAGGACTCCCTGATGGCTTGGATGGTATGTCTGCCAATTAAATATGTTCAATGCGTCATTTGTACTGAGCTGGCCAACCTCAGCCAAAATGTAATAGATCCACTGTAATTGTCCTCAGTCCTCCTGGGTTAAAGGGCAAACAAAATTCAGTCTGCGTTCCCAATTGCTATCCTGTGATTCTTCTGTTGGAAACAACATGTGGGTGGCCAGGTTCAGTTGTGCTATCATCATGTACGTACACCTTGTTAAATCTCACAGTGTGGGCTTAGACAAGAAAAAAACGATAACTTCTGATGAGGTAGTGAAGGGCCCTAGTGTGACTCATGAAAAATGCATACAAAATATTCTCACTAGTATTTCTTTTGTGGCTGAGGCGGATGCAACTTTTATGTTTGTGTATCTAAAAGCAAATATAATTAAAACAAGAACATTGGAAAAGATGGAACTTCAGGAGATTCTGCGCCATTGTTCACAAAATCACAGCAAGTAAAGAAGGGTATTTGTCACAAATCTTGATTCGCTTATCTGGAAAATTTGCTGCAGTGCTCCCCTTTAGCATCATACTGTTTCTTAACTTATTTTAGCTTTTCAGTTATTTTAAAATTTCTGAAATGAGAGGCATATTCCACAAACATTTTGTCTTAAACTCATCAGGACAAATGCAAGAATGCCAAATTTCGAAGGACTTCAACAACATACAACACAAGAGGAAAGGCTGCTCGTCAATTGGCAAATCAACTTTTGTTGATGAGGCATTGCATGGAGAAGCAGCAGAGAACTGTAGGCTCCCTGAACCCCTGGTAATCCAACAAAGGCACAAGGCTGGGACATTTTCTTTTTGTAGAGAACAGGTCCCATCTCAATGTATGCCACATCAAGCAAGCATAACTGAGCCACATCTTGATTTCAGCTTGTAATCTTAAATTTGTTGTTAGTGTAGCTATAAACACACTTATGATTATTCAACAAGTGTTCCCCAACTGTGGAACTATATCAGCAGTAGATGTCTTGTTTTTCTGCCTTTTGCAAGAATATGTTGTTCAATGACTCTGCCTATTCCACTTCTATTGTTATTTCTAAATGGCCTGATCATTGTGAAAATTTTCCTGACATCAGTGCTGAAAAAATAGTCTGTTGTGTTGTTGTGCCTTTATTTCCTAATCTGAAGTTGGTATTCCGTATCTATTCTTCCAGCTTACTTATATATCTCTGTTTAAACCACCTGTTAGATGCCTAATGCCCAGTTGGACTGTCCCCAGTTTCACTAGCTGTTCCATTTACTTCAGTCCTTTGATATTATAAGTTGAGAGCTTTTCCTCATTCTCCAGAAAACAACACAACCTAAAACAGGTTTACCTGTCTTTTATCTCCAGCTGTGTATGAATTTTGCTTTGTGTAAATCCATACTGCATTTGTCTACATAACAAATGAATACTCTTCAAGAATAATTTGTTGGCTGTGAAATTATTTGTACATCCTGTGAATAAGAAAGTTGCTGTCGAAATGCAGATCATTTGTTCTTTAAACTTGAGTTTATTTAATAACTTGGCTACAGCAGTGTCCATGTTTCTTTAAAAAAAGTTCTTGTGCCTTGTTGAGTTAATATAGATCAGGTAGATGTTTCTTGTAATTAATTTCTGGGTCTGAATTCCATACAAAGATTATTTTCTAGCATGTAGACTGTAGTTGGCAGTGTTTGCCTGGCTTAGTTGAAACTGCTTTTTGTGTTGATTTAAACAACATTTAAATCACCACAGGCTGACTTCAAACTCTAATTATAACAGATGCGAACCTATATATGTGAACATGTTATGAAGGCAGTTGCTGGAATATACGCACAATATCTGTATGGAAATGACCAACTTTGTACTGGAATCAGAGCTATCAGTTCCCTCCTCTAACACCCAACACCTGTTGAACTGCAACTTGGGAAAAGAATTAATGCTTTCAACAACTGGCATTAAGCACTGCCAAAACACAATCTTCTAACTAATTAAGGAGCAGGGACAGTCAACATATCAACAGGCATATAATTGTTAGGATGAAGGCCCTTAATAAAATGCTACGTTGCGTGTGTTGCATCTCCAATTAAAGCAAAACACATATGCTTCACAGCCTGAAGTGTTGAATCAAAATTGAGAAATTGTAACATCCCAAAAGATGGTTATATGAACAATAAGGAACAGACTATCAAATAGCCTTCAGAGAAATATCATTTGCACTGAAAACATCTTTTACGAAGAAACATTAGAATAAAGGAGGGAAACACAGCCATATTATTTTAGATAACAAGGTGTAGAGCTGGATGAACACAGCAGGCCAAGCAGCATCAGAGGAGCAGGAAAGCTGACGTTTCAGGTCTGGACCCTTCTTCAGAAATGTAAAATGAAAATGCAGCATCTGCAGTTCC
>NC_063355.1:15554938-15575856 GCF_021869965.1 Rhincodon typus | reverse complement strand
ATTGGCAGTTCCTACTATCTCCATATTATTTTATCTCTGCTGTGAGTTATGATTAGTGTTCAGAACATCTGTAGTAACAGACTCAGTGTAGCACTGTAGCTATAGTTGTGTGGTGGCCTGCTCCAGAAGCATAGGTGTTCAAACACCATGATTGCTGAGACGCAATCAAATAGGGCTACTTGGACAATTATATCTGATGACGAGAAACTGTGACAACAGAATGATCAAAGGAACATCGGGATTAATGTACGATCTGGTCCAATTACGTTGTGTATCACAGAGTGGTCTTGCGCAAGCACTTCTAAAATCTGAGAGTACTCGTGTACCAAACATTTACTGACATGTTTCAACTGTTTCCCATTTCTTCTGAATGTCGCAAAACCAAGGAATGTTAATTTATTGTGTGACTTCCCTTTTATTAATTAGTGGCCATTCAGGAATATTAAATTATTATTTGTGTTGATGACTGTTTTGTGTTAATGGTCCTCTGTCAACCTGTAGTGCAACTTCAATTTTCATAATTCAGCTTTGTAGTCCCTGCTCTTCACAAGCTGTCCTAAAAGAACCAAGTATTACTGTTTCATTTTTCATTGAGCAACTAAATATTCTCATTTTATAACATATAACATTGACACAGTATGTCAATGTTTTTCAGATCTACAATTCCCAATCAGTCTCATCTATTTTCTCATCCATTGATGCTCAACATACTATCCACCTCATTAAGATTGTGGAAATTGCGATCAGGCTATCTGGTCAGTCCCTTGTCTCTGTCTCTCTGAGCAGTGTCTCTAACAGATTTGCCTACCATTTTATTCAAAATAATTTCAGAGATGAAAGCAACAACTTCTTCAAGACTCCACTAGAGGGAAAGAGAAAAGCACAAAGTCACCCAGAGTCACCCTCCCTGCATGTTCAAGCAGCCTCATTGAAATTTCTTTCAGAACCAACCATTGCAAGAGGTCAGGTTGACACTGATTGTGAAACTGATAATTTGCTGTGTGCAAAGCCATACGTATATCAACCTGAATGAACTATTAATTCAAAAAGGACATTTTTGTCATTGCATGTGATGAATGGACAGTTTATCGAGTTTCAGACTAATTCTGACCACAGCCAACTATTTCTAACTTGGCATTCTGTCAGCACATTACCAGCTAATGCATCTGGAGGTCCATTGCATGTGGTGGATAACTCCCTTGTGTTTTCTTTCTGTGTTTGCTCCAGATGTCCTTGAGCTAGATGAAAATGTGTTGATGCCTGTGGTACAGACTGTCTCCAGTTTCTGAAGAATCAGAGGCTTAAGACATTTGCAGAGGAGACTGAGTTTAAGTCTTCAGTGCCAGATTGACTGGATAAAAGACTTTAAAGGAATGGGCATACTGTTCCTTTTATTGTCACAATTCTGTTAAAACCTTACAGATATTGAGTGGTTTCAAATACCCGCCGTCTTTGTGTGGGTTTAATAGTGGGGCAATAAACAACAGCAATTGTGAAAATTAGTACAATTTAAAACATTATTACCAGTGGAATGAAAAAAAAGGTAAATAGGAAGTGAAATTGCTTTATTACTTAGGTGTAATTCAACCACATTCATTTTAAGTTATTATTATGTATTCTGATTCTTGCACATTTGTAATAATCACATGTTAGGCTTGCAATAACAATGCTTTGACCTTAATCCAACTTGCCATGCTGCCTGGCTGACATTCAACTTTGGCTGGCATAATGTTACACAAGATCTGACTGTCCAATGCAGAAGTGTTCTCCCCCAGAACACTTACACATACAATTGGCACCTGGACAATTAATATCAAATTCTTTACAACACAAACCAGTCGCTCTTTAAATATGTCATTGCCATTCCTATTTAAAATAACTGAGTACTAGGGACACATAATGCTGGTCAATGTACACAAGGCACCAGTGCTGTTGTGTAGATTAATTATACTATACTGGCTTCGAAGCCTCTCTGTTTTAGATTAATGAAGCATTGCTTTAGTCAAATGAATATGGCCAATTATGAGAATTGCTAAGGTCACTTGCTGACATGATGTGGCTGGGGAGAAAGAATTGGAGGCAATGGGGAGGGAGAACAAATACGCACAAAGAAAATGTTTCAAAAAAAAAAATAATTTTAGATTAAAATAAACAGGTAGGAGAATTATTAGCATACAGTGTCAGTATAAAATAACACTTATTCTGTGGATAAATATTTAAAGAGAAAAACATTACATTGTTGTAGGAAAAGAGTAGATTAATGGGATTAAGTGAATAGCTCAACAAAAGAACCAACACACATCAGTGGGCTGAATGTCCCCCTTCTGTGCTGTATCATTCTACCAGGTGGATGAATGAGTGACAGGCAACCCATGTGACATTTAGCATCAAAAAGCCTATCATTGACCTGTCTATAGACATGACTAGCAGGATAGATAAAAGAAAAAACTTTCACTTCTAGACCACCTTTCACAAGCTCAGGACTTCCCTAACAATTTCACAGCCAATTAAACATATTTTAAAGTGTAACGTTGTGGTAACGTAAGAAAATTTGACAGCTGTGTTGCACACAGCAAGGTTCCACAGATTGCAATTAAATAAAAAGATAATCAATTTTAATGATGTCAGTTGAGTGATAAACATTGGCTAGGACACGAGGAGAATTCCTTCAAATACTGTCACAGTACCTTTTACACAAAACCAAGGAGGAGACAGGGTTCAGATTTACTATATTCTCCAAAACACAGCATCTCTAATAATACACTACGTGGTACTTACCATTGCTTAAATTCTCCATGGACATACTGGCTTAGATTATGTGACCATGTCCTGGAGTGGACCTTAATACCATGACTTTCTGATTCAGGTGAAGTGTTAACACTACACTGGAGCTGACACAAGTACTGCAATGGGTTTTTGTCATGGTACAAGTTTCACCTGAATGGTTTTCATGTGTATCTCTCACACACACAGAATTTAGTGTAATAGGTTACTGTATTATTGTTTTTACAGCAAGGAGCCTAAGAACACAAATATCACATGTGTAAACAGAGTTTTCTCAGGAATGGTATATTTGAACTGATTCTTACCAGAAATTGGCTAAGTGTTAAGTTTTTACAGGTTTCATGCAGGATTTCTCACTATCTACCTAAACTTGCCCCATTATCTATGGACCATGCCCTTATGGCACCCTCCTCATTCTTCCACTCACCAGAGGCAGAGGAATTGACCACTTAGCCCAGGGGTAGTCCCGGTGCTGACACCGTATTTGTGACCCAGCCAAGCACCTGGTCAAATGCTGGCAGTACAGAATTGACCCTTCACTGTTCACGTAGTGGGAGAGGAACAACAAACCAGCCCTACTCAGGGCACGTAGGTGTCAAGGCTGAGACTTTATTTCCCCTACAAGAGCACATTCTTAAATGTATTGCTGTTTAAGAACCAAGCCACACAGTTTACCTGTCCTTAGCCTTATCCCATCTCTCAGGCCTGTCTAAGGAAGTACTGCTCTTTTCCCAATGCCCAGTGTGACCCAGAATCCTCTCATTGTTCAATGTTGGGCCATCACATACAGGAAAGTCTTCTAATGGTGTGAAAAATTCACTTTCATTCAGTAACAGCAAAAGTGAACAATAAACAATCAGAAGCTGCATTTGCCTCAAGGAATAGATATACCCTGCTTGGCTTACGATCACAAAATAAGTTGACATTCAGTGATTGATCACTGTAGCCCGGTCTCATATACTATATCTTGGTGTCTAATAAGGCCTGTCTGGCTTGTTGGACCTGTTGCAGCATTGCTCTATCATACAGAAGGTGATGTTCATTCTGCTCATCTTCCTTCTTGGAAGACAGTTGCTGGTCTCCTAGATCACCATGTCAATTACATCCTTCTTTGCCTGCCCCAGTTGTGTAGAGCTTAGCAAGTTACGATCATGTGGCACACTCTGTCTGGAGGCTATTGTGAAGAATTACCCCCACCCCCCCGAACCCTCCACAAGACCAATACATATACCAGACCTCATCTTCAGCAGTCTTATGATCAGTTTGTTTGTATGAGTTTGTTTCTGGTAGCCTAGGAGCTGCTTTGATGCCTATTTCCTCGTTAACCATCATGTTTCTGATTTGTTTCACAGGCCAAGTGCCTTACAAGTCTGGTCACTGGGGGACAAGAGTTACTCTCCGCAATCATTGTTGATGACTCCATTGCTCTAGTCCATGATTGAGGGGGAGTGTAGATGCAATGCAGCTTATTCTTTGACCATGGCCATTGTAGAGAAGATTATAGGACTCCTGAAGATGACATTCTAATGCTTGAATTGATCTGGGAGGACGTTGCAGTACACTCCAGACATTTTGTTGCCTTATCCTTGCATGTTGGGCACTGCACAACTGGAGCAGGCAGAGAGTGGATATGATGGATTCTGAGGAGTTGGGAGAGAGCCAGCAGTGTTCAAGGGAGGAAGATGAGAACACTGAGCAGACGAAATATCAGCTTCAGTGCAATAGAGCAGTATAGTGTCAGCACAACAAACCAGACAGGTCTTGATTGACAGTAAAAACTGCAGATGCTGGAGTCAGAGATAACACAGTGTGGAGCTGGAGGAACACAGCAGACCAGGCAACATCAGAGGAGCAGAAAAGCTGACGTTTTGGGTCGGAACCTTCTTCAGAAAATGTAGGACTTGATTGATACCTGGTTCCAATAGATCTGAATTAGTGATCATTCATTGACTGGAGATGACCTGTTGCTCAAAAGGCAAGCTACATATTCAAGGGATATGGGTATCACCTGTCCATTTCTACTTGCCCAGAGGGCAGCTGAGAGTCAACCACATTGCTATGGATCTAGGGTCATCTAGAACAGACTAGGTAAGTATGGCAGATTTCCTTCCTTTCTCGTTCTGATGGCTTGAACGTCCTTTCAGTTCTTAGGGCCTGGATTTCTTTTTAGCTCTGAAAGCCAAGAGACCTCTTCAAATTCTCACAACCTGGAGATTCTACAAACCAAACAAACCACTCTGCAGCTAAGATCTGTTCTTCTCAATTTAAAAACCTGATTATTCTGCCATGATGAAACTGTTCTTCCACTAGGATGAAAGTAAAACCTAATGCTTCTGAATAGAAGTCACTCCAAGCTACCAAGTCCCCGATCATTCCTTTTTCTGTATGTCATAAACTCTGCAGTCTAAATATTTCATCTATTCATACCTGGCTATACACTTACCAAGTCACACACTTTTGTGTTAATACATCACTTTTCCAAGTGACTTTCTGATGTTTTAAAATAAGTTACCTTCAAAGAACTGAAACCAAAACCCATTTACCTCTATTTTTAAAAACCCAAATTCCTAAACGATAAAGTATATTAACATCTTTATCACAAGTCGAAGTTGTGAGGGAGCCATAAGGAGTCTATCAAAGGAATATAGTTAGTTTAAGTGAGTGGGCAAAAAATTGGCAGATGCAAATATAATATGGGAAGATGTGAGTCTGTCGACTTTGGTAGAAAGAATAGAAAAGCAGCATATTCTTTACACAAAGGGAGATTGGCAAACCAGCCGTTCAGAGAGAAATGCTCATCTTGGTACACAAAGTACAAAAATGTTAATATGTAAATGATTGGAAAGGCAATGGAATGTTGTTGAGTATTTCGTGGGGAATAGAGTGCGGAAATAAGGAAGTTGTGTTACAGTAATGGTAGGGCCCTTGGGGAGTGTTGTCGAACAGAGAGACCTAGGGGTTCAGGTACATCGTCGCTTGAAAGTGGCATCACAGTCAGACAGTGTGGTTAGGAAGGCTTTTGGCACGTTTGTCTTCATTGGTCAGAACATTGAGTATGGGAGTTGGGATGTCAAGTTATGGCTGTACAGGTCATTGGTGAGGCCACTTTTTGAGTACTGTGTACTGTTCTGGTTGCCCTACAGGAAAGATATTATTAAGTTGGAAAGGGTGCAGAAAAGATTTACAAGGATTTTACTGGGACTGGAGGGTTTGAATTATAGGGAGAGGCTAGACAGGTTGGCACTTTTTCCCCTGATGTGTAGGAGGTTGAGGGTGACCTTATAGAAGTTTATAAAATCATGAGGGGCAGAGATAAGGTGAATAGCAAAGGTATTTTACCTAGGGCTGGGGAGTTCAAAATTGTAATGTAAGAGGAGAAAGATTTAAAAGGGATCTGAGGGGCAACTTTTTCACGTAGAGGATTGTTTGTGTATGGAATGAACTGGAACTGTGGAATGAAAGAGGAAGTGGCAGATGCAGTACAGTTACAACATTTAAAAGATATTTGGACAAGTACATGAACAGGAAACACTTAGAGAGAAAGGGGCCAAATGCAGGCAAGTGAGACTAGTTTGGGAACCTGGTCAGCATGGACGAGTTGGACTGAAGGGTCTGTTTCCATGCTGTATGACTCTATGACACTCCTGTTCACTGTAGAAGCAATTGCAACTTACTTTGTTTTTCTTTGCTTTTGCTTTTGTTCAATAAAAGTTAACGCTTTCAACTGTTTGAAGGCTTTCCAACACGTGATGTTCCCACATTGAGTAGTGGTAAGATGTTACGCTACGTTGACATTAGGGAAAGAGCAGCATTCCCTTAGACTGAGTTGCAACATGGTTTGGTGCTTACGCTGCATAGCCTATGTAGCTTCATTCCTGCAGCTGCAGTTACTCTGACAGTTGATCAGACACGTGATGATATAAAAAAGTAGCAATGCATTTACAAATATGAGTTTCTATTTCCAATGAAGTCTCTTGCCCATGACAAGTAAGTGCCCTCAGAAGCTGTTCCTTTTTATTTCCCTCCCTCTACATGTACTGTGAAGAGCTACTCACAGCTGGCACCAACTGACCCGCTGTACCACTGAGTTTTAAATTTGATGCTGCCAGCATCAATCCCTGAAGGTCCCGGCAGTAGCAAACACTGTGTTGTGCCATTGATGAGGCAACATGGCACTATTGAGGCATGGTGCATCCATGATGAAGTCAGCAGCAGACAATTGAGTGAGATAACTCGCTAGAGCTCACACAGAGAAACCCCGATGAAACTCCCTGAAAATTACACTTAGCTGAATTTTTTTGCTAAAATGCAGCCCATGAAGTCTTTTTCTCTTTCAGTTGCTGAGTTTCACCAGCGCTTTCCACTTTCATTTCACATCTGCATCATCCGAAGTGTTTTGCTTTTATGATAAATTGGAAAACTGTTTTTTGAGATTCGTTGGGGAGATGTGGATTCACTTAGAGCTGTTTAAATGTATTTTAATATTAGAGTGAGAACAAAACAAAACCTACGAAATTCTAAGCATCCCATGTTAAAAATAGCAATGTTATAAAGCCTATCACTGTAACTAATTGCAAATCCCTACCTCTAGACTGGTAGTGTTAGGGGATTTCTTCACAAAGAAGAATGTTTAAAAGCTTAGGTGTGTTGACTGGAAAAATACTGATGCAACAGATTTGGAAAGATTGTGGCCCCATTCCCTTTACTAGCAGATTGCTGATATCTGAAGAGCTATCTCTCTTGAAAGGCTGAATTCTGCCTCATGAGCTAAGGTGTTCTGCTAAGATTTGGCCTCTTTGTAAAATATATTCAGTATCTTGACGTTGATGCTCTAGTAAAGAAAGAGATTAGAGGCAGCGGGCATCTGAGCTGGAAAGAGGGTGTCAATAAAATCGTATCATTAGGAAGGTGTAGGCAGGCTATTTCAGAAATGTAAGCTGTTCCATCTGTGTTATTCTCATTAATTTTAAAATTTCTCCTGTCATTTCAAAGTTGTGACAATAATGAGACATTCCAATGAACTGAGACTAAACAAAGGGTTTGCCTCTTTATTTCACTCTTACCTCTGCCCTTAAATACCCCTGAATCTTAAATTTGACAAATGAATCCATGTTTGACACAAAGGTTTGCAAACATTTTTCCTTTTGATGTAAAATCTCACTTTATAACAGTGAATATTTACTTCAAAAGGGTGCGTTCATTGGTTATAAGCCTTTTTTTGATGTTGCAAATCACGAAAACACTTTTTCAATGCTTATAGTTGTAGCTTGTGCTGTTTAAATATCTAATAAAGTTCTTGATTTTAAGACAATTGGCTTTCAAAAGTCAGGTACAAAAAACCTAATTTTGTCCATTGTGCTAAATCTGGTTGCTCCTGTTAGGTACAATTTTGCTTCGGTTACAACTTGGAGCAAAATGCATAAACGGGATTTTTCACTTTGGAAGCAGGGAATGTGAGAAATCAATGGCTGGAGCTTTGGCTTGATTGAGGACATCATGGCGGTTTCAAATTACAATCAACTGGGAAAATAAATATGCTTGAAAATAATCAACTTGGAAGAAGAATCTTTTCTCTTACATTTCCAGAAGTTACTTGAAATGAAAGAGTGGTCACAATTTTCCAGTAAATAAAGGCTAGTCTCTTCATCTTATGTTTCTCAGTTTTAAAAATAACTGACACCAGGTTATTGTCCAACAGGTTTATTTGAAAACACAAGCTTTCGAAGCCACACTACTTCTTCAGGTGTTAGGCGAAGGAGTGAGGCTTGGTAAGCTAGTGTTTTCAAATAAACCTACTGGACTATAACCTGGTGTCATGTGATTTCTGACCTTGTCCACCCCAGTCCAACACCAGCACCTCCACATCATTAAAAATAACTGACTGAATTGAAAATAGCACACAAACTCTTCAATAACAAGGGCAATGGGCATCAAATTCTGCAGTGCTCGTAGTTTCCGTGTGTGTCAGTTCGGCTGAAAACATTATCTGTGCCATTGCTGCCCATTTCTGATGTGGCTGGCACCAAATGTCGTGCTGTCAATGGTTTGTCATGTCAATCCATGCATGCGCGACCCCCGAGCAGCCATGAGAGGGGATGTTGCTGTATGTTGCATGTACCAGGAGTATGCAGAGTTGGCACAATGTGCCACTTCAACCCGGCCAATATTTCTGTCTCTCAGGCTTGTTGCAGTGCTCCAGTGCAGCTCAACACAAGCTGGAAGAACAGCAACTCATTTTCCACTTGAGAACTCTGCAGTCTTCTGGGCTCAATATCGAGTTCAACAATTTTAGGGCTTGAGGCGCCTTCTCCTATGTCCTTAACCCAATCCCCAAACACCAGGCCTTGTTATCATACAGTCTACTATTACCCACAACCCATTGTTAGCCACTAACAATCTCCATTTGAAGCTATTCATTCTCTGAGGCTGATTGTTACCCAGTCTTTTGTCTGTCCAACTGTTCTTCTTCTCTCTTTGGGCTCTATCTCCACTTATCATTTACTCCATAAGCCTTCCCTGCACAGCCACCCCCTACCTTATTTTCTGCATAAAAACCAACCTTTTCCCAGCGACCCAGTTCTGAGAAAGGGTTGCTGGACCCAAAACATTAACTCTGATTTCTCTCCACAGATGCTGCCAGACCTGTTGAGCTTTTCCAGCAACTTTTGTTTTTGTTTCTGATTTCCAGCATCCACAAAAGAAAATTCAGTTTTTACACAGTGACAAAGTTCATCATCTAATGCTGATTTGATGCTCAGTCTAACATTTTCAACCCTGCCATTCTGATTAACGGTTGAAGGATTCCCTAACTTGTCAATGTTAAAATTTACCATATAGTTTGCAGTTTGTTGCTTATTACTTTTCATTGGCTTTTGCTGAGTTTGTGGATGTATTGGGTACTTGAATGAGTTCAGACAAATTGGCCAAGCTTACAGGAAATGGTACAAGGTGTTGGGAAGTCTCCTCCTGCAACGTCTCTGAGTCTACCATTTTTGTGTGTGTGTGTGTGTGTGTGTGTGTGTATATATCTTAGCTGTGCCCCTTGAATTGCTGCATTAGATGGTGAGATAATTCATAAAACCTGACTGGAAAGGAACATCGTTTATTGTTGAACACCAAAATATAACTACTACTGGTGGTGTACATAGGCTAGTCCCAGCCTGGAACAGACATTTCTGCACACCAAAGGCTCAGGTGATGAGTTCAAACTGGGGCAAGTCAGTGCCCATGACCAGGAGAATTCATACTCAATGACAGAGATTAATCACTGATTCCCTATAGGTCTTTAAAATCCCTTTCCCTCCGAGTCCAAAGTTACACCTGCATCTTAACAGAAGATCTATCAGATTGGAATCTGCTTTCCAGCCTGTTTAAAGCAGGCACGGGCATTTCTGATGAAAGTGTTCCCCCTTGCTGCTATGACGATGAGGCCTCTTGTGTCACTTTGCCTATGGCCCCATTCCTGTGGCTTACTGGTCAGAGAGCATATAGCAGACAGGTCCAGTGAATGTCTTCTCCATGAAGACCATGTGAAGATCCACTGCAAGGGGCTCATCCTCGGTGCTGTATCTGTCCAAACTATCGCCTCTGTGGAGGGTTCCTGCCTTACGTGGCCAATATGGTTTCTTTCTCTTTTGCAATCTTTCTCCCTGGTTTAGACCAAGTACAATACTGGTCCTGTTTTCTTTTAAAGGAGAATTCAAGGGACCCCTGGAGAGCTGCTACCAAAGCTCTTTATTTGGACCATATGTCCCTCAGTAATTTTTGAGACCTGGGAGAAGATTCAACCCATTTGTATTCCTTGGAATCAAAGCTTTTGACTTTCAGCTTCTCTTTGACAGGTGGCATGGTAGCTCAGTGGTTAGCACGGCTACCTTACAGCACCAGGGACCCAGGTTCAATATCCACCCTTGGGCAACTGTCTGTGTGGAGTTTGTACATTCTCCCTGTGTGGGTTTCCCCCGGGTGCTCTGGTTTCCTCCCACAGTCCAAAGATGTGCAGGCTAGGTGGATTGGCCATGTTAAATTGCCCCTAGTGTTCAGGGATGTGTAGATTAGGTGGGTAAAAGGGGAATGGGTCTGTGTGGGATGCTCTGAGGGTTGGTGTGGACTTGTTGGGCTGAAGGGCCTGTTTCCGTACTGCAGGGATTCTAAGAAATAATCTGTCCTTGTTGACTCTGTATCTGAGGTACATTCCCTTGTTTACCTGCAATACACAATTTTCCCTTTTTAGCTGCATGCTAGCCTCAGAAAAATGCCAGAAGATCTCCTCTACATGTTCCTTTGCAGTAGCTTCTGAAATTAAAACATCATCTAGATAGACCCACACTGAGCACCCCTTGGAAGATGTTCTCCTAACCCTTTGAAAAATGGCAAATGCCAAAGATACCCCAAAGGACAAACAAGTGGACTCGTATCGTACTTTGTGAGTATTTATAGTAACATACGTCCTGGATGACACTTCAAGCGCAGAGTGTAGGTTGGTGTGGCTCATATTCAATTTAGAAAATATGTGACTCCCAGCCAGGGGTCTTCATACATGTTTTCTATGCGGGGCATTGGGATCTGTGTAAATGGGAAACTGTTGACTGTTAACTTTTAATCCCCATAGACACGGACCAAGTGGTCGGATTATACAACTGGGACTACTGGCGTGGCCCATTCAGCAGAGTTCCTTGAGATGTTTCAATTCGGCCTCTCCTTTGACCCATAGGGCATAGGTGACCAGCCGTGCCGTAAAGTATTTAGATAAGGCCTCTAGGACCACAAAGACCTCGAAGCTGGCACCTTTTATTCTTCTGAGGCCCTCTTGGAAACACTTTGGGATACTTCCCAATTACTCCATAGTGGATCGATAGTACCCATTTGAAAAATCTTTTGTCAATTCAGGTGAACTTTCTGCAGCTAATCCCTCCCCAAAACGTTGTGACCTCGCCTTTGTGCTATCAGTAAAGGGAGTCGGATTGTCTGTTGCATATACACAACTTTGGTTACAGTGATCCCAATATTATGTAAAGGCACCCCAGTGTATGTGACCAATCTAGCCTTAGGATCTCACAGGCTTAAAGGCAAGATGACCCATTGGAGTTCCCTAGACGCTTTTTCTCCAACAATAGATACCTGTGTCTACCTCCGTGTCTAGCAGGCGGCCATTTACCTGGAGTTTTATCTTAACTGGGGGCCACTTTGGAAGCAGTGATGTCAATTAGCTGGATCAATTCCTCATCCTCAGGCTGAGTTATTTGCTAAGCCCTGTTTGGAGGTGGCTTGATCCTTTGGCCTGGGCAGTATAGTGTTTTACCTTTCTTGGTAAAGGCAGACCCTATGCCTACAAATGCGGATTAGACATACTTGTTCCTCACTGTATTGTAAAGAAACTTCCCATCCAGCAGCCTCCGACTCCAATTGCTCTTCCTTGGCAACAACCGGGCTTTGTGAGCATTATCTGCTGGGGACTGTGCTCTGCAGAATCGCGGTGGCCAAGGTTAAGAGTGGTACTGTCTTTAGATACCTGAAGCTCCTGAGCCCTATTTTCTGCATTTTTGAGGGAAAGGCCCAGTTCTTTAGCTTTCTTGAAGTCCAGGTCTGGTCCAGTCAGTAGCTTCCTTTGGGTCACAGCATTATTAATTCCGCAAACTAAGCAATTCCCTTAATATTTCCTGAAGTGCTATCCCATACTCACAATGTTCTGCCAATTTCCTCATTCTCCTAAAAGATTCCCCAGGAAATCTATTTACGATGTTAAATTTGTAACACTTTGATTTTAAAAATGACAACAAATGTACAAAACCACAACCAAGAAGATTTCAGCAGTGCAGCATTTCCCACACTGGGGCTCAGGACTCCAGGTGGGACTGTGAGCTGAAACATTGGTGTCACAATCTCTCCGAGGCTACAACAGTCATCGAGGAGTTCCAACTGAGTTACAACAGTTGTAACAGGTACCTGAACTCACAACTTCATCCTCTGTGTGCACATTGCCTTACCACCACTGATGTGATATGGTGGCTCAGTGGTTAGCACTGTTTCCTCACAGCGCCAGGGACCTGGGTTCGATGCCAGACTTGGGTAACTGTGTGAAGATTGCACATTCTCCCTGTGTCTGTATGGATTTCCTCCCACAGTCCAGACTAGCCAAGGTAATTACAGTAACAGGGTGGGGAGGTGGGATGCTCTTTAGAGAGTTGATGCAGACTTTATGGGCTAAATGACCTCTATCTGCACCATACTGATTCTATGATTTAAATGCTTGTGTGAGCAAAGGATAGTGGAGACTAATCTCCAAGGAATATGCTGGGATATTGCATTGAAGAAAAAGTTGGATGGTGTCTGAGGCAAGCAATGGGTAGAGGAATTTGCTCCGTCTGTTTTCTCAGGGAAGGAGTTAGGAATTAGGAATTGGATGTGGCCTCTAAATAAGGCAAGGGGTATTAATGAAATGTAAAATCCTGGAAATAAATCAACCACTGCTCAATAGTATGATTCTGAAAAGACAATTTAAAACTTAAAGGGAAAATCATAAAACTCTTTCTGGGTGTCAAAATTCTGATCCTTTCATTTTGTCCATATTTTCCCACCTTTTCCACCATTACTTATGCCACACGAAAAAGAGGAAAATTCCACTTAAAGAGTCACATGTGAAATATCCTCTTCTCTTTTCTCTCCACAATCATCGATTGGTCTGCTGTGTTTTCCAACATTTTCCTTATGGTATTCTCCATTTTCTTTATCAACTGAATCTTTCTGGGTAAACAGCTTTCCTCAACCACACATGCTTTGCGATTTCCAATGTTTGAAGTTGATTCAACAAGTCCATCTGAAAGTAATTCAGGGATTCTGACCCCCACACCAAAATATCATCCAGTGGGTCATGTTCTTTTTATGTGTGTGTCAAGACACCAGCCAGTTTAGTACCGTTTTAGTCCCATTGCCTTTTGAATATGCAAGTTGCTGTGTACACAGCGATAATTCGTTGAGCATTCCAGACTTGCTGAAGCCCAGAAAATCCATGTTGTGTTTCTCACCTGCTTTTTCTTGTTCTGCTAAAGGGTGACTCAGATATAGCTATTAACCAGGTGAGACCTCAGCACTGAAGTACTAATGAAACCTGTGTTCTGTAGAAGCTACACTTTCTCGTGAGTCGACAGTCTCTTTTCCTCAGAGGGTCAGGTAGAGGTAGCACGTGAGTGCACGGTTTTACAATCACATCCAATTCTGCCTTTATTCAATTTCCATGTTTTGGTATATTCCAAGGAGAGGGAATCCAGTCCGATGATCCTTCAACTCTCTTTCAAATTGAGCATCTATTGTTGGTGCCCGATGACAGTCTTTGGTTTCTAATGAAAAGCAGGAATTTGGTCTAGACTTATTTTGTGTGTCTCAATTCTCCACTGCAGGAGTGGAGCGAACTTTCTGAACACAGAGTCCAGCTATTTGTGCTGGTGCTGGAGGTGATTCATCTCAGGAATGTATCGTCTCCTGAACAATGGTTGCTCATGGTAAAGAATCAAACATATATTATTCAGCGTGGCCTCCTGGATATGCTCATTATATCAGAGAGTAGAAATAAGAATGTGGTTAAGCAAACAGCATTTTATCACTGAGAATTACTTTAGATGGTTATTAGTCACTGGTTCCATACTTATGTATCGGTATTTGCACTATAATAATTTGGTTCATTATTTTCTCTGGTATTTTTGAGTAATTGTTCTCAATTATCTTATCTGTTTTGCATTCCATTGTGCTGACAATAACAGACTTTTCCCCCTGCAACCAAATAATTAGAGTCTTTAGCTAGAAATAAATTTTCACAGAGTAACAAATATCTTGTTCAAGTTAGAGTCACAGATGGTGTTAGAATAATTTTGCATCACTGAACACTCACTGTTTTTACTTCTTCCTGCCTTTACAAATTGCACATACCTCATAATTACCCCCAAATCAAAACAGTCTGGCCGTGACTCTTCCACTATGTAGGATAAATGTTCAATGAATGAACTAAATTACCAGGAATATGCAGCTGGAAGTGAGGAAGGATGGTGAGTTAATTATAAGTGTGTTTGATTCACTTTCCAGATGCAAATTTCAGAAGGAATATTGTGGAACTGCAGTGTGTATGAGATTACACCCTTCTTCTGCTTGAAAGGGATAAGCATTATGGTTCCCGATAATGACTGCAGAAAACTGGAGTCTTTCATCATGAACCTTCAGTCAGGAGAGGCCTATAGGTTTGTCAAAGTGGGCTACCCCTATGGATCAAAACCTACACCTTGTACTGGTTCCCCACACAACTGAGCCCCATTCAATCAAGCAAAGGTCATGGTCCTGCTAACCGTCATGTGGCATGAATAAAATGTGCAGTAATCTGTAGGAGTTTTAGTGCCTGCATCTGCAAGCATCATGCAAAGTAAACTGGAATTTTGTAAACTTAGCCAAATTAAATAACATTCTTAAGTTTTTCTGAAGAAGGGTCTAGGCCCGAAACGTCAGCCTTCCTGCTCCCCTGATACTGCTTGGCCTGCTGTGTTCATCCAGCTCTACACCTTGTTATCTAACATTCTTAAAATGTTTGTTTAGAAGTTTTTTAAAGCTCCCCCTCATTAGCAAACATGCAAAATAATTTAGAAAATTTATTTAAATTTATTCAAAATAAGATCAAATGTCAAGCCAACAAGAAATAGTAATTGTGTTAGGGAACACATTGCACGGTTTGAAATGGCAACAAGACTAAAAGAGTATGCATTACAAGCAAGACCAACAATAAATAGAAATAAAAGTGAAATTTTGCGGATGCTGGAGATCTGAAATAAGAACAGAAAGTTCTGGAAAAACTCAGCAGGCCTGGCAATATGTATGGTGTCCCTCAGGTCCAATTCTGACCCCACCTTACCGTATGTCATTCCCAGAACGACTCGCCACAAAAAACTGGTATCCCTTGTGCCTGCGCCATCTTTAAAAGGGTGTTCTGCACCCAGATGAACATTGTAATCCAGCATTGCCCCTCACTGACAACATCATAGTACAGCAGCCATGAAACCATGCTGCCCATGGCACATAGGTGGCAAAGCTAACACTCCTGTGTACATACAACCTCATTCTCTCACCCTAGTTGCTGTGTAATCACCACATCATAAACATTTCCTGTCCGTAGCCACATCCTGTTAGTGAGCACCCTCTAAGCAAGCGCTACCCTGCCCCCAATACCCACTGCAGAGCTGCAGCTTGTCTTTATTCATCAAAGGGGCATCACAGACAAGCAGGCAATCCCGAACATGAGCTTTAATTTACAGGCAGCAAAAATGAACACACAAGAAACCAATTGAGGCTGCAGTTCACCCCAACAATGCAAATCAGAATTTGGCATCATGGCCTAAGAATATTGTACAGTCCACGATGGTCTCCTGCGCTCAGCTCACATCTACTGGAATCAGCTGTCAAGGATATCCTGTCCAGCTTGTAGCATCTGATTGGGCTGAGCTCTGTCATAGACAAGGAAAGCTTCTTCTTTCCCAATATCCTCGCCTTACTCCTCGGAAGACTGCTCCTGTTCCCCCAGTGACTCAAGCGAGGAGATAACTCAACCATCGTTCACCAGGGCAGTTGAGCATAGTGTCAAATTGTCTACAAAAAACACACGATATGGCAAAGATTAGTAATAAGTCAGAGAATTGGGAAAGTTTATAAAGGGAACAAAAGATGTCCAAAAAAAGGGAGAAAATAAACTATGAAGGCAAATTGTCAAGTGATACAAAAGTGAACAGTAGGAGCTTCTTTAAATATATAAAAAGAATGAGAAAGGCCAAAGTGAACTTAGGCCCCTTAGAAAATGAGGCTAGGGAAATAATAATAGGCAAACAGGAAATGGCAGATGAGTTGATTGAATACTTTTCATCAGTCTCTATAATAGGGGATATTAAAATCATTCCAAAAGTACTAAATAATCAAGGGGTCTGGATGGGGGCAGAGAGGGGAATGCAGAAGAAATAAACATGATAACTATCATTAGAGAAAAGGTACGAGGGGAAACTAATGGGGCTAAATTTCCCATGGGCCTAATGGGTTGCATCCTAGGATTTTAAAGGAAGTGGCTACAGAGATAATGGATGCACTAGAAGTAATCTTCTAAATACACTTAGATTTGGGAAAAGAGGATTGTAAAATTGCTAATATAATACTCTTATTCAAAAAGACAGTGAGGTAGAAAATAGGCATCCACAGGCCAATTAGCCTAGCATCTGTCATTGGGGAAACTAATTTAATAGTAGACCATTTAGAAATGCACAATAAAATCAAGCAGAATCAATGTGGCTTCATGAAGAAGAAACCGTGCCTGATAACCCTTTCATAGTTCCTTGAGAAGTTAACAAGCAGGATAGATAAAGGTGAACCAGAAGATGAAATATATTTGGATTTCCAAAGGTACTTTCAAAGGGGAATGAATCGGTGGAATTCTTTACCACAGATGGCAGTCAATGCTGGATCCTTAAGAATATTCAAAGCTGCAGTAGATAGATTTTTAATCAGTAAAGTAATCAAGAGTTATGGGGATAAAGCAGGAAAGTGGGGATTATCAATTCAGTATAATCTTATTGAATGATGAAAGAAACTTGATGGGCTGAATGGCTTGCTTCTGCTCCAATATATTTGGTGCCACACACAAATCTACTTATAATATAAGAGCCCAAGGTGTTAGGGCTAGTATATTAGCATTGATAGAGGATTGATTAACATATAGAAGGAGATATTTGAATTCAGGGAGACATTTACGGGATTGCAACGTGTAACTAGTGGAGTGCCACAAGGATCAATGCTGGAGCCACAATTATTTACAATGTGTATTAATGACCTGGATGATGAATGTGAATGTACTATTGCCAAGTTTGTAGATGATACAAAATTGGGTGGGAAGGCAAGCAGTAAAATTGACACAAAGAGTTTACAGAGGGTCGTAGACATGTTAAATGAGTGGGCAAAAACTTTGCAGATGCAACATAATGTGGGAAAATATGAGATTTTTGCAGGGAGAATATAAGAGCTGAATAATATTTAAATGGAGAAGGAATGGGGCAGAACATTAGGGACATTGTTAAAATGATACAAAACACTAGTTAAACCACTGTTTTTGATCCCTTCATCTAAAGAGAAATATACCAGCACTAGAGGCAGTCCAGAGAAGGTTCACTCAATTGATTCTGGGTATGGAGCAATTTTCTTATGAGGAGAGGTTGAGTAGGTTGGGCTTGAATTCGTTGAAGTTTGGAAGAATGAGACGAGACCCTAATGAAGTGTATAAGATTCTTAGAAGAATTGGTAAAGTAGATGAGGAAGATATCATTTAGTCTAGGATCAGTGGCATAATCTCAGAACAAAGGGTCACCCATTTAAGTTAGATGAGGAGTGTGCTTTTCTCTGAGCAGGTAGTAATTTTGTGGAAATTGCTACCATAGAGAGTTATTGAGGCTGGGCTAGTTCAAGGCTCAGATAGTCTTTTAATTAATAAAGGAATCAAGTGTTATAGGGAAAAGCCAGGAAAGTGTAGTTGAGGATTATCAGATCAGCTGTGATCTCATTGAATGTTGAAGCTTAATGGGCTGAATGGCCTACAGTTGTTCCTATGTTTTATGGAGACCCACCACATTAAATTTTTCCTCCAACTGTCCTCCCTTGCCTGAATCCCAGCATTAGATGGCATACTGTTTGAATGTATGCAACATGGAGGTCCTTCAGAGCAGGCGGGTGAGCTGAATCTGCTAGGTACCCGCCTTGATTTCCATGTCAATTATCTTGATGTCAGGCTTGTTTCGCACCTTTACTCAGGTGGAAAGCTGACGATTACCCAGGCAAGTTGTGCCACCAACAATGCATTTGACAAGCTATAATCCTCCTTATTCGGTGAATCACTGTTGCCTACTTGGGAGAAACTTGCCAAGTTACTTGAGAAAATCTTGAGCAAAAGATGGACCAAGATGCTCCCAACATTAAGACGAGCCTTGCCAGACATCTTGTTCAATTAGCCACAAATCACGCCATAGCCTACATTATGCAGACTCCAATAAGATTCTGCTAACATTTTGTGGGCAATGGCTCTTCTTTGGAACAAAGTTCTGGGTTGTGAAGAAGAGTCATTGTCCTCGAAAATGTTAACTCTCTGTCTCTCGCCAAAGAAGTTGCCAGACCTGCTGAGGAAATAGAAATGGCAGGCAAATTGATGGCATTTATTTGGTTCTTTTTAAGATATCTGATGGATTAACTGTGTTACTCCATTGGTATATTTGGAACCATGCATTTGGATAAGCAGAAAAAGTAAATATTAGTACAGTAGTTCATTAAGCATTGGAAAGAAATGAGGAATTACATCTTTCTAACCAGCCTGGTGTTGCCATTATTTTAAGAATACATGTAAATTTTGAGGACATTTGCGGGGGCGGGGGGGCATCAGTTACTGTAGAGGGATGGGCACTTTGTACACCTGCTCTCTGTACTTACCCACCTACACGACATAGATTCACATCCCAGAAACCCACAGAAAGCAAGGAGATTCACAAATACTCAAAAGCACAGAACAGTATTTTCTAGATTCGAAACAACTTGCATTTATATAGGTTCTTCCATGGCCTCGCAATTTCCCAAAGCACTACACAGCTAATGAAAACATTTTTGTTGTGTTTACAATAACAATTAGCTGTGAAATGGCTGTTTTTAGGCTTGTAATGAGTTGATTTTCTGAGAAATATTTGTGGGACAACTTATGAAAATCGAGTAAAAATAGAACGGTTTATCAACACTAGACTTTCAAAATAAATCAGCCTACGTAATTTACAGATTTAAAAGCAGATCTGTGAGATTGTCAGTGCCGACCAAGTGCTCCAAGTCTCACATAAAAATCAATAAATCCAGAACTCACTGAAACCTGACTTAATTGCGGGCTTGGCTTCTTCTGGAGGCATTGCTAGGTAAAGTTAGAGTTAAGTAAAACATGCCTTTTGTTTGGCAGCCTGTGTCTGTGATTGTTTCTGGTGATATTTAAGACTTCGCACACTGGGCCAAAAACCTTTTTTAAATCAAGACTGCCCGTCACTCAAATTTTAAAGAAAATATTTAATAACCCTGAGAACAAAGGGAATTTTCAGCACTGTTATGCACATAGTTAAACAAAACTGTTTATAATTACCAACTACTTATAACACAGGCAAATTCAACACACATGAGCTTTTCAGTGGGCAGTTGCTCTTTAGCTTGGCAGTACAAATGCATCATACCTTTCTACTCCTAAACCACAAGGGAATGCTGTCTCCTGCCCTACCTCAACTGGAGAACTTTCAAGCATATTTATTTCTACACCATCAAGATTGGATTGAATCCCATTAATTCATTGTAGATTACTTTACCTCCGCCCTTTGACTGGTAACCCTCAACACCATCAGGGGATAAATAATGATTCTTCACTTCCAACCCTCAGTACGACAATGTGCTCCAACCAGGGAAATTTCTTTAAAGTTCACTGCTAGACTGAAATGGTCTCCTACCATCCTCTGTATCACAGGCCGTCAAGAATTCAAAAATATGTATAAAAAATGACATGTAAGATCCAATTATTACAATAGGCCACATGGGAGACAAAAATGAAATCCTATGGTGGGATGTTGGTTCCATTAAAAACTGGTTTTCTGAAAGGGGATTTATGGAAAAGCACCTGAATGCCAACAAATAATCATATGACCGTGTTGCCTGGGCGATGAACATATGTGAAAATATCAACATAATTGAATAACAGGAGTGGTTCCACAATCAAGCTAGAACTTTTTTTTTAGTTTAGCACAAACTGGAAAGTATGTCAAACAGAGTTCAGTTGAAATATTGTGTGTTGCCAAGAAGAGTTTAAACTCTTGTTAACCGAAGGGCGGTAGGCAAGGAGGGGGAAGTGTAAGAGAGTGATTCATTATAGATTCATGTTCTTTGATTTTTGTGAACCTCGTGCCTTCTCTCTTTTTGTAAATATCAAAGGTTTCAGTTCTAAAAGAAAACCAAATCTCTGACTAGTCAGCAAGGTGCAGAGCTGGACGAACACAGCAGGCTAAGCAGCATCATAGGAGCAGAAAGGCTGACGTTTCGGGCCTAGACCCTTCATCAGAAAT